>NC_079293.1:52214545-52517575 GCF_023638135.1 Falco biarmicus | reverse complement strand
TCAAAGTTCAAAGCTACCATCATGAGGCAAGTAATCCTGCTTGCTCATGGGCTTAAATACATGTGCAGTGATCAGAGTGCCTACGGCAAGTTCAGGTACTCAAATGGACAATGTCTATTGTGTCACTTAATTTTGGCCAGATTTTTCACAGAGATCAAGAAGGTACTTTGGTGAAAGATGACACTGCTTACTCTAACAGGAATTTTTCCACATGCAGTTGAAACTTCTTGGACTGTTGTGGACAAACATTGTTGGTGTTTTAAGCAGAAGTAGGGGAAGAAGGCATTCTGGTGGGTTTTTATTCTTCTACCCTTTTTCCTGGAAATATCCCAGCTGACTTGGCTTAAAGCCTGATGAAGACTTCAGTCTGACTTCTAGGCTGGAAACCTTGTCACAAGTGCTTAAAGTCTGTCAGTGTTACAAAGAGTGAAACTAGCCCCTCAATTTCAATGTCTCCTTTTCCATTTTCTTTTTTTTCTTGAAGAAAAAAACCTGTTTGTATATCGTTTCCTGCCAGTTTGGCGCTGTCATTACACTTTACTGTCACCTCTGACTGCCTCTGCCACCTGTGACAGTGGACCTTTGTTTCCAGAGTAATTTGGCCTTTTCATTCCCCAACTCTTTTTTTTTTTGTTCTCCAAAAATAAAACTAATGATGGAAGAATCCTATTTTAGCAGGACAGAGTCTCATTTACATCACAGCAAATTTGCATTAGCCCTTAACTTCTGCAGATTTAGTCCAGATTGATTATACAAGAATTTAACTGCTATCACAGTGGCTAAAAGACTGCATTGGTTGAATTTTTTCTTTATTCTGAAAGAATAGTTCAAGAAGGGAAGTTATTTATACAATGGAAAAACTCAGAAGGCTGCTTAGGATTATGTACCAGTTAACTCTGCAAATAATTCCACTCCTTGATATGTGCTTTATACTCCTTTTTATCTGTTGGGACTATGAGATTTTGTCAGGATAAGAACTGGAAAGTTCAGAGATGTGGCCACAATTCAATCCAGCCTTGCAAACCTGATGTTACTATGGAAATATTTAAATGCCCGTCATTAAACATGCAGGGAGGCTGCCCTGGCCAATTTATAAATTGTACATTGAAAAGACAAACTTTCACTGTTCCTCAGAAACTATTTCAGGAAGTTTTTGCTTGTGCATTAATTTGCTAGGACAGTAGCAGCTTAGTATTCTTCAGTGGAACTTAAAGAAATTAAGTGCTTGAAAATATTAAAAGGTGCTATCAGACTTGTGTTTTGAAATCCAGATGCAGAACTGAGAAAGACTTTGTTTGTATCTTTTGCTCACTACAGGAACAGACCTATGTGCCTTGTGTATCTTGAACACCAGCCACTTTGCAGTTGTGAGTAATAAGAGGGTTTTTTTGGTTTAACCAATTGATTTAGGGTTAGATTGGGATGCTTTTGTTTTGATAATGTACAGTTTTATGCCTTTCATGTTTGCAACCTCCTTTGCCTACTCATCGATTCTGTGTGCTGAATCTTTATTCTGCCAGCCAGGTTAAAACTTAGGTGCAGGCTACTAGGTTTTGCTGGTGTAATCAAGAGGCAGTAATCTTGCTGTTCAGCTTAGCAGAAGATAGATGGGAAAGTCTGGCTCTTGCTAGACTCTGGTATTTGTTGTTTTGCCAGTAAGTGCCTGAAGACTGCCGGACTGCTAGCTTTGCTACCCTCCATGTTGTTATTGAAAATACTGTAACAAGGAAGTATCAGAAGGAAAAGGCAATCAGAACTCATTTGTTTGAGATTTTTCCTTTCTGATTATGAAATTCAGTTACATTTTGAAAATAAAAGAAATACATACTTAGGCAACGGTATGTTAAACAGCATTTTTTCCTTCCTTGACATGTGAATCTGTCAGAGCTTTCAAAGAGAAAGCTCAGGAGGGCAAAATAAAATTGTTCTGAGTGTTACTGAAGAGAGTTTTGAGTGATGACTCATGTTCCTCCAACAGTTTATAGGTTATTCCTCATGCTGCTAGTTTCAGTGTAACAACAGTTATTCATCTTCTCCTGTAAAGTACCTCTTGTGAAAGAGAGTCTTCATCACCTTGTTTCCTAAGTTATATTTTGTCATTTACTAGAAAAAATTATATAAAAGTTCATGATTTCCAAGATATGCAAGATAGCATGGTTATTTTCAGTTGTAGCCTGAAAGAAAGGGGTCATATGTTTGTATTTCACTAAGAACTTGGGTAAGAGATCAACAGGTTGCATTTAAACACGGTCTTCTTCAGAACTTTGGAAAAATAAACACCTCAGAAAGTCCTACTATTGCTTACAGTGGAATGAAACACCTTAAAAATTGCTTGCTGCATCTTCCATTGCTCTTTGTAGACTGATTGACTGAACAAAACGAGTAATCTTAAGCCCATAAGTAAAACAAACCAGCATCAATCAAAAATCATTCTCATACACAGCTGTAATTAGAAATACACCTTTACAGAGCACTCCCTAAAGCACAGGCTCAGGTGAGTGAGATTGCTACCTATTCTAAACCCTGGAGCCTATTAAACTGTGGATCTTTTGCAAATGCTTTGCCTTGTCTCTTACAAGCTGTTGCTAATAAATGCAAACTTGACCATGGAAGAACTCCTGATAGCCAAGATCCAGCATGTGTGTGGATGCTTTGCATACAAGTTCTCTTCAGTGAAAAGGGTGGAAATGGAGATAAACCTTGTCCACTGCTGTCCCCTTCCATAGCAGCCAAAGTGGCAGTGTTGTCAGTGTCAGATGAGATGGTCCCACCTGCAGCCAACCCCCATCTCCCCCATGTCGTGGCTGAAATGAAGCGAGTCTTCCTCAGGAGACTCTTGACTGTTACAGGTCAGTGCAGAGATAGCTATACATCCACTCTATTCTGGATTTTATCTACAAGAAAATCCCAAAGTAAAAGGTCTGCGCCCAGAAAAATGCCTCAGACTACTGAATCTGTTTTGCTGTCAATGACCCCTATAAAAATAAATTGCTTATTGTAAGGACTAACGCACCAGGAAAGCATGGTAAACCTTCCAGTGATTTTACTTGTTAATACCTTTATTGTTCCCTGTCTCTAATTCAACTAAGACCGATTATGATTCACCATCATACTACATCAGGTGTTACATGTAGGAGGATATGGCATGTGGTCTTGATTTGACTCCATCTACTGGAATTACCAAAACCCGTAAAGTTAAGCCATTGCAATAAGGGAAGTGAAAATCATGCTTCCACCCGCCAAAGTCACAGCTGCAGAGCTATTTTGAACAGTGTATTTACAAATCCTGATTTGCATAGTCCAGACAGCAGACCCAAGCACTGACCACAGCCAAGAGCCCTCCTTCTGTTTTGTAAAACCAAATCCAAGGTGAGTTCACCAAGAAAGAAAACTCTGACCTAGACAGAGAAGTGATAATCATAACAGCATTATCCCCAAATGAGCTTGACCTAGGACACTCACTGAAGCGCAAAGAGCACCGAGAAATGTTTGAGCTCAAGTGCGTGCAGTATGACGTGTGCCTCTGAGTTAAGATCCTGGGCTGGCGGAAATCAGTTAATGCCTCCTCAAGAGGAAAAGAACTGACCGTACCTGAAAAGAATATCAGAATGTCGCACCCTAGGACTGACTGGAATCAAGAGCAGCCTGAGTGGATTCACCATGAGTTGCATGGCCAGGGGTTAGTAGAGGAAAATAACGATTCAGTAAGTCATTTGTATGCGTAGGTCTCACTGAGCTGGTTAAGCCATTTTGTTTCTTTCATCCCCTTCTCTTTATTAATTTATTGGGTAATTAAGCAGTGCAGTGAGATTAACAACAGAAATCCTGCTGTGAAAAGCAGAGAGGATTGAGCACGAATCCCAGGAGGTTTCTCATGAACCTTCAGAAAACCAGGCTCTTGATGCACTAAAAAATGTGCCTGTCCTGCACACCAGGCTTCTTACCTTCTTTATCAGAAACCTTTATAACCTTAAAATACAGCCTTGTAGAACAGAAATGAGTCTGGGAAACACCTGAAATCGGAGAGAAGTGCATTACTACCTGGGTCCTCAGAGTACGACTTGTCCTTCATACCATGGCACCTGGCCTAGAAACTGCAGACAGGTGTCTCAGCTATGTCCCCCACTGCTGTGTGTATCATTCCCGGCCTGAGAGGTCGAAAAATGATGCGTTCTCAGCTGGGGTTAGGTCAGACATCTGTATCTGTGGGCTTACTCTATGTTCAGAAATTATTTTTGAGCAGCTGCAGGATTTTTAAGGCTTTTTTTTTTTTTTTTTTTTTTGGGGGGGGGGGGGTGTGCTACCTTATTTGGATGGCTAACATGCCTGAGCTTTAAAAAGCCTTATTTTCAGTCACCTGTTCAAGTGTTTGTGTTTTGACAACACCTATTTTAAGCATCTTCCTGAAATGGAGGCCTCCAATTCACTTTGGAAGACCCCGTTGTAGTTAGCACCCTTGCTTGTGTGGCTAGAAAGCTGCACATGATTATTAACCTAGGTGCCCAGAGTCAGTCATATCTTAAGAACTGGAGAAGCCTGAATCGGATAACTGATATTATCAGGGCTCTTCACCACACGTGCAGTAAGACTGGAACCACCACACACAGGGCAGGGTGCACTGCAGACATGTAGACCGAATGGCCGTCACACAGGTAGGCATGACATGTCCAGAATTGTATTTAAAGCGTGCTTGCTGTGGGGATCACATTTCAGGCCAAGGCCTAACTTGGCCTTGTTAGCCCAGGCAGCACTGCCAGCTAGGAATTACATGTGCAAAAATATGGGCATACTCCAGAAACCATGAATAAAGAAGCCACGTATTTAGAGGTTTCGCCATAATGGAATCAATGCAGATATTACATTGCTCTGTTAGATCGCCTTGGGAACAGAGTGGGAAGCATCCTGTTCAAAGTGATACCGATGTGTTATGATAATATAACAAAGAAAAAGAAAACCATTGCAAATACTGAATAAATCATAAGAGGCGGTTGAAACAGTCATTCAAATGAATGGCAAAGGCTTAGTTCCATATAAATAATGAATGGCTTCTCTTGTATTGAGCTCCTGAAGGAGATGGCATGTGTGTAAGAGGGAGTGGTGTCACTGTAGCAGAGTTCTGTTAAGGAAGGAGAGATGCCTGAAGGCAGGGTTTTGTCCTAACGGTGGGGAAAAAGTGCCTCCAAGTGGAGCAGGAGCACACACAGAGTTCTTCCCATGAGCTGCTTGGAGCTGATGCACACATTTGAAATGCCGGTGTTGGCATTAAAGGGTAGCTGGATACTCTTGGATAGAAGAGGTGCCCATGGCTGGCTGCTGCACAGCACCTTACTTGAGTCGGTGGGGTTTGCTGGTTTGTGGTAAAGGTTTGAGGGTGCCTGAGACTCAGTAGAGCCAGAAGACCTTTGGCACGGCACTGCTGAGGGCTGCTGTACCACAGTGAGCAGGTCAGGAGGGTGGACCTCCCCCTTGGTCCCTCTTCCTCTCTAAGTGAGCGGCAGCATGGCATGTACCCAAATGGAGGTTCACAGCAGCTGGAGAGGGCCCTAGGAGGTGGGCTGGTGAGTTTCCCATGGGTGCTGAGTGCCTCTGCACCACAAGTCTGGTCTCTCTGAGAGTTTAGGGGTGAGTTGCACATCTCCACTCTGCAGGTACAGTGAGGTCAGACCCTCCAGGATAATGGTCAATAAAATGTTGACTGTTGAAACATACATACCCTGCTGAGAGCTTTTGGCACCTGCACAGACATTTCTTCCTGGGTAAAGGAATTTAAGTCCCCCATGATTTAAGTAGACACAATCCTTCCAGGATCAAGTGGTAAAGATGGTTATTGCCACCATTTCCATGTTTAATTGAACTCAGCATGGAGCGTCACAGAACCATGAGTGTTGGTTGAAAGAGTTAGATCATAGAATCATAGAATAATTTAGGTTGAAAAAGACCCTTAAGATCATTAAATCCCACCCATTAACCTAACTGCCAAGTCCACCACTAAATCACGTAACCAAACCTCCTGCCTTGGCATGGCTCAGCCTCCCAAGTTTAGCGTGGTTTGAACATGCTTTGTTGCTTGGGCTCCTCCTCAGCACACCTTCCCAACAGTCTTGGGTAAGAAACACGTGCATGGGCATCACCTGTCAGCAAGGGCAGGGATAGAACTGGGCAACTTCAAACATCTGCGTAAGTCAGCCTGACTTACTTTTCTGACTTGTTTCTCTGACTTGTTTTCCTGAATCTACACTTCTCCTCAGTTGCTAGGTGGGAGGGTTGGCTGGTCCATGGACAGCTGTAGTTGGAAGTAAGTACTAATGAACATGGGCAGAGGAAACTGGGGTAGGTCATTCATGAGGAGAAAAGTAAAAAGGAAAGCTTAAATGTTGGATGATAGATGTTGGAGTATGGTCCTTGGCTGGAACAGGGTTACTAGGAGGAAGGTTTCCTGCATTGCTGAAGCAAAAGGGAGCTGAGGAGACTCTGAGGTGTCTCAGCATCATTTGGAGGATGTAAAAGAACAGGTAACAATGTGGTTTGTGCTAGTTCCTGCAAAGTGTGATATGAAGCCAAGTACCCTTACGGATACTTCTCCTACAATATAGGCTTTCTGAGATTAATGTGTTAAGTCCAGCCTCCATGTGCTGCGTCTGAAGGTAACAGGAGGGTAGGGCATTTAATATAACTGGATTTTTTTTTTCCTGAATATTTTTATTTACCATCAAACTCCCCAACTGCAATAAGGCTTTGCCTCCAATATTCTGGAAAAGCTTTGGATCCAGTTTAAGGAGGTGATTTGCCATCTTTCATCTTTTGAAATCCCTTGTGAAGCCTGCAACTGGATGTCTCAGGACAGTCGCACCCATGACCATGTTTCTTAGGAACAGGACATGACGCACTACTTCTCAGACTGCTGCTAATTTGCAAAGATATTGGCAATGTTCGTAGGCACCTTACTATGGACAAACAAGGGAATTAGAATAAATTAATAGATTAATTAATAGTCATGTTCTACTGCCACTACATGCAATCTTTGTTACTATGATTCATGCAAGTCCCCTGAAATCCATGGGAGTGGAGTGTGATTTGAAAGCTCACAAGAAGCAGCAACACAGTGAATGTATGCATATAGAAAAGTTTAACACTGCAAGAGTTTAATGAGGCCACCAATTAGAAATTAGACATATGAATCACAGCCTGTTTTTTCAGAAGCTAGAGGATGTTTGCATTTATAGTAGTAACAGCAATAACCAAACCAGAAATTTTGCTTCCATTGTAGTTGTTTAGAAAATAAGCAAATCTCATATCATCTGAATATAGAGTTTCTGTTGTTTTTATTTCCTCTGCTTAACTCCAGTATCAGACTATTAACCCTTGAAATAAAATTTTTACAAGTATTTTGTTGCTGCAGAAAACTGAAAGAAGGAACAAGTAGCCTGTGAAGAAGCCATAATGGTATAATTTTGAAAGAAACACAGAGTGTTAACTTCTGAAGGAAGCAAGCATTATTGCTTCTTGATTTCCATGCAATGGTAAAGGAATCTATATGACCACACAAAGGCTTGATAACATGAATACTTGAGTCATTGTGAATTCTATTACTTCTGGTTTTTAAAATGTGAACAATTCACTCTGCAGAAAACTACAACTTCTGTATTACATTTATCAACAACATTGTCATATAAAACACATTAAAGCATCTTAGCTTTAGAAAAATAAGTGCTAAATTTATATTTGCTACAAAAATCTCGAAGAGTTTAGAGATTAATTTTATTTGTGTTTGCTTACTATACCAGCTTTAATTAAAAAAAATAACACAAGAATATCTGTATTCATTGCCCTTAGAGCAGTGTTATTTAGGAAAGTTGTACTCAAAAGGAATCAGTTTACATTTAAAATAAAATGCTAAGTGAAGAAGAAATACAGCGTCAAAGTTGAAGTTGCAACTCTGAGTAAGATTAAACTCAAAATTAATGTCCAATTAGCCAATTGATGAGGATGTGCAAGCCCTTTGTAGGCCTCAGTAGTGTCCTGCCAAATAGATGGCAACATTCATCTCACTGAAAAGCAAGAGCTACCTAAACCTAGAGAATGGATTTGTGGTCTAAGTTTTCTTCTCTTCTTTGCTGTTATGGTGTGAAGAACTATACTTTCATTTGTTTTTCATTTTTGCCTTTCCACACAGAGGTTTCATTGGTTTGTGACTAATAAGCCTCCTGCTCTTAAGAGCTTATACACCAGTTTGAGAGTTATTCCTGATTTCTGCTGGACTTGCTGAAAGCCAGAAAGCGTTGTTGAGTTCACGTCTGCCTAACTGTGTGCATCTGACAATTTAACAAAGTGTTTTTTTCCTGTTAGCCACTGCCACTACAGGATATTTCCAAGCTTGTGCAGCTGTTTGGTGCTCAGTTCATGTGGAGTTCACTTACATTTCTCAGTGCAAAGGTTTGCAATAGACCAGGCCATGAAGAGGTGTTGAAACTCCCCCGATGATCCCCAGTTATGCCATTTTATCAATTACTTTCATCCCATAAAATATTTATTCGGCTGAAAGTGGAAATGTAGTTTAAAATCTTTTATAAGGACACAGCAGGACTCCATCATTTGCTTTTTCTTCAGAAGGTTCATGCCATGATGCTTCCTCCACATGTACTTTTTTCTGAAATGGAATCACTTTCTCAGTCAGGAGTCTTAAAGAACAGACTCTCTTACCTTGCTTAGATAGGTAGGTCTTCTCAGGATGGGCTTCTAGTATACAAGGTTTTTTCTCTATCAGTGCCCTTACTTCTTTCCCTTTGCTTCTGAAATGTCCAAATGAACTTAAACATTTACCTGAGTAGCAACAGGATGTCAGTTTTCTCACAGTATCTACTGCACCTTTCGACTAAGCTGTTGTAACTCCTATGGATGGCCAACAAACCCGTAATGTGAGCTTAAAGTCAAGGCAGATTGAGATACTGCAGCCCTACCAACTGGGTCCTTGGGGACTCACTTTGAAATTAAACTAAACTCATTTTAAATATGGAATTGTTTTATTGTGTGGGTGCATCTGCACATAAACTTTACATTGGGTTCTGAACAGCATATAAAGGCTTGCAAGAGATAAATTAGACTATGTAAAGCCCTCATCATTAATCAGGGTGCTAAACAAGCATGAGCGCTAGAGAATGAACGCAGCTGCCACTTCATTTATCTTGCTGTCAGAAGGTAACTCTCCTACAGAGAGAAGCTCAGAAGTGGTAGCTTAGGGTCTTTTGTGTCTCAGCTTGCAGAGAATATATATGCTCATAATAAATACATATCTACATTACATGCGTATATGTTTTTATATACACAAACAAATACACCATATATAAGCACATTTTTTGTACTGGTGTGTGTATAATGATGTATGTGTTCTCAAATAGTCCTAAATTCTATTTTTGAGCTGAGAAGTGAGAGGTATGCCTGTTTATTTCAAAGGAAAAATATTTACTACTTATTTCTGTTCACACTGAGTATTGTGACTGAATAACAGTAATCTTGGCTACAGTCTTACTGTAGCGTTATCTTCTGTGATAACTTTCATCAGTTCCCCCATCATGAAGATGTGATGTGTGTGTAGCTGATGTGGTAAATCAGAAAGTCTTTCATTTCAGAGTGAATATGTGATGCTGGAAGGAGGTAATAAAACCTGTTTTGTCATTTGCTTTGGAGAAACCCCAGGTAAGCGAAGTACAAGTTACTGAAATCTCCAAGTGTTATTTTTCTAGTAGCTTCTCCGTGTCAAAGATACATTGAAGACAAGCTAACCAGTGGCTTGTCAGATACTAAGTTTATAGGGCAACAGGCTCCAGTGGCTGGTCTTCCTTAGTCTGACCTTGTTCATGAAAGCAATAAATCAGCTAGCCCTCCATGTCTTTTCTATTGTCCCAGGCTCTTGGGAAAAGGATGATTGAATAGGAAGAATTAGTGCTGTTGCGTAGGATTTAGCATAATGGATAGATCATTAACCTTTTAAGTCTGGTGTCCTGGCTTTTGCAATGGCCTACCATGGCTGCTTCAAGCAAGCAAAAATCTCCATATGTAACAGGGATAGTTTGTGCAGGGAAGGGTAAAGATTTCCTGGACTGGAGTCATGAGAACAAGTTGTCTGTGAGGCTGGGTGGCACTGCAGCCACACTGGGACAGCAGTATAAAGTACACAGGCCTCAGGAATATAGACAGGGATGTGACACGTGTATGCCCTCAGTGCAGTGGGTTACTCCACACGGCATGACCAGAGCTATGTACTCACAGTGACCAGGGATAAGCTATCCCATGGTGGCATCTAGACCTCAATCTGAGGTATCTGAGATACCTGTAGCAATGTGCCTATGGGAATATGGAGCTTTGTATGGGCTGCAATACTCAGCTGGTTAGCTTTTGGGGGCATTTTCATGACTACCCTGCTAACAACATCTGATCTAGCTAGTTTGAAGTCCGTGTAAGAGTGGACACCTGATCACTGATGCAGGACCTGCACTCACTCTGACTGCAGTGTTGACTGCAGTCTTTATTTTATTTGAACACAGATGTGTGTGCTTCATGTGTGCTTCATGTGTGCTTCATGTGTGCAATTTGCTGTATTTCAGCCAAGGACTTGCAGGAGAAAAATACATCACCACCTAAGAGGACAGAGGTACTAATATGCAGCAGTCTGGTAGCTGATCATAATAGATACTCAGGTTACCATGCCCTTGAGTATCCAGGACATCTGCTAGAACAGGTATAGGGAGACCTGTATGTTATAGAGAGACCTGAGGTCTCTTTTGCAGTGGCAACTGGAGGCCAGGCCTCAGCACCTAAAATCTATTTGCTGCCCTGATTTAGGTAGCTACATCCTGCCCTAGATGTATGTTTACAGTGGAGTTCTATTAAAATTGGAATTATATGTTGGAATTAAATGAAACTTCTGGTCTCCTGTGTGACATTTGATCTGAAGGAAGGTGCTCAAAGGTACAACTTCAATTCCATCTGATCTTACCTCATGGGATGTGTTTCAACACTTGAAAACATATGTCAGAGGACTCAGTTCATCAAGGCTTCCCACAGGAGAAAACAGCTAGATGTAGACAAAGCTGGGTGGGTGATCAACCCCAAAAATACTCATCAGCTAAGCATGATCTTAGTTTCTGGTAGTTTTGATGAGCCCACACTGAAAGCATGTGTCTATAATATAGCTCATGTCTATGAAATTATAGACTTTATGGGCCAGAAGCTTTAATTAATATCTTAGCAACGCCCGACACTGATCATTACAATGCTTTGTGTGTCATCTTGCCAGCTGCCTACAAAGAGAAATTACAGACCCATTGCATTATACTGTTGGGGCCATGCTAAAATGTAAGGAAATACCTGAGGACTTTTCTACTTGGTTGATGTCATGATGTTTTCTGTTCTCGAACAACAATAAAGGTAGTGAGTGTGTCAGTTTGAGCTGACTTATACCTTATGTTCTCAATCTCATGGAAATCTCATAATGATATTTTGTACTTCCTCCTTTCTTACTGCATGTTACCAACAAGCAGCAATAGCCCAAGAGGTCAGAGCAACAGGCTAACTTTAAAGGAACTGAGAACAGACATAAACTAGATTCCAGCTGTGGTGACACTGCTCTCCAGCAAATCACATAGCAAAGTGAGGCATTTACAGAAGGACCAAAGCTGGAGACCAACTGGACTGCTGAAACTGCCTGCTTCAGAGGTGATCAAGTATCTAGCCAGTTACTTGACTGCCCAGATTGTGTGGGTGTTCACAAGACTCTGTGGAGAACCTCTGGGCATATATTAGGTACAGGTTTCTTTCTTAAAAATTGGCTTATTCATGTCTAACCCTGCCCTCCTGGCGTTTTACTGTTATTGCCTTTACATGGTCCCCTGAGCTTTGTTATCATCACACAGCAGGTATACTGTCACTTGCCCATCGCCTGACAAATCTCACCTCAAGAAACTTTTTGTGAGAGGTACTATTTCTGTACTACACTCAAGTCATGTCCTTACTGGTCTGGTTTTGCTGCAGTTCTTATCAGTTTTACTAATAGCGTAAACCCAAATCATTCAAACAGCAGCGAGCATCGCAAGCATCTAAGTTTCTACCAGTTATCTTCTGCCATTAGCATGTGTACTCGTAGTGTAACAGGTTGCACCCTTGGGAAATCAGATTTTCAGCTTCTGCTTCTGCTTTGTGGACTGTTAATGGCAGTGTATCGGGGAGGAGTTGAGGACCTAAGCTTGTCCCATAAATAAAATCAAAAAAGAAGTCAGAGTGTAGCACTAGCTGTATGGGGGAAGTTTGTCAGGTTTAAAATTCTCAGGTCTCCCACGGAAACTTCCTCACATGGGCAAAGTGTGAGTGTCAGGAGAGCAGAGGACTGTCACATTGTCACTCCCAGAGGTCTGCAGCCTGCCGGGCAGCGGGGGTGTGGGCTGCGCTCCCTCTTCCGAGGAGATGCAGAAGTTCAAGAGGAGAGCAAGGCTTTCTGCCTCTTCAGGTTACCGTGGGAAGATGGTGGATACTGTAGCTAATGGCCAGTTTTGAAATGCTCACAGAGTTTTCAAAGCAGGTTCTCGTTTTCAGGTATTCAAGTGATATGTTTTTCAAGCTAACACTCCGATGTATTCATCGCAAGATGCTCTGATGGGGTCTGCTTTCGGGCCGCGGCGGGGTGGGTTGTCTCCTCTGGAGACACCTCTCCTCCTCCTGACTGCTGCTTGCAGCGGGCTGCTAGTCAGCACATAGCTTGTGTAAGCCTTTATCTAAAAAAACTTCTGCAGTTTTGCCAGGGCTCCGTGGGGTAGGGAGACAAGTAGGGTTCACACATTGTGACATTCAGATTGCAGCATTCAGCACTGTAATATTTAATTTCTAGGCATCGTGCCTAGCGCAGTGTACAATCTCAGGTGAACCGCCTGACTTGCTGGAGAGAAGTCTCACTGCTGTTGCCATCTTGTTCTCATTGCCATACTCCCACGCTGGAATTTTGCTGTGTCTTGCCTCTCCTGTTGTAACCTGGCCTATTGGTACTCCCTGACTGCTGCTTTCTGGCCCTGCCTTTGCCTTCCTGGCATGCTGGAGAGCCTAGATGGAGCCTGAAGCTGTCCCTGCAGCAAGCTGTTCACAGGGAAAAGTGGCAGTGCAGGGCCTTCATCTCACCCCTCACCCCTGCTTTTTGCAGGACTAGAAGTCCCCGCATGCCGGAGGGATGCTGCTGCTCCCCTGTAGGTGCAGCCCTCCGCACAGCCTGAGAGGAGATGCTGCACTGCTGGCTGCTGTGGGCTGCTTGGCAGGTAGCCAGGGGGGTCACCAGAACCAGGCTGCAGCCAGGTGGGCTGCCCCTGACCCTGCTGGGCTGTCCCCAGCCAGGGCAGCCTCCCCCCCGGTGGCTCAGGGCACTGCTCCAGGAGGTAGGCTGTGCTAGCCAGGGAGCTGTGCGTTGGCTGGGGGGGCCTTCCGTAGTCTCTGCAGAAACATAAAATATCAAAATAATTATTAGTGCAAGGGAGCACAGTACTATGTGAGCACCAGAAGCACTGGGCTGTGAAATAGCTTTTTTCAATTTTTTTGTCTGTGGCCAAGGAAGTTCTAAACCCTTTCACCTTAGGTGTACTTTGAGTGTTTTAAAGGTAATGCTTTTTATTTTTCTTGTGAGTAATCTTCAAGTCATTTGGTATATGTATCTGTATTTACTCTGACAACTGACATTTATGTCAGGACTGAAAGGAGAATTATGTGTGAGGCAGTGATAGGGATGTAAACCAACTTTGTCAGATGCCAGCAGCCATAGAAAAATTATTCCTTTCACTGTAGGTAATAATACCAAATGTGGCTCACTTCCAGAAAACAATTCCTCAGTAGGCAGAACAGGCACTGCCTGCTCACTTCTGTAGGCTGCAGATTTCTTACAGAAGTGGTCGCAGCTCTTTGGTAGCCATATGCTCCTCTGTGTCTGAGGAGCCAAGTAGTGTGTCAGGTAACAGTGAATAACAAAACTAAATTCACCTCAACATAAAGTTCAGCAGAGTCAAAACTGCTGCTGCCTCCTGCAGTTCCCCACGTACAGAATACTGCCATTAATAGGAATCTGGTTTTAGTTACAACAGAGCTTAAAAAGTCAGAACATAGCAGTGGTTAAATATCTCAAGCTGTAGACTGAGGGTCCACATTTTTGCTGGCCTGAGAAGTAAACGAGTGGGCTTTTTCTGCTGAAGCAGAGAACATGTTTTTTTGTTCAGTGAAAACATCTTGCTGCTTTCTTGGTGTTTTCTTCCAAGTAGCAAAAAAAGGGATGTGTCTTTAGTCTTTCTAGGATGGACTCAGAGAAGGTAGTATCATTTCTGCTGCTGAGCCAGCCGTTCTGTAACTTTCTGCATCTTTTGAAAAGCAGCATGCCAGAATGGATATTTCCCCTTAAAATGCTTTGGCACTTATGATTCAGGCTGATCTTTAACCACTGAGCCCGCTGACTATGATATAAACTCTGTCATTATCTTTATTGCAAAGGAAGACTTAATGTTCAAACTAGGCACAGATTACTTTGATAATTATTTCTGTGTGATAGGCAGTGTCATAGCAGTCCAGTATTTGAGGTCCTCAGAGCAGAGAAAGCAAGGTCCAGTTCCCTGCACTGCCCATAATGTTTCCAAGTAATCTTAGCAAATCACTTAGTTCAAAGGTGATTGGGTGCCTGTATATCTTTACAAACACCTCTGAATATCTTTATAGGTGGGATTAGAGCCCTTCCCTGTTTCACATGGGTACTGCAAAGATAAATACATTAAAAGCTTTAAGGCACTCTGAAACTAGGGGTATTGACATGACTAACTCCCATTCAGTCAATAGTTTCTGAATACTGTGTTCTTCAGGGGAACATGTTTCCTCCTACTTAGGAAATACGAACTCCGCTAGCCGGCTAGCTGTTTAAATGGCTATGATCTTCGTGGTCATACAAAGGCGCTCCGTGTTTCAAACTTTTCTCATAGCCCAAAAAGAAAGCGCACAAAGTAACTCTCCAGGAGTCTCCCAACTTGTGCAACTGATGGTGTTGGAACTGTGGTTGGTCAACCTTGTTCACACCACCGTTTACCCTCTACCACAACTATTCTCTGGTTAGGACGAGTTGTAGCTCTTTGGCACTAAGTCTCATTCTTGTGACTCCATGGATTGAAAGTCTTTCTAACACCATGCTAGAGGCAAAATGAGTACCAGGAGTCTTTAGAGGGAGTTATCAATATTTTATTATAAATGGCCTAGGGCATTTGCTGGGAAGACAAGGGAGGGGTTCTACCTGGTGACCAAATTACATTGGGAAAGAGAGGTACACAGTGACCATGCTCAAAATATATTTTCTAGCTGTCTTTTCTGAAATGGCTGAAATTGTTAAAACTGGAGGGCCTGCCTGACTGCCCATCACCATGGCTAAGGGGACTTTTGATCCAGACAGCTTATTCATTGCCACAGCTCTGGGAATTATTTTGCCTGCATGCTCTTTTTCCTCTGAAGACGTCATGTCTCAGGGCAGAGCTTGTGCCTGAACCTTTTCCTAAAGCCTCAGTGATATGGGAAAGATAATTCAAATGAGTCATTGAGGGATACTAGTTTGGAAAACACAGAGCATTCTTCCTGGCTGAAAGCTCACACGTTGGAGGCCTCCAGATGCACAGCTGCAGCTGTGTGGGGTGGAGGGTTTTCAGCTCTGGCTTCAAAGACAGGGAGGCAATCTGCTCTGCCTCTCCACAACTAGACAAGAATTTTCACTATGCTAAGATGTGGAAATAACTCAGTTGTTCAAGATACTGTGGAAGCATTGCAAGGATCCAGTGATGAGGTCTTGCTTATATGTTTTGTCAGTTTCCTTATCCCTGTCCTCAAGTCTGGGACTGAGGACCCCAGACTTCCCTCTGCTCCCCAGCCAGAGGGAGGAGAATAGCAGAGTAGCTGAAGGCAGAGAAGTGATTAAGGCATTGCATTACTACTGTTTTACCACAGTATGTCAGTATAATTCCATATATAATGGTTCAGCCAGACTCTTCTGCATAGTTCCCTGGTTTATTTAGAAAATGTTGCCTTGGGGTTTGGGATTTGCTGTTGTTCTTTTCAGCTTGGTGTTTTTCCATCTGTGGGGATTTGGGATTTGCTGTTGTTCTTTTCAGCTTGGTGTTTTTCCATCTATGGAGAAACAGCTGTGTGCACTGAGTAGAAATGTACCAATTCTGAGAAAATAGAAGCAGACCTGTTTCAAGAACAAAAAACCTACCTGAATTTGTTTCATTCTCCTTTTTTTAATGCTCTTCTTTAAAGAAATAAAGGAAGTCCAAGCATTCATTAAAGTGTCAGTTCTGAAATGCACTTTTCCAGGCACAGATCATGCCAAGCTAGATAAACTTAGCAAATGCAAAGAAATTATACGTATGGCTGCAGCTTGATTTTTTTTCCCCTTGTATTTTTGAAACTGGGATTCTCTTTACCAAGGAATCCTGATTTTTCTATGGCAGTGGAACATTCACATCTGGTGTTTTTACACACACCATGGCTATGATTGTAGCCTGTGTCATGGCATGAAGTTAGCCATCGGATTGTAAAGGCTGGTTCAGGTTTTGGCACAGCCTATAGCAAGTGAAGAGTCTGTCCTGGCTTGTGCTCCACAGCCTCTCTGCAATAGCTGTGATACCACCCCAGACTTACTGTCATCCACACCCATTGTGCCCAGTACCACTGAGTAGTACCTGCTCAGTCCTTACCTAGAAGCTGTTGTTGCCATATGAGTAAATTGCTCGTGAGGGTTAAGTATGCAGCCCCCAAAGTACTGACAGCCAGTGCAAGGTGGCCAAGAGGGAAGAGTGAACCTCTCATTCTTTTCCCATGCTTGACCATTAAGACACTGTAAATAGCTCTAGGGAATTCTGTGTTCTCCATATCCTTAGGAAGTCCTAGGACTTGCCCTCACTGGACTGGCTGACTTTCTTTTGGTGAGCTTGTCTATGTTATTCTCCAGCTAATTTCAATTAAGGCTTTAAGGTTGATAAGGACATAATCTGTAGAAGGTCAATGCATTTCTACTTAAGAAATATTACTACTCATATGGTATATTCATTAACACAAGCAGCTAGTTTCTGCATTCCTTTGTGCCTGCTTTCAGGTTGCCAGCTGAGTAACATGGGTGTAATGTCTTCCAGTTCCTCCTTTTGACCCACTGGCTGATCACACTTCAGTCTTGCCTTGAAATTCATTAGAATGACTACTAGTGGCATTTGGATTGTGAACATCAAACATATGATTTTAGTCTTGATTGTTTATGGACGTACACCCTGTTCTGCACTATTCACCAGCTAATATGAAATGCAAAGTAGGGAGTTAATACCCCGTTTGCTACACGTAAACGTCAGTAAGCTGTCTTGGACCCCCAGGATTACACAGCAGAAGTTTCTTGGGAGTTGTGTCTGTTGTTTTCTTCTTTTCTAGCCAGTGCAGCAAGGAAATGAGGTGTTGCGAAATGTAATTTGTGAAACATGTGCGAAGTGAGCAGGAGCAGAGCCCCTGCAGGAGGGAAGGAGCCTGGCCCAAGGTGGGAGAGAGTCTTTGTTTTCATGTCAATGTAGTATGATATGTCACTCACTCCGTTAGCAAAATCACAGGGGTGTCATTAAGAAGAAGCAGAGGGTGACTGGAGCAACCTCAGCTGACGTAAGCATCCCTCTTAGGGCTGAAGGCTATGCAGACCAATGTCCCCTTTCTTACCTCCTGCCTCAGATCATGGCTGTACGCTGCGTTCCAGAAAGGTTTATTGGGCTATTCTGCTTTCAGAGAAATAGCACCTCACTGAAAGCATTCCCAAAGGTTACTGGCTGGAGTATGAGCTCTGACTGGATGTGTTCGATAAAGATAGATCAGAGCTGTGAAGCAAAATTTCCATTCCATTCTTACTCCAGGAAATTTAGACATGGCATTGGAAGTCTTACAGCCTGGAAAATGAAGGTCAAAGGGTTTTGACCAAGAGAAAAGAAACTTGTTCTGTTTTCTCACTTGAAAAAAACATAATTTCATGAAAGGTATTTTAATAAGTGGTTTTTTTCTCTCAGTAAAATTCCAGTTTTTCATTAGAAATATTTGCCTGGAAGTGTTTTCATTGATCCTATTCACATGCAGTGCAGGGGCTCATGGTAAATCAGCTGAAGCTTCTCTGCTGTCCATTTTGCCCTCCTGTTTGGCTCATTTCCCCACCTTATCCCATAGCATAACTGGCTATCACTGGACCTTGAGAGGTCACGTTTCTGGCCACAGCTCACCAGGTGTTGGGTTCACCAATGCACAGCTCTTTCCTTTGATCATGCTGATGGCCTAGCTCTAAAACGTTACTTTTCCTACTCATCTGGAAGTATCAGGATGTTTTTTGTTGTAATGATCGGTCATGGTAAAAGGAACAATATAATGTTCCTTTACATGGCTGCTGGCAATATGTGTTGGTGCTTTCAGCTGTCTTTAATACACAGCAAGCATAAAAATTAGAGAAAAAATATATCTTCCTCAGTCTAAGACATCTTGACCAGCTTTACTCCAGTGCATCACAGGTACTGTGTTTGCACACACTAAAGGAGTGCACAGCTGTAGTAGCTCTTGCTTGTTTGTGGTTCTGCTTTTCTTTTGAGGCAGTAGCACAGCTTGTAGAGCAAGTAAGCATATGCCTGGAACATATACAATAACAGATCTCCCTATGTCTGCCCGCTGGACATCCTAGTCTCAGGGCTGTCCTGCTCAGCTCTTCCCATTGCTTCTGCTTGATCCCCACCTCTTCTGCTTCAAAACTTGAGGACTCAAAGTACATTACACTTTATGTTATCATGTCTCCTGTTATTTCTAGAAATCTTATCTTTTTGTGGCAAACACCCATAAAGGAGCAACCTGGCAAGAGATGGTGGCCTTGTAAGCTCAGGGATGGCATTATGATACATCCTGTTGTGCAGCTGAAAGGATTTAACTTATTTAGCTCTTTTCTGTACTTTTGGCATCATTTTGTCATGGTATTTATCGGAGTGAAGCAATATTTCAGCAGGTGAAAGAATCAGCTTCAAGAAGATATTTAGAAAGAATGTGCCATAAAGCAGTACTAAACTAGAATCTCATTCAGTTTCTGCAGTCTTTTCACGTTCACTTTTCAGAGTTTCACTCTTCCTGCTCCATTTTCCACAAGGTCGTTCAAATGTAAAATTAATCACTGAAATGCAGAGACAAGGTCCTTGACATTAGAAAGGCTAATGTGCCCAAGGCACCCTGAAATTCCAATGTACACACCAAGATTTTCTCAACTGTCTTTCATCCCCATAGCCAGGTTTTCTCTTCATATTTATTAATGTAATCCTACATATCATACACACATGACTGCAACTATCCTGTTAGTATGTTACAGTAGCATTTCAGTAACTGGTAGAGCTTCAGTTACCCAAGCATAGATGCCTAGCATGTATCTGTGGGATGTCCCCTCCTGACTTCAGCTGCGACCCCAGGGAATCTCACGCAGATTCCTTGCCGTATCTGCCAAACATGTACAAATAATGTTCTGGAAACTGAGAGGTGTCTTAAATGCTGAGGTGCCTATGCTGAGGTGATTGAGTCCCAGTGTGTGTCTACGCTTGCTTCTTGAACAGCTGCAATGACTAAGCCTTTCCAGTAACTGGTGCTGCTTCTTCTGCTGATATGTGTCTCTCTCCAGCTTTTGAAATCCTCTTGTAATGGCTGTTTGCCCTTTAAGATTGCTGCTGAAATAGCTGAAATGGTCTTTTTGAGCAGAATACATAAACATTGCATCCTTACAGGTCTATCTTTTCCTTGGCTATGGACATGTGTAACATAGTTTTGCTACATAGAAGTATAGCATTGCTTTTCCAAGGCAGAAACTGCTTAGTGTCTGTGCCAGCAGCTATACTGTGTTGCTGGCCACACCACTTTGCTCCTATTTTGTAAGCTTGTTGAAATACACATTTCTGCTCTGATGCTGCAGGCTCTTTGGTTCCCAGCCCCTCTCTGTGCATATTTTGTGTCTTCTTTCCTTCTATTACTTGCTCTGCTGCTCTGCAGACCCCTTCTAATTCTTCAGAACTTAAATCAGCCTTTTCCAGCAGTTCCTTCCCCAGGTATGTCTCTCATTCTCATTCCACTATGATTAGTGACTTCACAGCCCCCCTGAAAGTGTTTACGTTTGATTAAACAAAGACAACTCTACTGTTTTTCATTTTGATGATGCCTTTTAAGAGCTTTATTTTCCTAATATAATAATTTATAGTGAGAATGTATCCCAGAAATAAGAGCTTAGCCCAGTCTTATAACAATCATGTGCTTGTCAACTATTAAACAAATGCAGTGTCCTATGACAAGCAACACTAAAAAAATACCGGCTTGTCATCACAAAATGAAAACCAAGAAACCAAGAGCTTATGGTTGTTTCTCAGAAATCAGTATGATTTGTATGATTTCCTACTAAAAAAAAAAAAAAAAAAAAAAGAAGGAAAAAAACTGTGTCAAAATTACACGCCTGAAATAATTGAATTTAGTGACAATTTTCCAATTGCTCTTTTGTAGGTATAGCAATTAGCACAATGCCTATTCATTGTTATTCTGTTCATGATTTTAAATGTAAGGACCTCTCCAAAGAGCCTGATCCTCAGTGTGATACCATTGGGCTGCATTCTGTCACTGTTGAGGGTATGCAGGGAACTCAGGATCAGGCCCCACTGCCTTAGAAAAGAGCACAATATTTAAAAAATTAAAGTTGACAGTGGGTCTTTGGTATTTACCTCAGATGACGAAGCCTTTTCAGAAATTCTCTTTTTGAACTTTCCTTGTAAGCGTCAGGGCTTGACCTTCCCATCTTTCCCCATCTCAAGCCAAAACTGTGGTAGCAATGACTGCTTGAGCTGGGCCTTCAGTGGACTCAACAGGTAAGACTTGCAATTTTTTTTTCCTTGGAAGCACTTTATGAAAAATTCTGAAAGCAAGTCGCAAAGGAGACTGTAACTTTCCTGACGATGAACACTGGTGTCATTTCTTTCCCTCTGCTTCTCTGCAGAAGTACCCTTGTTTTGTGTCCTGTGTCCCTTGTGGTAAACTAACTCTCAGGAGTTTGGGTTTTATTTTCTTCTTTTTTCTTGTATCAGACAGATTTTACAGGTTAGTATCTTTGATCTTTGTAGCAAACGTGGAAATCCATAGGAAATCCACAGACAACCCCGTCTCCCCCAACTCTATAATTAATTCCCTGCAGTTTGGAATACTTGATAACATCTGATAGACCTGTGGCAAAACCCAATGTCATTTCACAACAGCACCCCACCCCTGGGCCACGGGCGTAGTTCTTAGCTGAGATCAGGTCGTGAAAATAAATAAACCCCAAGTCCGCATCTGATTACAGCAGATATATGGGAGGTATGAACAGGACTGGCCAGATGCTAGACCATATGAAAAACACTGAGGATCATGGCATCATATAAAACTGGGCATTTATATGGTACAGCTGGCTATGCATAATCTTCTAATTTATGAGGCTGGAGCATCTGGTCCATTGCTGTTGCTCTATCAGCTTTTCCAGAGCCCTGTTCTTGAACTTCTGGTAGCTGAACACTGCTCTTCTGAGTGCCAGTGGAACGGGGAGTCAAAGCCATTTACAGTGGGAGATAAGCTCTTACTCCATCTGACAGATAAGATGATGTTCAGCCATGGTCATGAAAGAAAGAGGGGTAGGCTCCAGTTCACACGAAGACCAGTAACTGCCAGCTCTAAAAGACATACTATCTATTTTTCATGGGTGGGACCCTCCGCCGTGACACGGGGACTTGGCCAGATGAGGCCATTGCGACAGGCCGTGACCATGACTGCAGACAGCCCCCAGTGACGTGGCAGGCGAGGGCTTACAGAATGGGTTGCACAAGTCCTGCTTTTGTTACACTGCTTGGTCTTCCCCATCCCATGCCGTAGCCCTAGAAGCCAGCATTTCTTTCTCTCTTTCCTGAAACAGAATCTGGCATTTGTCACTTTTGTCAGAAAACGCCTGTGCTGCAAGAAAACCCAGAGAAGGGTGTTTTCAGCTGGGTCTTGCAAACCTATGGCCAGCAGGAGTCCAGCCAATGATGTAAAGGTGTCCTGCACTGAGTAATGTGCGTGTGCAGTAACTACTGCAGACCTGTGTGCCAGCCTGGGCCACTCTAGAGAGGTGGACCCATGGCAGATGGTCTCCTTGGGTCCACAAGGAGGAAGGGGACAGAGAGCTAGAGCTCATTTTCCCAGGTATTTCCAGACTGACTTGCCTGCAGGAAAGCCCCAGCCGTAGTTTAGAGAGCTCTTCTTCCATTCCACCCTCATGGAGACGTGAACAGCAGTGCAGCATACAGGCTAAAGCACAATTAAGTTGTTTTTAAAAACTACAGCATTACCAAAGCTATCTAGAAGCTGTGGGTGCAGATCACCCAGCCAGTATATGCTACAGCAAGTACTCCTCGCTGCAAGAGCCCCACCTGCGAGCCCAGTGGAGCATGTCTTGGGAACGTGCTGCTACTACTGATTGCAGAGAAAAAATTACAGCATCAGTCATTTTACCAAACCTTTTCCCAGTAAAATTATACACCAGAGTAGAGCTGAAAGGAAGTTTGTGTTTCACATGGAAAGAGAAAATTGCCTTTTGCAGAACATCATGGGGTAGGCAATACTGTATCCTGGTATCATCAGAATGGAAGTGGGCCGTTCCTGCAATTCTTGCACTGCTTTCTGTAAGTCTGTGTTGCTGCTGAGGAAGTGAAATCTGGTCAGCAAATGCAAGAGCGCAACACTCTTTCAGACCTTTTATTGTTTTTCCCAGTATACATGCTGTGCATTTGTTTATATTTTTATCAAAGTGAAAAACTTTCAGGTTTCCAATGTCTTCATAGATTCATAGCATGACAGCTGCTATATTTCTAGTTAGGTCTGAACACTTGAAGTGCTCCTATGGCTCTGCTCCCTTTTTTTTTTTTTTTTTTTTTTATGTCTTCTTTAAGATTTAAGAACCCTGAACAGTTTCATCCACTGCGTCTGACGTAAGTACAGTATCTGGCGTTGTCAGAGTCTGTTCTCTGACTAAGCTTTATCTTTGTGTAACAACGTCAATGTGAGCTGCCCTAAGAAAAGAAGTGAATTTGAGAAAGAACTTGAATTACCACAGATACTGTTTTCAGGCTGTGATAACCCACGAGTGGATGAAGTCACCACTGCTGAAATGTAAGACAGGCTATTTCTTAAGAGTTTGCCTGGATGGTTTTATTGCGGTTGGTTCTGCCCAGTGCAAGAGGGGCAGCAGGGCAGTGCTGGATCTGAGACTTGTCATGGCGCTACTAGGTGCTATATGGAGATTTAATGAGCCTTGCTTCTCAAAAAAATTTACCTAAATTAAGAAACTGTGGGATATGGGTAGGGTAAAACAATTAGAAGAAATGGGAAAGGAGCAAAAAGGGAAGTGTGGTGAAAGAAACGTGGTTTTAAGGATTAGATATGTGGACATAGCTAGATATCTGCAAATCTAGTCATTCAAATATATCATATGTTAGAATCAGATGGTGGAAATATTTAATAAGTAATGCCCTCTTTTGTTTTGGTAAAGGAAAGAATGACCAGCATTCACTTAAGCGCAGCCGCCTCCCAAGCACCTACTGCCAGTGTCCTGGTGCAGCTCCCAGTGGTACCGCCTCCAGGTGAAAAATGCTTTGGATGTGGCTTAAGTGAACTCAAGGTCTGTTACTTAAAGTGAACGGATCCACCTTTTGTGTATGTGAATTAAGGGAAAAGTAGATAGTGATTACGTAGCAGGGACCTCCATTTTTCCCCAAGGCTTGCTTTGCCCTCTTGTGTCTGGCCCACTCTCACCTCCTCTCATTTAATTTGCAATAACAGAATGCAGCTAAGTGTTAAGATTTTCATCACTTACAGACCTTGCAGATCTGGAAAAGCCACTTCACCTCTCCATCCTGGAGTGGCTTAGTGACTATCTACCCAGACCTTACCCAAGAAACCTTTTCCCTTATGAGATGAAGACTAGTAGGAGTAAAATCACTAGAAATCACAGGTGATGGTCAGCATCCTTTCATCATTTACTGTGAAATGGCTGAAACAGCGGTCTCTTCCCTTTAACTGTCTGTCATTGACTGAAAGTTAAGATCTTTTCTGTTTTAGTTTAAATGAGCTTCTGCCAAATGACATGCTGGTTTCACTATCAAAAATGTTATGTTGAGAGCACTATGAAGACATTGTGACCGTCGGGTATACATGTCTACTGTATAGTTTATATTTTAAAGAAAGGACACTTTTTTTACCTTCTATTGCAACCTATGTTCTGGAAGAAGTAAAATAGCTGAAGCTTCTATTTTATAAATTGTATTTTAATTCAAAGGCTTAGAACAGAAAAACCCTAGAAACAATCTTAAGGATATTTTCACAAATGCTTTTTGCATGTTTTGTTTTGTGGTTTTTTTTTAATATTGCAAGACTCTTTCCTTTGTAAATGTAAATATATACTATCGTAGATTGTAATATAGGACATGCAAAGAATCCTTGGTCTTTATGTAGCATGAAATTATTGTCAGGAGTCAAATGATTTAGTGCAGCAAAGGTTAATTTAAAAAGTATCCAAGTATGTATACCAGACGTAGACCACAGGTGTTGATTTACAGCTGGAGCTGTGATGGGAGGCATCTTCTGCCGTTATCCCTGTAACTGGGAAGAGAAAGCGAATTGCTGTTGGAGTGCACATTTAGGCTGGATGGTGTTCAGTTTCACTGAAAACGCAACACGTGCCATTTACCTGCATCCCTCCTGTACCTCTGCAGGCTGTTCAGAAGTCCAGCTCTAACCTGAGCTTCCAGCCTTTTACAGTACTGGGAAAGCAAGCAAAAATGCAGGAAAAACACCTAGAAACTGTCTCCCTCCTTAGCCTAAACCCACTGACCAAATCTCAAGAGAGACCAACATTATGCATCACATTATGAAGCAGAAGAAAGGAAGTATTTTATAGTTAGAGTACTGAACTGAGAACAGAAGCACCAGCTCAAACTTTGATACTTTTCCAGTTCTCCTCTGTTACCCCCAGAAAGGGCTTAAATCTGAGCTTGCTATGGCCAATGACACTGAAGTCAGCTTTGGCTTAGGTCTTCATACGCTCTGGGCCTTGGCACCTGCAAGGCAGGATTGATAGTAAGTCTCTCTGCTGGGCATGTGATACATGAAGACAGTCTATTGATCGAGGTAAGTCAACAAACAGATTTTTCAGCCCAGCTAACATAGCTAACTTTTAGATTTTGGCCCATGGAAACTCATGCAATTTGATAATTTATTTTTTAAAACATTACACCTGAAGAAAGGCCACGAAAAGAGGACAGGCTCATTTGAATTAAATACATCAGATCAATTCCTGAACAGAATTTCAGACCTTGCAGCAGAATTGGACGTTAATAAAGCTGGAGGTCACTTGTTTTCCTAGTTAATTATTACTTTAGCAATGAACACCGATAAAAGCAATACTATGTATAACTGTTTAAAGAAAGGGAAGAGGGTGGTCTATCTGAGGACCATGCCAGCATGCAAATAATTATCCACACCATTCCTCTAACTTCCTTGGCTGTATCATTCTTACCTGGTGTGAAACTAGCTGAGATGATGTAAGAACTCTGGCTAACATTGTCATATGGGATGGCAGTTTTTATGCCACACCTTTTTTTCTCCTTTTTGGAGAGTATCTGCCTTGGGTGAGGGAATAGCTCTTGACTTCCAGAGTCATCTCCAGTTTCACTGGTGACTTACCTGTCACAGAGGTGCCAGCCTTGTCACTGCAGAACAGTGCATTTCTTGCTGCTGTAGGCGCTGCTGTGGTCTAGCATTGGCACGTATGTTTTAGCTACGATACAGTAGCTGACTCCAGGCCTCAAACCTTCTATTTTAATAACCTTGTCTTTTCCTTCATACACCAGGACTCTGTGTTGCTTCAGATAAAGTGGAGTAAAAACAGCCCATCAAGCACATTTCCCTAGCAAGTGTGTCTGTGAGTAAAGTTTGATAAGAACAGAGGATGCAGAGCAGCACGTGGACTTGCAAAAATAGCATTATCAAATCAATAGCATTAATAATTTACTTATGATTTGTAAAGAACACCACCCCCTCTGGCAAATTGCCCTCCTGTCCCATTTTTTTAGTCTAGGTCTGAGCCTGAAATACTAAGTTGATGGGAAAGAATAAAGGGAGTAATTACAACTCAAATCAATTCCTGAAAAATAAGCCTACTTTGTTTTCAAAGTCATTGATGTTTGCATAGTCATTGATGCTCTCACAATCCCAGGAGATTATTTCAACTGTAAAAAAAGAATGGTGTGCCCATACATTCCTGTCTTTTCAATGGTACAGGATTCGTATTTAAATATACACTTACCTCATCTAGCAAGTTGTTAATTATGAAGACTTTATATAGCAGATCATAATATTTTGTCATTGGTATCTTGCTGCCCGTCTTCCTTCTATAAGGAGAACGTGGAGCCCGGAGCTTTAGTGTTATGGATTTGTTACTATGAACCACAGTTACCGTTGGAGGTCCTATCATAGCTAAGGAAAAAAACCCAAAGCTATGAACACAATTATAGTTTATTCACCATGTTTCACAGAACTGAGTTTGAATCCATTCAGCAATTTAGTGTTCTTGTTACCAGCAATATATTATGCTGTATTTACTGTTAAAGTGCCACTTGGTAAATCCTTACTTCTGGGTGATTATTGCTTGGGACATTTTGGGGGTGACATTTCCTGTGTTTGTAAACCTATCTTTGAGCCAAACTTTTTGAACTCTCTCAGAGCTGCATGTTGCTGACTGCAGGCTGGTCAAGCAAAATACTCTGGATTCTTTGCCCTGATCCCCTCCTCCTCCCCACATTTTTCTGTGTGCTTGGACTTCATAAAACAGCTATTTGAACCATTTCAGTTATGCCAAGGATGCAGGTTCAATCATTACTTCCACATTTTTTGCATCCTGCTTGGTTAAAGGCAGCCAAGTGTTTGAGCTAATGCCTGCATAGCTGTGCGTGCAGCCCCAGAGATGAGGGGAGACAGGACAGCAGCTGCCCATGTGTGTCTCCAGGAGGAGGAGGAGGTGGCACAGGGAAAGATGGGTGGTTGCTGCTGCAAGGTGCTGCTTTATGTCAAAGCTTGTGATTTCATCTGTACAGGAGGCTCAAGGTAGTTTGCATTTCAGGGCTGTGAAGTGACCTGTGTTGGCATTCACAAGGCAGTTTGGCATCAGCCCATGAGGGAGCACTGTTTAATTCGCAAGGATCTTACAGGTAAGTACACTTGGTACTGTTCAGTGTTTTGATAGTCTTCCAATTTCTAACATGCTATGGCATTGTAATGACTGTAGTAACTAAAAAGCTTTGTGCATATTTCTAAATACACCGCAGTCAGGAAACCACATAAATGTGAGAAGGATGCTGGCCGCACAGCTCCCAGCTCTCTCCTCCCTTTCCCCCCAAAGCAGGGAGTGTTTCCTTCTTTTCCTTGCGTCCACTCCCTCCAGTAGCAATGAAAATGGCTGAAAATAATTTCTGTAGTTCCATGCCTTCAGGAAGAGGTTGAGTTAAAGGGAGCCAGGGACTTCTGATCCCCTAATTATTGATATGTGGCTACTTATCCATAACTGGTTGGCTTTCAAGTGTAGGGAAAACTATTTCATCACAACACTTCACCTGAGAGCTACCGAGTCACAATTTCTTTTGGTACAGCTTTGTGGCTAGAAAAGGATTACTCATGTTTGCAAACTGCAAGTAGAAATTATGTATTTCACGCCACAGAAAACCCAGCTCCTTTCTCAGAGACCCCTATGTTTGCACTTACTTTCTTGCCAGGGAGTGAATCTGCAGCTGACACTCCAGTCGGAATAGACGCCAGTCGATGTGGCTTTCACTCTGCCATAGTAAGGCTCTTGGATGTCAGAGGTCTCATTTGTCAGGTCACAGACATGGTTTTGAATCCCCCAGCAGTCGTCTTTGTTTTGCCATGTGCTCTGCCCATACCTGTGGAGAAAGAGGAGGAAGGATGGAAGCTTTAGCTGTCATGACTGGGTCTGTACAGATTTTTAACTGTCTGTTTTGACTCGGTGGTACTGACAAGTGTCCTGCCATGCGAATTAAATCCCTTCGATTTGATAACAGGGAAGATTGATTTCATGGGCATTTGGGAGCTACAGGTTTCTATTTTTTCTGAAAGAAACTTAAGGTAGAGACACGGGTCACCATCCCTGTAGGAAGCCCCTGCATACTTGCCCCTCGGGAGAGGCGGGTGATCTTTGTCTTAGCCAGTGCACTCAATGATGGGCAGGACGCCAGTTTCCATCAGGTACTTTCTCTGAGGCAGTAGTGATTTTGGTGCTTACCAGGTGTGCCAGGGATGGGAGCATACCTCCTCTGAGGGCCAGCCCTAGCACTGCCTCGTTTGCTATGCAAGGCACCCTGCGGCACTCTCGTGGGCAAGGTGGGCCACCAAAATACCTTAAATGTCATATTGGAGGCGTACCTGACCTAGCTAGACATGCTTCAGGCAGGCTGTTGGACACAGTGACCTCCAGAGGTCCTCTGCAAACTACATTTTTCTCCAACTCTACAGTGCAATGAGGGTGCAGAGCATATTGCTGGAGGTGCTTGTTCCCTGCCTGCCTTGGGGTGCTCAGCTGCACCTTATGGGCTGTCAGTAAGCGCAGCAACAACTGCATCCTGGCAGGTGAGCAGGAGGTGGCTGTTCTGCAGGTATGGGGAGAATATTCTATATCACCTGAGAAATCCCTTTGATGTGTCAAGCAGGGATGGGCCCCAGCCGGCCAGGAGGCTGGAGTTCCCCTGGTACTTACACTTTATACTGCACGAAGTAGACGGTGTCTCTTGCCCCTCTGGCCCTCCCAGGCTGCCAGTGCAAAGTGCTGTTGAAGTTTAACGAATGAAACTCTACCTTCCGCGGCTTAATCAAATCTTGCAGGACTTGCTTTTCCAAAACTAAAATCGCTGCAAATAATAAGGAACAAGAACATAACATGTGTGTCACAGATACACTCCTGTGCTGAAATCGGGGGTAGCGCTACAGCTCATTTGGTTTCATGACTAGCAGGCTGCAGGGAAATTAAATCTCCCGGATCTTACGTTCAAAACCTTACAAGTCACAGTAAGCAGATCTAGCAGCTGTAGAACAAACATCTTCAGTATTATGAAAGGAACACTTTTATGTGGTTTGGTTTTGGGGTTAATTTTTTCATTTTTCCTTAGTGAGTTTACTGCTGTGAAAGGTGCCTGATGGACACCCCAGGAAAGAAACCCTTTGGATCAATTCACAGAGCCTGCAGTAAGCAGCCCTGTCAGGAAAGTCGAGTACTCTTTCCTCCACCCCTCAGCTGTAACCCGTAGGGACTCTAGCTGTTTTAACTGTTGCCACAGCCATGTTTATCATCTCTTGCCTAATAAAAAATAACCTGACATTTAATGCTTTTCTATTCTGCGCCACTGGACAAAGCTGCCTGACAATGTTCAAGATAATCTGTTTTCAAACTGCAATGGTTACTAATGACAGAATCAGGTAACAACGTCTCTGAAGCACGCAAATACTAACATTTTTCTGGGTTTCACGACCCAGATGACTGCAGCTTTATCCCTGGCATATCACAGAATCAAGTAAGCCTCTTACTGGTTGAACTGAAACTGGTAATACAGCCATGAATAAATTTAATGGGCAACATGCTTGGTTTATCTGCATTTCAGAAGCTTGAAAGACAAAATATCAGACTAATCTGGAAATGACTGGACTTTTGAAACCCACCAAAAGATCCAGAGATTTCTTGACTCTTCCAGAGATTCAATAACAGACACCCTCCCCACACACACACACTCCCCATAGGAAAAGAATGGAAAGCATTTACTTACTGGTTATCTCATCCAGCAGTAGGTGCATCAATAAGCAGAGGGAGGAAAGCGTGATCCCCCTCATGCTTAGGAGAGCAGCTCCATGACTGAAGAGCACGTGTCTTCCTCTTGGGCATGTCTTATGAGGAAGTGGTTGTTAAGTGCTCCAGAGTTCCCCTTATTTTCAACAGTTTCCAAAATCCCCAGCTTGGCTTTGGTTTAATTTAACTGGAAAACACATGAGTTGCTCTAAATTAAGCATAAACAATTGTTCTTACTTGGCAGTTGTTTTGAAGTTTGGAACTAATTATAAAGCAAACCAGCATGAAAAAGGTCCCATGGTTTTTTTAGGCACTAATTCCCAAATGATGTCTGGCAATGTTGCTTCATCCCACAAGCTTGTCACACAAGCTTGCTTGCTTGCCATACTAAGATTTTTATTTATTTATTTATTTTCCAGCTCACTAGTTGCTCAGAGCTGAAGAACACAAGAAATTTTACTGCAAACAGGTAAAACACCTACATATCGGATGCCAACTGATTTGGTGGCCTGTCTTTGAGTGGAATGTAAGCAGACAGAGTTTGCAGCTGTGTTCATGGCAGGATGTCATCTGGGGATGTAACATGGAAGGAATGAGGTGCCATAAAATTGCTGCCAGCCGTGCTGTTGGTCAACACATCCACACCATGCTGGCTGCTGGAGAGTTGTTGGGAAGCCAGGGCAGCCACAGAATTGCCAGCCACAGAATTGCGAGCCTCTGGGCAGCGAACGGAGAGGTGAGCTCAGCCTGTCAGGCCAAAGTGCCACTCTGTGTTGGACTTTCGGACTGCCAGGAGTCATATGCCCCAACTGGTGCAGGTGTGCCACAATACTGCCTACACAAACGTCAGCGTTTGTCACCACTGTCCTCCCAGTCCTGCTTTTCCAATATGTGCATCCCTGCAAGCCTGACCCCAGGGCTGGGGATGCTTGGGCTCTCCAGTGAAAGTGATCTCACTTTGTGTTTCCAAATGCTTTAATGCCACGTGCATGCGTGCCTGGTGGGAGCTGATTTCTGTGCTCCTGGGATATATGGAAAGCTCAGCCAAGTCCTTGCTGGCAGTGAGTGTGGTGCTGCTGCAGGCAGCTGGGAGCCTGCTGGCCCTCCTGCCTAGCCTTCCCCTCACTCTTCCCTCCCCGAAAGCTCCCCAGTGATGACATCCACTTGCACTTTGCCGCTCATGCACCAATGCATCTGGGCAAAAGTTAGGATGCATTCTCCTTTTGCAAACACATGTTGGCAAGCAAGAAGAGAACCCCCAAATTTTGTATGACATGGCGCAGCACTACGCAACGACACCCATCAAAGAAATAATGGACGTGAAGACTACCTGTCTGCAAAACCAAAAATTTGCCTAACAATCATCTTTACTTTGGGAAAAGGTGGAAGCAAAACACATCAAGTCAAAAAAGTGCAAGTTCTGGTTCAAATGAAGGTGATGGTTTTTATATTATTATTTAAAGGCAACCGGTTATACTCAGCAAATGGACAACTTCCAGTCAAGCAGCTCAGTCAGACACATGAACACAGGCTCTCAGTTCAGCTGATCGCCTGTACCTCATTAACCAAGCACTGAATCTGCAGCAGATATATTAAAATGCTAGCTGTGTAGCTTTGGATAACCCAATTAAGGTAATTACAGAACTGAGAAGAAATACACGAAAAAAAGCAACCCAAAATGGAGGTACCAGGCAGAAAGGCTGCCTTGCCATCACGGGCTGGGATTTTTTTATCTATTCATTTCCCAAACACGTTTTCAAAATCCAGTGACCTTTAAGTAGTTCCCCACTGCAAATGGAATTAGTGTTTCATCATGTTATACGAGCCTAAGTGCGGGAATAGGGAACTTTTATAAACCAATCACCAGACTGAAACGCCATTAGTCATAGGCTGTGTATTTGCTTACTTGAATCGTACCAACACACCTTCCCGCACCCTGTGGAACAGCCCATTGCTAGGAGCTGAAGCACGGAGCTTTGCCAAAATTGCTTCTGATGGTAGTTCCTCCCTCAAATGCAGAGCTGAGGGCCAGCCCACCTGGCACTGGCAGGTTTTGCTCAGGAAAGGCTGCTCTGCTGCATGGTGGAACAGGAAAGAAATACCTGTCCCACGGAAACCCCCAGGCTTTCCTGTGTGCTGCACGCTGATAGCACCTTACTGCGGCTGGGCTTGGCACGCAAGTAATCAGTAACTCTGCTTCTCATTGTGATTATTATCAGCTGCTGCTAATCGCTAGGTTATTAGTACCCGTAACGTCCTACTCATCAACTTCAGTCATGCTTCTTCAGTGCTTTGTCCGATAAAACCAGTTACAAACAAGTACCAGCTACAAGCACGCATACAGATACGTACATACATACATGTCTTGAGTTTCGTAGAATACATGTATAATACATTTAAAAATGTAAACAATTGAGGAACATTATAGGATGATGTGCACTGTGATGCTATTTCAAATACAAATGAGAACTTTTTAGAATAGTCTGAACAGTACTTTATAGAGAAATGGAAAACAAAAATGTTATTACTTTCCCCAGAGGCCACATAAGCACTTATGCTACTAGCTCATCCTAGCTTACACTGAAGCATCTTTTTGATCCAAACCTTTGTGAATCAGTAGCACCAAAGTTTCTGTGAACTGACATAGAACCATGGGCCTGACAATTTGTTCCATTCCTGGAATAAAAACCGATCTGAATGCTTGGTAAACAGATTTCTTTCTCTTCTGGATTGGATATTGCTACACAGAGGTAAAAGTCAAGTACGTGCTGGAAGCTGCCTGACTCATCCAATCTAATAGTACCACTTCATTGGTTTTAGTTTTGGTTTTCTTCTTTTTATCTTAAACAAGTTGCTTCCCATCCATAAGAGGAGAAAATTTAACCCTGGAACTGCTTCTGCAGCACCACATTTGGCTTTTCAGATGTGAGCGTCTGCTGTTTGCAGTGGATGTGAGGGTGGATTTCACTTATGCTCCTGGATGAGGGTGCAGGAAGATGGAGGAAGGGGAAAAACTCCCAAAGCATAGAGAATATTTCTAGTAACTGGCAGAGGCCAGACAAGTCTCTCTCACATGTGGTATTTCACACAAATTGACGATAAAAATGGAAGAGCGATTCAGATTATTCTGGACCTAAAGGCTATTCTGGATTGGAGCCCTAGTTTTCAGTCTTTTACTTGTCTAAGCAGCCAGCATGGACTCACAGAGTGACCTGTCTTGGGATGGGGCTCTGGAAGCCACCCAGTCCAGCCTAATGCTCAGGACAGAGCTAATGGCAGTTTAATCCCACACCTAACCACCTTCAGTATGAGGTTTTCCCCCATATATCTAAGTGGGATTCCCCTGCTGCAACTTCTGACAGCTACTATTTGTGTTTCAGCATGGGGGCCTCAGAGAAAAGCCTGTCTTTCCTGCAAACATCGACGTAGTTGGTAAATTCCAATTAGATCCGCTGCACAGCCATCGCCTCTCCCAGCTGAAGGGACTCAGCTCCTTCAGCCTCTTCTGGTGCGTCACGTGCAGCACAGCAGTCCTTCACCAGCAGAGTGGGGACTGGGAAAATGCATCAGTACACACAAGAAAAAAGAAAAAAAAAAACCAAACCCATAGTCAGGCAGAAGGGACATTTTGGATTTTTTTCCCCTGTTCTTCAAGGGAAGAGGCATTGTGTCACACAAGTTCTTACAGAGGTTTCTGAGGAAGCAAGGCTGACTTCCACTGCACAGTGCCTGCTCTCACTGCTTCCTGCCCGCAGCTACAAACTGTGAACTCTCACTATTAAAGGGCTTGGGTCAAGGTTTTAAATATTATGGTTAGAAATTCCCCATACCATAGCTGCACTTCAATAGTGAGGCATTTGAACATATTAAAGATTAAGAGCCACTGAAGGGTCACTGTGTAGCAAGCCATTATTTGCACACACAGTATTTAACGAAGTGCAAGGCACTGAACTGCACCAGAAAATTACCAACATTAATGCACATTAGAAACTGTAGGTAATACCAAACCCCAAAATAGTTCAGATCCTTTTATTTAAACGACAAATTTCCTTAAAATTGTGAGGTTTTCTCCTTTGCAATGCTATACGATTTTTTTCCTACTGTTAAGGAGTGCTTTAACTTGTTTAAACCCACCGAGAAAAGACCTGCTTCGCTTTAGGTTGTGGGTCCCTCACCAAATGATCTATAGACAAAAAACTACCAGCTGAGAAACACATGGAATTAACATTCTATAGTTTGTTGGTTTAGGAATAGTATAGGAAATGTGCCAGGTGATCACTTAGCCAGCAGAAACCACAGATAAGCCTAGAGAAGTACAACACAAACACTGCTCATGCTTTCTCGGTACACCTAATTAAGCAAAGAAAGGAAGGAAGCTTTCTCCAATACACCGCCACCCAAAGCAGCTGAGGCAATGCCTGAAATACTACACATGTGGGTAGGATACGACCTATGCATTCATTTTTTCATAGGTGGTGGCTGGAAATCTCTGCGCCTGATCACTGAAGCCCTGTCCAGACCACAAACCATGCCAGGCTGACTTGCCATGCAGCATGAGAAAGGTGAGAGGTTGACATGTGTGCACTGGGGGAAGAGATGGAAGGAACTGGGATGCCTGCCTCCACATCTGTAATCAAGGCTTGGACTACAGAAGGAGCAAATGCTTCTGGTAGCTACTTTGGGCACTATCTGGAAAGATGCAAGCTCCAGAGGTTTCCCTGGCCAAGGGAAAAAGAAGGACAACCTCCCCTCCCCCAAAACTGAAACTGTCTTTGTCCTGGCCTCAGCTGGGATAGACTTAATTTCCTTCTCCTTAGCTGGTGCAGCGCTGTGATTTGGATTTGGTGTGAGAACAATGCTGATAGCACACTGATGGTTTTGGTTGTTGCTGGGTGATGTTTATACCAAGTCAAGGACTTTTCCATTCCTTGGGCCCTGCCAGCGAGAGGGCTGGAAGGGCATGGGAAGCTGGGAGGGGACACAGCCAGGACAGCTGACCCCAACTAGCCAAAGGGATATTCCACACCATATGATGTCATGCTGAGTGTATAAACTGGGGGAAGAAGGAGGAAGCGGGGGACATTCAGCATTACGGTGTTTGTCTTCCCGAGTAACCATTACACTGACGGAGCCCTGCTTTCCTGGGGATGGCCGAACACCTGCCTGCCCAGGGGAAGTGGTGAACGAATTCCTTGTTTTGCTTTGCATGTGCATGGCTTTTGCTTTACTTACTAAGTTGTCCTTCTCCCAACCCTCGAGTTTTACACTCCTTTCCAATTCTCCTCCCCACCCCTCTGGGCAAGGCGGGGTGAGGGGGAGCAAGCATGGGGCTGTGTGGTACTTGGTTACCAGCTGGGGTTAAACCACAGCCTTTCACTCACCTCTTCTGCAAGCATCAGTTTGTAAGCATCACGCTCCAACCTGTGGCTCTGTTCTGCGGTTATCTTTTGAATTCTCAGTATCATCTCTGCATCATTCAAGGAGCGTGAACTCCAGAACAGGACTCTCTTTAAGAAGTCTTCACCACCACCATTTTCAAAATACTATGGAATTTGGTAACATAGTGAAATTTCACAAGTTGTTTTTTTGTTTTTTAAATACCATGTCTCAGAACTCCTGTGGATGCAGTCTCCTGGCATTCAGAAATCTGTCCCCTGAACTTTTCAGGTCAGAATCCTCCACACTCAGCTTCACACTTACCAGAGGTGTTAGTTTCAAGTTTACTGCAACATGACCATTTAACCAGAAAATTTAGATCACCCTGTGATACTTGACAAAAAACTTTGTTCCATATTCATTTTCTTATGGGAAAATTTTGGTGTATCTCAAATAACATTGCTGCTTTCACTGCATTCTTAGTAATCAGTCACAAAAATTCGCTGTTTTGTTCCAATTTCTGTTCAGATGTGGGTAGGCAGGGGGGAACAGGTAATATGCTAATGCTCATTAAAAGGCCAGACTGATTCCTGCGATGAACCCACATGGAAGAAGAGACCAAGGAATGGCAAAGGTGCTCTCTGCCTCCACCCAGGTGCCAGCTCTAGCCCCCTAGCCATTCAGGTTAAGCTTTTGCAACACTTCCTTACCTGTTGTAATTTACCTCACATTTAATCACACTTGCTGCAGGTTGCAGTCATGGCTATTGATGTCACTGGCCTCAACTCTACCAAATCTGGTAGCAGAAAGCACGCACCACCACATACAGATCCTGTCTTCTGGGATGGGATGCACACGCCCTCCACCCTTCCTAGAATTAACTGAGCTGCTGTTAACTTGCGACATGTTTCCCCCCGGCTCACACATTCCCAACACTCAAACCCCCACCACCTAACAGTCATACCCAGAAAGAAAATACAGCATATTAGATTTTCATTCTTTTTACTCTGTATTTTCTATCTGAAAGGACTCTCTATATATACTCTCTGTGGAAGAGTATTTTTGAAGGTACATAAGTTGTTTCAGCAACCTGAGTACGTGCTACTCGAGAGATGTCAGCACAGAAGAAAGTGGGATCAGACTTGACATTGCTTACTGCTCTACTACACAAGCTGCAAATATTTGACAACTGCAGGATTAATTTTGCAGAACATAGTGAGCTGGCTGGCAGAAACACCTGGTTTGCCTGCTCATCACTTGCTCTGCATGCATTTCCTCTTTTAACCTGCAGCTGGACTGTAGAAAATAAAACTTCTTTGCCCTTAAATACATGAAAAATTTGTTTTCAGCCTGATGAGCTACCCTGTCTTGTCCAGTTACACAAATGACCAAGCTAGAAAACATGAGGGTGAGAGATGTGTTCAAATGAACTAACCCCAAAACCTCAGGAAAGAAAACTGTTTTGACTATAAGTAATTCATGATGAGTTAATCAAAAACTTAATCTATTATTAAGACTCACAAAGTCTGTGTTATAAATTATAGTAATTAATGCAGCCATGTTATAAGTTCAGGTTTCTCCATTTATTCTGACTCTGCTCAATCTCCACAGCCATCTCTAAGAAAATCTGAATTCTTAAGGTATGAATATTCTTACTGGAATAAGCCCAGAAATGGTGTTACTCAATCTTAAGTTACTCGGAAGGAGTAAACATGTTGATCAGGAGTAGAAAATCTTTTTAAATTGCACATTCTAGATTTGACAGACAAGTGAGACCAAAATTCCTCTAACAGTAACCTACATTCTTTTGGTTAAATTACCATGACACTTAGAAGACAAACAGTTGATTTCCAAGATATATTTAAGAATACGCATGCCCACTATTAAGACATAAACATCACATAAATAAGACACTTGTGATCATAGTCTCATGGAACCCCAGCTTTCCTTGCTCTGTAGCAATTAAGCCATTCAGCCTGCATGACCATTTAATCCTTGTCCGTAATTTTTAAATAAGTAGAGGCCCCAGGCTCAAGCGGAAGAACTGGGCTGCAGTTATTGCAGGCTGCATCGATAGTGTCCAAATGCAAACAAGAAGTCGCAAAGCTGATGATGTAGCCAGAATCACGGCTCAAAGAGCTGCAGTGCGCCAGCCCTCATTCCTCTCAAAGAGCAACTCCTGCGGTACAGCGAAGGCACCACCTCACATCTGGACAGAAGAGAGACCTCTTTCAAAACAAACCGATGTAAATCATGCCCTCAAAGTCAGACTTCCACCACTGCCTAGAGTGAATGGCATTTCACCCAAAGGGTATCTCAACAAATGACAGGCAACCTTAGTTTAAAACTAATCCTTCTACATGCTAATATATCTGGCAAGTAGAGTACAGTACCTGGCTACACATGACTACATACACATGCTGTATCTACCTCCCGCAGTGTTTTGTATTCATTTTCAGTAACGCTCAAGCACACGCTACATACGTGATGAACTGAGCAAGCTTCAAAAGCAGACTTAAGCCTCCAGTACAAAAGCTAACTGTAAGAAAAAGGTGAGCACACACATTTGTTCTTTTTTTTTTTAATAAAAACATTTAAAATTTACAATATTTACAAGTACTTTAGTTACAAATTTCAGACAAGAACCAAAGTACATTCAGCAGGCTCATTGTGGATAATGAAGTTTCTAGAGTCAGTAAGATTTGCATAAAACTTAGAAAATACTTTGTGGGGGCAAAGAACTCCTAGAATAAATTGCCCGATAGGTTTGTGGAGTCTTTAAAGAAACGTGTAGGAAGAACAACGCAGTTCTAGGGAGAAGAATGAACCACAAACCCCTGGAGGTGCCACCTAGCCCAACGAATGCATTCATTTAGAGAATACAGAAAGCGTATTAATAAACAAGGGCTTCACAGTTAAAGGACTGGTGTTTAAAAACCACACTGAAGAAATCTGTGCAGGTCACCTATTTTATAAGATGAAAGGTTCTTTGGTTTGTTGTGTGGTTTTTTGGTTGGGGTTTTTTGGGTTGGTTTTTTTTTGGGGGGGGGGGGTGGGTGGGTTGATTTTTTGGTTTTTTGGGGTTTTTTTGTTTTTTTAAGACATGCTGAAACTATTAATTTGAATTAAGTACAATAGTTCTTATTTACTAATCCTAAATTGTTCACATGGCACCACTTCAGAGCAACCAGTTATTTCCAGCCTTGAGAAAAACAGCTCTTCTCATGCAAGTTTCATGTCCAGCAATCTTAACTAGTGAAGGACTACATATAAATATGCATGTGTGTTCTAAGTAACCGGGACACTACAAGATGTCTTGTTTCCACAGATGTCAGTGGATTTGACAAGAATGGTTTTTTTAAACTACATTACAGATTTATGTGGAAAAATCATAAAACAAGAACATCTGATGCTTCTGTGCCAGCACGCAGCTTTACCACAATACTTCATTGTTAAATGCAGATCTCATAATAAAAGGTTAAAATGTCCATGAAAAAACAAGAACTAAGGAAGCTCTTAGAAATGTTGTCAGGGATTAGGCCAAAGTTTTCTGGTGCAATTTCTCTTACACAGGATATAGGGGTTTTTTAAGTCTTTTTTTTTTTTTTTTTTGGTTTTTTATATTTTGTTTTGGAGTCCTACATTCCATCATCTCCCAAATCATCTTTAGGAGAAAGGAAGGGAGGAATGCTGAGCAGCCAAGAATAAAAACCACCTGAAACAGCCTGAAGTGATGAAAATTTCTACACATGTCATACTGGATAGCTGCTATGTCTATCAAAGGGATGAATACCAGCTGATTTTGAACCTGTGTCAGGCACTTTGATATCCCATGTCAAGGTGCTAACGAATATCCAGAAGCTTAAGCAAACTACTACTTCATTGCAAGAATATTAATTTATAAATTTAAACTTTAGTAGTTAAGTGAAAATGCATAGATAACTACTACCTGACAGCTTCCAAACCACATGGCACAGGTATTTGGTATTACAGAGCTGCTCACCCAAGGCCAACTAGCTGCACCTAGAAAGGCATTTCCATGTTCCCTGTCCCAAGAAGTCCTCACACTGTAGGCTGCTGGGTCATATCCTAGCAGAAACACCATCAGGCACCTGCCCTGTTTTTAGGCTCTCTCTTGGTACCACTACTAGCAACTGCTAGAAAAAAGGCTGGGGGAAATAGAGCTTACTAACCCAGGGAACACATTCTGGTCTCGCGGTGGCCTCACGTGTTCAGCTAGTCACAGCTAACAGAAGAATACGATGCTTTGCACACCCTTAAACTTCTCTATTTCACAATTATAAAACTTGCAAGCCGGCCTGAGCAATTTAAATATCTAAACTATTCCTGTGCTGTCCGCTACTTGCTAAGTACAGAGCACACAGAAAACAAACCTGCACAGGGAAGGCGACAATTCAGTGGCTTTTGTAATCACAGTTCAGAAATTTTCATTAAAAAATACATTTAACCTTGTGATAGTTACAAGAGGTCAGTTGTTCACGTGTATGCATCTGTTGCATAGCACAAAGCACTCATACTCCTGTGCTTGATTTTCAGCTTACATATAACGGAAGGGCACTGTTACTCTGGAACTAACTGCCCCATGCCAAATTTTCCCCGTATGCTCGTGATATATTTTCAGTGTCATTTCTGATTAATCTTAACATCCTTGTCCTTAATTATATCCTAACACCTGGCTGGTCTCTTTTACTCACATAAGACTCCACACGACTTGAAAGATTTGGGACAACGTACAATACAGTAGTATTGCAGGGGGAAGGGAAAAAAATATGAGTGTCACTTGGTTTTAAAATGCATCTATCTGCCCTGACATAGGCAAAAAAACCACCATTCCTCTTCCAATGTGGCAGCAAAGGAAAACCTTCCAGAACAGAAAACACTTTGTGATCTCTTATGTTCACACAAATTTAAGAGGCCAAGTCCTAGTTAATAATTTTCCTAAAAGTGCCAGGATTTTAATATACTGTTAATAACGTAAATCTATTTTATTAATGTGTATTTTATATATAAATTTCCAAGAAATTACATACTTCTGAAATAGTTTTGAGGCAGATATACCAAATGGAATGACTACTATGGCAAATTCCTGATCTTCTTGGATAACAGCAACATATTTTTTTGGGGACAAAACTGACAAATTGAAAACAAGCTATCAATTACAATAAAATTAAATACTCTGAGTAGTAGCAAAGAAGATACTCAGCAAACTGTCTGATCAGAAACTTCTTCCCAAAAAATAAGGTAACCTCACAGTTTTTAACACCCTGTTTCTCCCCTGTGAGCCAAAACACTTAACTGACATTTAGTCTTGAGGCACTTATTGCAATCTGTATTTATCAACAAACCTGAAAGTCTGAAAGAAAAGGCATCAACTTCAAGCTCTGCACAGGACACAGCTGCTCCCCTCCTTAGTAGACAGACTGCTGAAAGCAGGCTTCAGTGGCGAAACATTAAATGAAAAGTTGGTTTAGCTGAAGGTTCAAGTGCAAGTTAATTGTGATTTTCAGAGCTTTCTCGCAACATCAAGAGGGTTACTTTCTGTACTTCTGCAATGGAGATATCTACACACTAGTGGATCCTAACCAGCACTGTCTTCAGGAACTCAACCCAAATAACCCAAAAACCAAGTAACATTGATTTGTCTCTGCATTATGTTCAAATGTAGTGAGATCCAGCAGTAACTTTTTCAAAGCCAGCTAACATACTGAAATCTTCCTAGCTGGGCTTTCCATTACATCATAACAATAAAAATTCACCTATTTAATTTGGCTTTTCCTAAAACTACCAAAACCCTGCTAACTGATCTGTTATATTTCTGTGAGTAGAGAAGGGAAAATAGCTATTGTCTTTAAATCTTTAGGAACTGAGTACGTACGTAGTTATGGGACATTAACCACAATGGTTAATGTCCCATAACTGCAGGAAAGGAAACAGTCCAGAAAATTGTATAAATTAACTTTATCCTAGGAATATTCATGCCACTGAGAAACATGAGGACAGAAGTACTGTGACACCGGTTTTGCTTTAAAACCACCTGCTACAACATGCAAACATTTCCAAAAATGTCATTTAAAAATAGCTTTTAAAACAAAGACGTAATTTTGTATGAATGCCCCACCTTGTGTCTGAAAACAACTTTTTTTTTTCCAAACTAAGCTTCATTAAGAACTACTGTAAACACTTCTTACAAACAGAAAATACCTATCAAATCTTGACCAAAGGGAAATAACGGGACTGCAGGCATTAGACTTGAAAATTTTTAAATATAAAAATAAAATCCTCATCCTTCAGTTTTCAAAACTACAGTCTCACACTACAGAATTCACAGGGCCGCCGGATGACAGTAACTTACCACACTACTTTTCTATTGTCTTAAGGTGTATTTTTAGAGGAAGGTAATCTGCTGTAGTTCCCAAGTTACATCATAAAAAGATGAAAACAGCAGTCATTTTCACAATCTGCTAGAAAACATGTTAGGAAGAAGTCCTGTTGATTTCTCTTTAAAAAAAAAAATCATACTGCTGTAAGAATTAGGATAGAAATACTCCGAAGGCAAGCAGGCTTTTGAATTCTGAAAACATCTTCTGAAGAATTTGTGCAACCACCCATTACACACCTTTTTTCCCCCCCAATGACAATCAACTAGCATGCTAACACAGGAATTTTCCAGAATATGACCGGTTACACAATGCATCTAGGTGATCCAAACTATATGCAGCTATACACAAATAACAGCACTTTCAAAAATAGCTTTTTTAGTCACAGGACTTACAAAAGAAAAAGTCTATTGTTTACTCACTGAAATGTACAAAGCAACCATCCTAGAAGTACATACTTCTAATTGCAAAAAAGACTTAACTGGTTCTTGGGCATAAAATTAAATTCTTAAGATACACAAGAAAAGGTTATAGGTATATCCTTACTTAAAAGAAATAGTAGCATTTTAATACAAAAATACTCAAAAAGACAAGCAATGTAATACCTTTAATAAAGGCAAAAACTCTCACATATTTCTTGTGCATCTCTCTTGTAACCAAGTGAAGGATTTCTTAAGCATTATGTTCATTGAATTAATTTTGAAAAGGATTTGAAACAGAAGGTAATAGTGACACAGCTGCTGTTTTATACTCCTTCCTGAAGTCTGTTCTCCATAGAGTACAGTTAAAAAATCAGAGCGCTATTTCAGTAGGAAATAGTGAGTTATGTCCTATACACAAACACTTCTGAAAGTGGTTGTTACGAAACATCCCCTCACTCTGCAGTGTTCTCAGGCACTAGTTTCAGTCCTATTTCAGGATCCCACTGTATCACGTTGTGTACTGGTTACTCTGGTTGGACCACAACAAGCACAACTTGCAGACATCCGTAACATAACCCAGACCTTCCATAACCTTCAGTAATGCTGTTCTTCCTGAGTTCTAGTTAAACACTTCAGATATCCTAGTTAGTCAGTTGGCCTGTAAGCAATCACAGGCTGCTCTTCACCAACATCTATCAGCATATCTAATGGAACATGAGGCTTGTCATAGCCAGAAAACTTGAGACAGCTGCTTGGAATAACTGTTTGTGGCATTTCTGTGGTAGAAATCTCTGGACCTGAAGAACTACTGCAGATATCCATTTGGGTACTGTCAGAAATGAAATAACTCTCTTTTACTTTGTGATTCTGTTCATCACCAGAAGATACCTCCTCTGTGCTTTCCTGCAGAGACACCTCTTCTGTTCTTCCCCCAGAGGCATCAGCCAAAGCAGAAGATGCTCCTTCACCGGAATTCTCAGGACTAACAGTTTCTTCTTCTGGCTGTACCTCCAGCAAGGTTACTTCATGGTTCACTGGAAGCACCGTCTGGCCTGGCATGAAGTTTATTACAGATATGTATTTTGTGTCTGGTTTTGATTCTAGAATGCTGTCTGTGTTCAGGTTTCTTATGACACTGACCTTAAATGCGGGGAAAAAAATAACAAAAAATAATAAATCACTTTGAGTTCCACATAGTCTCCTAATTTATTGCCTTCACCTTCTGTCAAAGTTCAGAGGTTAAAAAAAAAAGATACAAGTTCATAATACATATTTAATGTTGTTACAACCAATCCCAACAGAAATTAGCAAAATTAGAATCTGGCAAGGTCATTAGCCTGTACCTGTGACTTCAACTGTTTCATTAACACTTTTATGCAAGCTCTAAAAAAATGCTTTCTAAGTGCAGACACATTTGCAAGGACCAAATCTATTCATGTCATTCACTGTATTTTAAGTCATTTGAAGTCTGTAATGTAGAAGAAAACAACAAAGGAAGAAAAAGCTGTAATGCTCTTCAAATAGCTGAGGAAACCTTGCATACTCTGTAGCTATTGAGTGCAACTTGTAACGACTGTAGTATTTTGTGCCAACCATCTCAACTGGGAGAGAAGTGAACTTTGGAAAACAATCTTTAAAATTACCTGAGAACCTGTACACATACTAGTAGTTATATCTATGCTCAAGTGTTCCTAGTTATTTCTCCAAGCAGTCCCTCAATGTTGTGACAAGCTTTTATGTTACACTTTGAAACCCTTCCCCAGGAAGAACATACATTCCTACAATGGCCAGGCTCCAGCTTGTTTTAAATGATTATTGACATGCCTTCAGGCTGTTCAGATTCTTCTGACTTGTTTTTGTGTTTTGGTTTTTTTTCCCCAAGGTGTTTTCAAGAATATGTAGGAAAAACAGTAGGGTAAATTTTCAGCTGGATGATGGTGTTCCCAAAAGCTAACAGAAAGCGTAGGGAGAAAGGGTTATTCAATGAATTGCATCCTTTTCCAAACTTCATTCACTATATATGTGTATCGCAGGCTGTCAAGATAAAACAAGCTGATTTCTTATTATAATGTACATAGTCACATTTTTTAGATACTTAGTAAAAAACATAATCTGACAAACTACAGGTTGAGGCAAATGTAGAAGAAAGGGATGTAGGTAGAAGGAGGAAAGGGGGAGAAAAATCATGTTAAGAAAAGCAAAAAAGAAAGGCAAAAAGAACCTCTTAGTCTGTATTAGTTTAAGAACAGAGAGCACCATTACAACCAAATCTGACTGTGCTTTTCAAGAGTGTTCCTTGATCAGAAGGTTGTGAGTCTCTATATTCATACCTTCACAGTGTGCTGACTTCATTAGAACTTGCCTTTATCTCCCACTTCAGCCCCATACCCTTTCCCTCAGCTGCTCTGATATCTGTGGATGTTATGTGGTTTATGCTGGATCAATGAAACTACTCGAGTTTAAAAACAAAACACACAACCAGAAAAAACCCAAACACCAACGCCGCCACAAAACAAACACACACTCCATGGAGAGCAGTTATTTGTAATCTAAGTGAGTTTTACAAACAGCTGTGTTAGCACCACTAAGGTGAGGTGATCCCTTGGGAATCAAGGGCTGCTACTAGAAAACTAGTAGGAGCATTAAGGTGGCTCCTGACACAGAAAATCTACCACACTACAAGGTAGCTGCCATTCAGCCATCATGCTTTCTGGATGTTAATTTTTGCTATTTGGAAACAGAGTACTATATAAAGAATACTCAGAGTAGTTCCTATGAGTATGTATGGAAACCACCCATCCATAAGAAGCAGGTGCTTAAGAGATGGCTACAGAAACCAGAATACAATGGATAATGTGTAGATACTGAAAATGTTATGAACAGCTGGTAGGATTAACGTACATTTTGAAAACCTTTTTATACAGATATATGAAAAAAATATTGGATACTTATGCTATACAAACACTGACCTTGAAGGGACCAGCATCTGTAGTTTTTTTGGGGGTAGCAAAAAATCTGACTCCCAACAGTCACACAGTAAATGACACGAGAAGATCATTCTCTGTGCAAGCTTGAACACTTGAGGAATGTGAATTAAAACAAAATGCTACAGAAACTATAGCTAAAAGCTGCATTTACCACTTCCCATTTCTCCCCATACAGGTACATGCTATACTAAAGTTAAAACCAAAAATCAATGAGTCCTTGTTTCTGTCCTTTTAGGATATTCACATGGTTTAAAATATTAGTCCTAAAATGTGTTAAGAAAATGCCTTGTACTCTGCGCAGGTTCTGCATTTCACAGTGCCAGCTGGTGATGTTTAAAGATAGATCCTGAAGATAAAGTTAAGTACTCTCTATACAACTACATCCAGTACTTTTGTTCTCAAAAAGGAAACACATTTTTCTCTTGCTGAGTTTTTGACTAAAGCAAGGTGGTGCAAAGACACTTCCATTGCATGAAAGCAGGAAGCCACCAGAAAAAACTCACGGATTTCTTGGTACCAAAGTTTCTTTAAGAGTCACTAAGTCATGACTACAAGAAAGTGTAGCAATTCATGCAGTTATTTCTGGCTTCAAAGAGAAGAATCACAGCTTACTACACTAACGGGAATTCCATTCGAAGCATCTCAAGTAACAAAGGTTATTAAGATATGGTTGCTATTTGAAGACAATTATTTACCATAGGTAAGTTAATATTTTTCTTTTGTGTACATTATCTAATACTAGCAAACTGACAGTCAGTGAGCTTAAGCTGGATGTCTGCAGGACTTCCTGGCACATGTAGGTGCTCAGGTATCTTCCTGTCTCCAATGACAGCACCTGAGCTTTCAGGTCTTTCACTGTCTCAACAGACTAAGGAGATTAAACCAGTGGAAGCCAAGCTCAAGGTTATCTACAAATAACATATCCCAAGGAATCCTTAAGAGTTAAGGTAATCAGCAGCTTGTTTCTTTTTCTAAGGGCTTGTCCACCTAAAAATTCCTAGTAATTTTCAGGTGCACAATTTCTGGAAGAGAGTTTGAAAAACCTTGACAAAATCTGCATGGCCTTTGCATGGCTCCACAAGAAATTAATACTGTGCAAATGTAGAAACAGGAGACTGTTACTGCCCTATGGACACTCACAGAAGAAAGTAAAAATCTTCACAAAAGCTAATGAAGCAGCTTCTCTCTAGTAAAGTGACGATTATTTGTGCCAAGTCAGTCAAAATTTACAGGAACAATTACAGTTTCTCCAAATCAAAAATACGTTGTACAACAACTAAAAAAGCCAGAGTCACAAAGAAAATTCTTAAATGTTCCATGAATATCGTAAGTGTTCTACGAATACTGTGAGAAAACACAGCCTTGACATTCCCGTCATGTCAGGCTCAGAAAAAGCACCAGCAGATAGCAGAAAACTGAAGTATGAGCTAAAAAAATTTAAGTTGATGCTTTTCAGTGAGTCTTTCTCTTATAGAGTGGGTGTTTTCTACCCACTAAAATATTTGCCACCATTTAAAGGTAAGGCACTGAAAAAAAGACATGGGCATAAGCATAAGATGACACCCACAGCATATCAGTAAATTAAAGCCAGGCTCCTTTTAAAGTGAGTAAATCTCACCACAAATCTTACAACAAATATCTACTACAGGACAAACTGGAATGACTGAAGATGGCGGGTGGAAGGAGACAGCCTCTTGAAATATCTTTTGTGAGAAATGAAAGAAAATGGACAGTTCTAACTACAGCTGCACTACTGAAACATCAGATTCCTGTAACCCAGCAGAAGACTAGCATGATGAAGTCCTGTAAAAGAATCTGTCCCATTTCACTAGATGCATATTCCCAGTAGGATCCTACTATGAGTAAGGATGTTTAAAACATTTAAATGGACATTTTCTCTGATGAAGGTAATCATTCAACACTCATATTGAAAGACAGTTGCAATGTGGAAGTAGGACCTGTATGTCACCGACCTGTTATTCTTGGCAGTCACAAACAGCACAGAAAAGACAATATAAAAATTCTTGAGATCTAAATGGCAATGGCTATTTTTATTCTTTTCTTTGGGTATGTGAGACTCACAAAGACAGCTGCTTGACGGTTACTGTTTCTTATTTTTCCTACTGTTGGAGAATTCCAACTCACCCAAAGTCACTCAAATGATGTTTTAGCACCTACTTAAAGCTGCCGGAATGCAGATCACCGGAAGGCAGTAGACCTATGTTAGGATACCTTGCCTAGCCTTCTAACAGATGGAAAAACTGCCTAGATGTTTCGTTTTCAGACAAGCTCGGGTAAAGCACAATGGTCATAACCTGTATGGAAAAAAGTATCTAGTACAAATTCAAAGGTCAGCGACAGGCTCTCAGCTCCAAGAAGCCTACAGAGATAACTTCGCATCATTAAACTTATTATTCATATTACTTACATTATTCGTTACCTAAAATGATTAATAATCAAAATAATCAATAATTAATCATAAGTTATTATTCATTTTAAATTCCCATATTATTCATATCACCTGTACTGAAACTACCCTTATGAGCTCCACAATTTATATTTGTTACTAAAAACTTCAATGGAAACGGACAGAATCACAAAACATCCTGAAGTGGAAGGGACCTACAAGGATTGTAGGAGTCCAACCCCTGACTCAGGGCAACCTGGAAGTTAAACCATACGTCTAAGAGCTGGTTGAAATGCTTCTTGAACACTGACAGGCTTGAGGCCACAGGGTAGTTGTCTGAGTGCTTGACCACCCAGGTAAAAATCTTTATATATAAACAGTTGTAGGTTTTACTCAGCTCCTTCACAACAAAACACGATGCAGCATGTGAACCAGACTGGACACTGTACACTGGAACCTAGGAATCACAAGATGACATATCACCCAGTAAAGTGAGAATATGGGCACACAAATTAATTTCTACAAGGTGAGCTAAAACGTGAACTTGGAGCACACATCAGTAAGCTCACAGGAGTTCAGGAGCACACATTCTATTCGTGTGATCATCTTTTTCCCCCCATCCCTTAGATACAATACCACAGTAGTACTGGGAAGCCAGAATAACTATGAATTCACTGAGCAACAGCACTGTCATTCTGGATGAGCTGTCTTGCTATAATGAGCAGTCTTCACACACACAGAGTAATTTTTGTATGTAGGACATGATGCTAATAGATTTAGACAGTTACATACTGGTGTGAGCATGAAAAAAACCTGTAGTGTCTCACTTTTTCTGCAGGCCTGTGTTTTGTCATTGGGGTCTAGCTGTAGATTCCATCAGAGAGGTTTCATCTGAATTTTTTTAAAGTCTACAGTGTGAATAGCTATCTCTGAACTAGTCTTATGGCTCTGTCACAGTCTATGGAAAGAAACATGGATTTTGGAGTGCTTTGTCTGACCAGAAGTACGTACCATTTTAGAATGAGACAAATCATCTTGTGCTGCACTAATTACTGCTTACTACAATGTAACCTATCCAAGCCCATCCATTCAGTCACCGCAGTCTCACCTCCTAATAGTCTGTTTCAGAGAAAGCAGGCTCCAGGGGATCTTGGGCACTGAGCTACGCACGTGCTATGAAGCAGTCATTTTTAAGGGTCTTGAAGTTGAAAAACGTGGAATTAAAGATCATTACCTCTTCTCTATAGAAGTCTTATGAGTTTTCTTGCATCCACTGAGATTACCATTTACTACTGCCTCACATGGCAGTTCTTGAAAGTTGTTTCAACTGCTGCTGATTGCTCAGTTGCTGTGACCAACAAGACACCAGGAGGACATTATGCCTGTCAGATACTCTTGCCTGATGTGAAAGCAAGAAGTGCTGCTGCTCTTTAAGTCACATCCACTCCACTTCCTAAAGATGGCTACAGGGAGCTTTTAAGGTAGAGCAGCTGCTGACCTCTTCCCTGACTGCTCAGTGTGAGAACAGATCTCCCCTAGATTTTCTTCCCTCCTCCTATGGCACTATCACTCCCCTCCTCCCCTTACTCTGCACATCGCTAAGAATAAGTCATTACTGCTAAGTGCTGCGGTTATCTCACAGGTGTCCAGTAACAGGACAAGAGGAAATGGACACAAACTGAAACACAGAATTTTATCTGAACGCAAGAAAACCATTTTTACTGTGAGGATGCTGAAATACTGGAATAGGTTGCCCAGAGCTGTTGTGGAGTCTTTTTCCTTGGAGGTATTCAAAACCCATCTGGACAAAGTCCTGGGCAGTATGTTCTCGCTGACTCTGCTTGAGCAAAAGGGTTGGACTCTATCTCAATCTCAAAGTGTCTCTTCTAACCTCAGCAATTCTGTGGTTCTGTGTCTCTGCCTCCGGAATGAATACAAACCTGCCTATGTACACACACTGAGGTTTTAAGAACTAAGTTCTCAAACCAGACCAACTACTGCTGCTACAGTTAAAAAGAGACTGAAGTCTAACCTAAAACAAGTACAATGCATCTGGTTGCAGAGGCTGTTCAGAATATTAGACTGGTGTAAGCCCTAAATATCTATGAGACCACAGTTAGAAAAAAAAAAGGAGAGAGAGAGAGACAGGCATAAAGATGTTACAGTAATAAAAGTTTACTTGGATATTAAAAATCTGACATAGATAAGAAGTCAGAACCTACCAAAGACTTAGGCAGCTTTATGTTCTTCTTCCTTAGTTTCTTGTAGCCACAACACACTATCAACATTAGACTCAGGCTCGGAATAACACCAAACAGAATGTTGATATATTGTATGCCTAAGAAGTCAGAACAAAATCTGTTAGGGAGTTTGGAAAAATAAACCACTGCTCTTACCACTTAGAATAATTTCCAAAAGGAATAGCTCAGAATGCTTAGCTGCAATGTGTGAATTTGTCAGTTTACCACCTTTTTCACTCAAGAAAACTTTATAGATAAAGCATTGTAACAAGCAAATAGTTAGAATGACAGAAGATTTTCATTTTTTATAAACACAACCATGTTTTTATAGAGGTAAAGGAATTTTGTAACTTATTTTTTGTTCCTTAGAGGTGACAGATGGGGATGAATATATTTGTACATTTTTCATGCGATAGCATGTTAACTGACATATTACACATACTCTATGTACAATAAAGTTAAAATACAAAATCTTCCAAACCACAGAATTTTAAACTGTTACTAGTAAGATTCCACTAGTCTAACTCTCTTTAATTTCCTTCTCCTCAATCATACCACTGCTTTTGGTCATTAAAGAACAAACACAACTGCTTCTAACAATTCTTTTCTCTAGTGAAGTTTTGGGCCATAATGAAGTAGCATTAAAATTTTTGTAAGAGCTTACCAGAGATATAACATTGCATCACTAGCTGCCTTTGTTCTCTTTAATTAAGACATTAATACCTCAATTTTATGACAAGTTTACAGTTGCTCAAACTCAGGAAAGTATATAGATTTTCCTCAGTGATGATGCTGAGCAAAAAGCCATTTGCTAGAAGAGAGACAAGGCTTCTGAAAACCGTCTAACTTGGTGAATGGTCCATTTGTCATTTCTTAATTACACCAATGATCAGATGCAATGGAAACAAGCTTTGTAATACCAATGAAGCATAAAAAGCATCCAGGAAAGTCAGTTATTTGAAAATAATACATGATCTTTAAAGGTCTTCAGAACCGGGAAGTGCACTTGCAAAAGAATAACCATGCCTTCCCTTTTTTCATATTCTCCCACAGGCAACCAAGACTTCCCATGGCTACATCAGAGCCTGAATACTTAGATCAGATCTCTAGTCAGACTCAGGATGTCCTTATTTAATATTTAGAATCCTCTTACTCAATATCTGCTTGAGAGGAACATGAATGCAGCTTTTGTCTGATGGGGCACCAACCATCAGACCACCATAAAAATTTCCCTTTGCTGAAACACAGTAAGTGGAACCTTCAGCAGGAATTGGGATGCTGACGCTACATTTATCCACCGTACAGTTGTCTTCAGGGAACACTTCTTCAACCTGCAAAAAACGAAAGTCACGTTACATCATTTGATATAACAATATAAATGTTACAGTACCTTCCAACACTTCTAAAAATGTTAGCACACCATTACATGTGGTTTCTACATCATCTATGTCTCTCGCAAAAGCTCTGTGAACTTTGGCTAACAGCTTATGAGCTACCTTAAGATGCTGTATTTGATTACATCATGGTGCTTTCAGCTAAAATTTGTGCTGTTGATAGTCTAGATGTGCATTCCTAATGCACATATAGCTGGATACATATGAATAGGTAACTATAAACAAACATACCTACTACCATTTTCCTCAAGTTCACCCTCTTTACTACTCACATGATTACTAAATAAAGTGGTATCACTATCTTAAAAGGTAATCTTCCTAAATGAAAGGTCTGTCTAGACCAGTGAAAGGGGCACAAGTAAAGTTACCAATGTTTTAGCATATATGCAGAAGCAATAGAACAGGAAAAAGTAACTGTCTCACACATACATAATGCAAGAATCATGTTGTTGTTCTAAGACACCCATTTGGACAAATAAAAACCAGACCTTCCAGTTCCAGTATGATGCACTTGACATCTTAGGGCAGTAGTCCTACATTACGTTCAACTATTTTCTTGGTATCTGTTGGCTCTGCATGCCATAGGAGTGAACCCCTTGTTTATGCATTTAAGGTAAACAAGTCGTCTTAATTTGAAGTTTTCATTTTGGTACTTACCTGTTTTTTACTATCCCAAAAAGTCACCAAGTACGTGAGCTCTTGTTCAATCCAAGGAAGAAGCTCCACAGATGGGAATGCAGGATGGTAAATATCAACTATGATTTTATCATCATGCCTTGAGAGATTCAGTTTTGGTGGTCCCATTTTTCCTGCAACACATTGCGCCTTTGCTATTAGGCAAAAGCTTTTACCATAAAATATGCTATTTATAGTTAGCTTCCCAAAATTAATCAGAGATTGGAGAAGAATTACATGTTTATTTCAATGCTATTAATGTTGTATAGCTGTGACACTTAGAAGTAATGGAGGCATTTGGACACATTCATGAATCTGCTTCCAGGATAGAAACTGTCCGTGCAGAATTTCACTGCTAAGCAACCCAGCTTTCCTATACACATAAGGACATAAAAATTCAGCTCACTAACAACAAAAAACCCCAAACCAATTAAACATATATGTGTGAACAAGAACAGAACAAAAAAATAAATCACACTGAGCTAAACCATACTGTACCAAAACAAAGGCTATTTGAAAATCTAAACAAATCTCATCTTGAGCAACAGTACTTAGGAAGCCCGATTTGCTGTTGCAATAGCTTACATTAATTTTTTGTGCCTAATGATCTGACTGAACATGTAAGTTTCTTGTTCAATGGGAAAACTATTTTGTCCCTCTCCTCCATGCATGGCTACCACTTTTCTACAAACTATCAAACTCAACATTACCATGATTTCTGTCCCTTCGTCAAACACTGGAAACCAGTCACTGATTCCAAGTCATGGGAGCATTGGGTAAAGCACAGTCCAAGTCAGGGAGAAGCGCATGGGCAATGTTCTGCCTGAAAGCTGTACGTTGAGAATGGAGCAAGTACAAGAGGAAGTCTCTCAGTCTTTCCTCACTCTGTTGTGTCTGCTTTGCATACACATATACTGTCCCACACAACACTGGGGCCTGCCACGCTGCTTTGGACAGGTTGTCCCGGAGTCCAGACACACAATTTACTCCTACAATATTGATATGAAAACCTATGGTTTCTCCCAAAGCAGCCCAAAGGGTTCATGTGAACAATGAGTAACTGTTACTTATTCAGCTACAGTGGACTCCCATAGCTTCTGGATAGCATCTAGACACCCAAAGCTGTCAGTACATCGGATTATAGTGTCAAGCAAGGCATCACCAACCACCTGAATATTACCTAAAGGTCCACAGCTCCCAGTGGCAGTTCCCTACCATAAACTGGTGTCTGGGACACCAAGCAAGAATATGGGAAGGATGGACAAGAGTGCACCATCAGCATTACCTTCTTGCCTTTAGAAGTTTTGAAAAAAATATCCAGATGCTGCAGTGACAGGGCTAACAAGTCCTTACAGAGGCAGAACTACAGAAGTTCCTACTGAACAACCATCATACTTTATTTCATCCTGGAATCCTGACTTTCTGGTACTCCCAAATGAGACAAAATAATACAGCAAATAGGATAACTACTACCTTTTTAAATTTAGGGAAAATATTACAAGGTTTAGTTTATGATGGAACTTACCATGCTTTCTCAAAATAAATTCACTCGTCTCAACATAGTCAGACTGTTGTGACCCAACAACAGCTTTAACTCGAAGCCAGTGAGAGGCAAAAGGCTCACGTATTTCCCTTGAGAGATCACAAAAATGAGCTGAAATGTTCATGCACGTGGAGATGATCTTATAGTGACCTAAACTGTAGAAACAGATCAAGTAATAGTTAATACAATTTCAGCTGCACAACACTGTACAATACACTGCCTGTGACAAAATATCTATAAGGGTGACCAAGCACTGGCACAGGTTGCCCAGAGAGGTTGTGAAGTCTGCATCCCTGAATATATTCAAAAGCCATCTGAACACGGTCCTGGGCAACCTGGCTCTAGGCTAACGTGCTCAAACAGGGGGCTGGACACCTCCAGAGGTCCCTGCCAGCCTCAACCATCCTGTCACTTGACAAATTTTGCTTTATTTTACACTTACGTAACCTTCACCCTAATGACTTCCCCACACAGAAATAAAAGAATTTACCATGCACCAATTGCTTTTATACGCTTCCAGAGAACATCAGGTACAGGAAATAAGAATAAGAACTTACATGTAGGGTTTGATTTCCACAATAAAACGAGGAGTTTCAGACATAGGTGGGTACTGCCAATATAAGATGGTTTTGAAATTTTCAGATGTTACTACAATCTGCGTTGGTAAAGGCACTGGAAGAAATAGAAAAATCGCACTTTGATAACAGACCTAGTCAAAAATAAGAACCAAATATCTCTCTAGATTATTTGGAAAAGGCAATATTTGGAAAAACTAAGACATAAAAATCACAAATACTTCCCCCCAAATGAACCAGTTTGTCACCAGTACAAACAGATATGGGCCCTGCAAGCTGATTTATTGTTCTTCTCTCCTACAGAGACAGCTTGCTTCCTGTCCACAACCCAGAACCTCAGATAAACCGGGCCCACTGAAAGCAAGTCCATCAGATAGCCAGTATCAGGTTGATAAGCTGTGACAATTATACCCCTGTGTTGATATTACACAGATATACCAGCAAGACCGACAGTATGAATTTACTGAAGTTAGAGGAGATGAGCCCAGCTCCTGTAGATTTCTCTACTTCTCTTGCTCTTCAGAAACTGAATTGAGGGGTTGGGAGCGGGGAGAAGCCAGACACACCAAAGCTGCAGTATCAGGGTAGGATTGAGCAGGACTCTCCTGGAGCACAGACCATCTCCTGACTGCCTTGCCAACAGACAACAGGCCTGCTGGGGAAAGCCTGGATTCAAGGTGGATTTCTGACAATGCCATTTCTACCACTCCAGCAATATTTTTAGAAAGCTGTGATGATAAAAATACTAACATTTGTAAGGAATTTGAACACTGAAGCTCCAATGTAGTTCCATATACAGGGAAGCATTTGAAGTACATTTAGTAAACAAAGTCAGAGGCAACTAGGTAAGCAATACAAGAATAAAAAGCAGCACTGATGTTTCCCCCATACACCAAGCTCTTGTTCTAAGCACCAACAGTGGCAGGGATATGGAGGGAGCAGCTGCAGGGGAAGGAAAACTACACAGTGTTCTACCTATGGAAGGCTGTCACATGGTGTTCAGAAGGAGGAAAAAGAAAGTGAAGGTCACAAATTATTTTAATTGTTACTTCTTAGCTTCTCAATGTCTGATTTGGCATCCTTAATATTCTCTTGATACAGCATTTGTAAAACGATGACCGGTAACTCATATTTGACCTGCTCTAGGCTGCTGTTTGTACACAAAGCAACTGCTCCAATTTCACTCTGCGATATATTGAGGGGAAAGTAAACAATTTTCACATCTTGAGAACAAGACCACAGAGAACACTCTATGGAAAGTAATACACAGAGGCTGAAATATGCTATTAACCACGAAGATTTTACACACATAACATACATTACTCTGCAAATGGTGCTGTGGTTTAGTTACGTTTCAATAACTACAAAAGTGGTATTTCAGTTACTGGAAAAAAGGAACACAATCATCAAATTCTCAACCACAAGAAAAAAAAAAGGTGACAAGTTGACAGAAGAGGTGTCAAAGCACACAAATCTTCCTTCAAATATTTAGTTTTAAGGCACACTGTAGTAAGCCTTACATAATTTTACTTTTTTGTACTATTATACAAATAAAACTATGCTTAGCAAGAGTGAAAATGAAATCTCAGAACACATCTGAACAGCCAGTAGAAGCTACATGACTTTTATGCATGTTTATAGTTATGCCATTATATACCACTCTGCTTTCTCCTCCCTTGTTCTTCCTCCCACCCCCACACTTTTGTTTTATTTTGTACATAGAGTTGCTACCCGTGATTTCAGGAGAGAAAACTAAGCTACTCGGGGAGCCACTTAGTAGTGTTCCCCAAGAATCTGCTTTTGAGGGCCTGGGGGTCCATGAGTGCTGGTCAGCTTTTAAGATTCATCTTTTACAAGCAGCAGGCTTCTTTTAGATCTTTTTTAAGATTCATCTTTTAGAAGGAGCAGGCAATCCCATGGTGTCATAGGAAGCAGGGCAGATGAGCCTGGCTGAACAGGGAACTCCTTTTAGAGCTCCTGAGGAAAAAGAAACTGCACAATCTCTGGAAACAAGTAATCTTTGCAGGAAGATTACAGAGTCATGGTTCGCAGGAACAAGACACAAAAGGCCAATACTGAACTAGAGTTAAAACTGGCATGTTGTTTCAGATACAAGAAAGGCATTTTTAAGTACATTAAAAGCAATTGGAGGTGTGAGGAAAACATTGGACCAATACTTGTTGAAGATGGTCACCTGGCTAACAGGGATAAGAAAAAGCAGAGGCATTCAATGTTGAGGGTTTTTTTGCCTCAGTCTCGCAATAATACTGACAGACCTTGGGATGCCCAGTCCTCTGAGTCAAAGACCCCGAGTGCAGCAACAGTGTTTCACTGTTTGTGGACACTGAAATCGTTAAGGGGACAGCTGTATCGGCTGAATGTCCACAAGTCCATACGGCTTGATGGGATTCACCCCAGAGCACTGAAGGAGCTAGCAGATATTACAATAGGACCCCTCTGGATCTACCAAAGGTCTGGGGAGGTCCCTGCTGACTGGAAGCTAGCCAACACTATTCCAATTTACAAGAAGAGCATGAGGAAAAGACCCAAGAAACTACAGACCTCTTAGTCCAGCCTCAGTACCTGGAAAATTATGGGAAAGATCATACCAGGAGCTACTGAAAGACGTTTAAAGAACTATACAATCATCAAGCACAGTCAATGCGGGTTCACAGAAGGGAAGTCCTGTTTAACTAATTCAATATCTTTCTATGATAAAGTCATCCGTCTAGTGTATGAAGGGAAAGCAGTAGATAAAGTGTTTTTCTGGATTTTAGTAAGGCTGTCGATACCGTCCCTCACAGCACTCTTCTGGACAAATTGTCCAACTGCAAGATGAGCAGGTACCTGGTGCTCTGGAAGAAGAACTGGCTGTATAGGAGGGCTCAAAGGAGTGTAGTGAATGGGGCTATGTTTGGATGGCAACCGGTCACCAGCGGTATTCCTCAGGGCTCAATTCTAGGGCCTGTTCTGTTCAAAATTTTTACCAAAAATCTGAATGCAGCAGCTGAATGCACCGTTAGCAGATCTGCCAACGATACTAAACTGGGAGGTGCTGTTGACTGTCACAAGGCACAAGATGCCTTACAGAGGGAACCAGATAGATTGGAGCATTGGACAATGATTAATGGAATGAAAATTTAACAAGTCCAACTGCCAGATTCTGCACCTGGGATGGAGTAACACTGGGCACAAGTATGAATTGGGAGAGTAGTGCCATGGGAATGCAATACTCTGAAATACTTGTGAACGCTGACTGACCAACTAGAATAAAAAGCATCTACCAAGTCAGGCCCCTGCAGCTCCATGACAGACTATTCGACCTAATTCCATCCAGAGGCTATTTTTCACGTGCTCCAGCTCTGAGACTACAAAGGAAGTAGCAGAAAACAAGCCTTCATCATGAAAAGACAACTTTCTTCACAACTATGCCACCATATAAACCACCTTAACAGCCATCAGGAACATCATCACCACGTCGGCCTTGATCACTTACAGGAACAAGTTTACACACACCATCAGCTCATCTTTTTCATCCTCGCTTTTAACAACTTTTCTTTCAGTGATCAAATCAGTCAAAGCACTATCTCCCTCTCAGATCTTTCACTCCATATCCTCCAGATAGACCTAAAGGGCACCTTTCAGCACGAGTTGAGAAGCTAAAAGTTGTAACTCTACTTACAAACAAAAGCCAGTCAAGACATAGGTTTATAGCACACCTCCTCTCACCACATTAACCTCTCTGTTTCACAAGCCAAGAATCATCTCCCTCTTTTTCTAAGGGATGACACCTTATTACTCCATCTACCACTTCCCTTACTCTCTAGAGGTACCAGCCCTGCCATCTATCAAGTGGTCTAATGGATATGTAGTAAAGTCAAATGTAAATTGTTCTCGCTTGTATTTATTTTTGAGATTTTCTGGTTCTACTTTAAAGCCAAAAAAAGCCTGAAAACTCATCTCCTTTCCCTAATTACACTGGTTATTTTCACAGAAGACTACCCCTACCTGCAAACCTCGCCTAACCAATATGAGTGACCAAGGACCTTACCCTTCAGGTAATTCAGCAATAATATACAGAAGCTTCACGCAAGTGACAGCAGCTTAAGATGTAGAAGTGACTGCTCAGCACTGCAATAGTTCAGACCAAAAGACCTCAAAACAGGCATGGAAAATGGATCAACTTTGCATCACCCATGAAGGTCACCTTTTAACCCCGTGGGCAGGCAACTCCAGTCCCTTTCTTCAGATTTGTTATCTCCCCTGCTTGCCCCTCCCTAGCCTATCAAGTGGTCTTCATTGTTCAGCTCACAGCCCCTTTACTCAGGCTGCCCATCTGACCGCTAATGGTTCTTCCTCCAGCCAGCACAGAGACAGAGCCCTGGGACACCCCTGCCTCCATTCCACTCCAGCGTCAAGACTACAGACCATAGAGAACACTGCAGATTTTCAGATCTTCATTGACGGTATTTCTGCATTTTTCCAGTTATAATGCCGCAATGTGAACACTGTTTTACTTAACCCATAAAAAAGCATTAATTTTTGAAACACGTTACGCTCTGTTCTATGTTGTTCAGCAGGCACAACTGCAGAAAGATTATAGTGGCTAGTGCCACAATGGGCATCTTTAAACATGAAACTCCTAACTTATAATAAGCATAAATGCAGCAACACTTAGCATGCAAATTCAAACAGTGAGAAGAAATTCACATCATGATGCATTACTAAAGCTCTAGCTCGCCTCCAGTTCAAAATTCAAATGCAGTGATTTCCATCCAGTTAGCTCTGTTCACCTTGCCTTGTAAAACTGCAATAGTGGCTGACAAAGGAAACAGACGTCAGCAAGAACAATTTTCTCACAGAAATACAGAAATTAAATTGTCTACGTGCACTGTGGAACAATGTAAGAGGAACTTCAGACAGCAGCCCTACATCCATAGAATAAAGGAATAAGAGGCAAAGGTACACCAGTCAGATTAACAATTTTTTAAAGAGTACTATAAGAAATGAAGCATACTTGGATTTTGAGGATAAATAATTGGAATGTTGGAAAGTAAAGGATAGGAGTAAGGGAGGGGTGGAAGCAAACAAGTATGATCACAGGGTGACCCAGAAGTTGAACATTTAATAGAGAACAGATGTGGGAATGCCAGAAGTTGAACGTTTAGTAGAGAGCAGATGTGGGAATGCAACCACACAGTTTATCTCTGCAAATTCACACTTGCATCAGTTTATAATCGACATACACAACTCAGAAGCATGAATACTTATTTCCTCATATACAAACAACCCAGACCTCTGCTCCCATATTGGTGGCCAAGACCTCAGCAGGTGTGACTACTGTGGGGGGTTGTGTGTGTGAATATATATTATCAAGTACCTTCTCAACGTGCAGTTAACTAATGTATTTAAGTCTGAGACATTTACATCTTCAGCAAACTTGCACAGCGGACAGGAAGGAAATGCATGCGGGAGGAAATTAAAAACCAAATGCCACCAAAAGGCTTTTGTTTTACTGCAAGTATCTGCTGCTTGATTTCAGGCTGCTAAAAAAATTAAGGGGGTTTTTTGGGGGGTTGTTTTTTTTCCCCACAGTAACAGAAACAAGCATACTTAGTTGCATCTTCGAAGACTGAGGAAGATAACTCATAGAACTAATCCACCAGTTGCAAACAATATATGATATAGTTCTGCTTCAAAAGCATCCATCAAACCAAAAAATACTTGTTTTTATCTACAAGGCAAGTCTAACTTGTCTTTGTTTTGTACATTCACTTCCCCAAGTCAAAACCACCACACTCCACGTCTTCCACAAACCTGAGCAGGGTCAGACACATGAAACCAAAGAAAGATTTCTGTACCAGCTTGAAACTAGACTATCTTGTTCGCTATATAAATGTTACTCAACACTACCACCTATGGAAAGCACTCGTGGAATACAAATTTGAAGCAGCCATATATTCAATAGCATCTATTTTTAAAGCACATACAGAAGAGCTTAACATTTTTTGATGTATGTAGATGTCCCACCTGTTCACTGAGGCTCAACAATGCATCACCCAACGGCAAAAAATTTAAATCAATTAACTGGAGAACAGGCCATTTCTGAGATGTAAAAATGAGACAGCTTCTAAACTGATGCTTATATCTTGTGCAACACCAAAGTTCATTCTCTTATTCTGACAGAGGCCATGAGGTATTACTATATAGAGGCATTTGTCACCACTGTTCACAGAAGCAGAATTTAACTGGAAGTGCAATAACGTGTATAACAGAACAGGGCCTGATAAGTCCACAATGTAGACTCTATGGAACGGCTATCTAGCTATCTGACACACCAGCGACTTAAAAGAACCACAGAGTTCAAGTTGCATGTTCTTATTAAACATCATTTAGGCACTAAAATACAGACTGAAAGCACAAATTGAAAGCTTAAGAAGTCAAACTGTGAACAAAAACCGGAAAACATCTTTTCAAAGTCTGCTCCTTTCTTGGATTTCCACAAAAAACTAACAAATCCTTATAAACCCCAAGTGATACATCATAGGAAAACAGTTTTAAGCCATTTCAATAGACCAAGAGGGACAACAGTTTGAACTTTGCTTTGCTGTGGATTCATGCCAAGAGGGAAAATCACCACTTAGTCTGTTACAAGACAGCCAGATACAATGCTAACAAATCAGTCCCTTTGGGGCCCCTGACTGGAAAAACCTGTGCACCTTGATTATATGCCCTGTGCTCCATCTGAGCTCACATAACCACTTTAACTGCACCCAAGAAGGGTAGCAGCTTTGCTGACTACACAAATCTAAAAAAGTGATTACCCTTAGCTCTCACCAGCACTGACAGAGAAGACAGACGCATCTGCACTACCTGAGAAGGTTCTGCAGGACTCTGCAGCAATATACAATGGAAAAAAAAAAAAAAAAAAGGTGGCAAAAAGGCAGCCAATACCCAAAAAATGGATTCAGAGAGCAGCAAGTCTGTGCTAAGGGTGAAAAACAGCATATAGAAAGAACTGCCTGTTTCTGAAAGCTGCATTTCCTTCTAGAATAGTCCTCTTCAATCATTTAGAGCCCCACTTCAATCTGTCCTGAATCAAACAAATTTGGCCTGTAGTAAAGCAGAGTACAGGCATCTGGGAGGCAGAAGAGAGCTAGGGGCACTGCCCAGAACCACGGGACAGAATTTCAGCAGGAAAGGTTGGTGCTCAGCACAGGCTGCAAGAACACCAACCACTTGCCCTGGGGATCAATGGGAAATGGCAGAGGGGGAGCTCTGCCCACTGCCACCTTCCTCTTCAGGGCAGCACGCCTGGGTTAGCGACCATCCATCTCCACTGTGCACTTCTGACAGGCCAGCACTAAAGGAACAGCCCTGATCCTGCCCTTGTCAGACTGCTGGAGAAGAGAGACCACCTGCGGCTGGCTTTGGCAGAAGCTCGACAGACTGGTAAACACCAAGAAGTAATGTACTGAAGAATATTTTTCCTGCTACATGCCTGGCCGCCTTCTAAGTGGCGGCAGCACGCAGTGCATATGGAAAGGTTTGTGCATGCTTGCCTTCACCCCTCCAAAAGAAACCAAATACACTCTTCTCTTGTAATGCCACTTCTATACCTTGACAGTACCTCCTTAACAAATTTACTAAAAACTTAAATTAGTGCATTTAACAGCAGTTCTACACAGAAGGCTCTACCAGAAGTTCTCAAAAGATCTTAAATTCAAAAAGGAAATTACACTTGGTTTACAAATGAAGGGAGCATGAAGACAAGGGTAAAATTTAAAGCTAGTAGTTTTTTTAAATATTTAGCAAAATGAACTTAAATGATTTCACAAGAATCAGGAACAAACACTATACATAGTATTTAGTTCATTTTTACAGCTTCTATTTAAAATAGGTTTTTATTTCCTCGGTACTCAGAGGTTTGACAATGTTCCATGGGGCTTTTAAAAATCATAGTTTATGATAAAAACCTCCACAAGGTGGTATGCTGTACCGAGAAGAGAGGCAGACCTAGACCACCATCTTAAAAAAGCCACAGTGAGTTACATAAGTCACATTTTAACAACTGTTGAAACAGCAGAAGCTAAATATTGTATTCTCTATTTTATGACTATTCTTCCCTTTTATTACACCTGAGAAATCATTATAACAGACAATATCTAAATACAGCACTTTCTGCCATCTGATTCGTGTTTGTTTGCAGCTGGACAGACAACTGCTATAACTGCCGATAATCTGACCTATAAAAGAACAAATCAAGAAGACCACCAAGATCATCACACATCACATGAAGTCACCTGCAAAACTGAAGCGCACACACCTCCGTGGAAATCTGGCTTTCAATGTGCAAACAGCACCTGAACTGCTACCACAGTCTCAAACCTTCTTCCTACTACTTCGACCTTGTCCAGGGACCTCCTCTTCCAGGATATTTAAATGCAGAGAGTTCCCATCAACAAGCCCGGAGCTCCACTGATGAGTCACAGGCCTACCAACGCAGGCGCAGGCTCGTTAAGCACTCAGCTGTAGGGAAGGCAGAGGGTGTTCAGCTATTCAGACAACTGCTGTTACCTTGTCTGGCTTTTCTGTCTGGCTTTTCTAAGGAAAATTGTCTCCCACAACAGAAGATGAAGATGACAGAGTATTTCCTCGTTGCATACTCAGCCTTAAGATATGTATTACATAACTGACACACTGGAAGCCCTACTAAAACTTAAAGGTATCACTGTATCATTGCAAAGGCAAGCATCATAAACATGCTTCAGAATTCCTCGTCTACTTTCATCCTTTCAGTATAAGCCAGCACTTCTGTTTGCATCCATGTAATAATGAAGTAAGGACATGGTATTAGTTCATCATTACAGACATAACCAGCATTTTCATTCAGCTAACACACAGCAATATCTACTAAATTCCCTTCATAATGTTTTTGTTCACTGAAGTTTTTGCTTAAGTGATGAAGTCTCTGAAGGGTACGGTTATACAAGCTGTGGCCAACCTGAATGCAAGTCACCATGAAAACTCTGCTTTGTGTCTTCAAAACCTAACTCCACAGTATATTCTGCTCTTTTCACCTGAGGGTGTGCTGCACTCATACGCAGAAAAGTGAGCTTTTGCTGCTCTGCAGCTCGCCATACCGACTGCACCACAGGTCTTACAGCAAGGTAACTCTTGTGCTGAACTAGGCTGGACTACAGCAGATTTGTTTTACAGCAGCTGATTGACTGGTATTGCGTTTTTACCTTGAAACTGCTTAATGCAATGTAAAAGTAGCATATTCTATTAGCTATAAAAGCACGCTCTTAAAAGAGGTGAAGTCCAGTCTCAAAAGACAGTATTTAACTTATCAAGCCTCCCTACTGCTAAAATGTGGAAAAAAAAAAGTTTCCCTGCAAGGTTTCATAGTTAACAACCAGCCACCAAGTCAAACAAACTAAACACTCCAGATGTAAACTACCAAGGCACAAGTCAGCTGACAGATTACCATTTTTACTGTTCCTAGTCCACATCAGGTAAACCTAAGCAGTATTCCGAAGTCCCACACAGGGTGGCCCACCCCCAGCAGCAACAGAGTTCAGTCACTTCAGCTGAGCATGGATCCAAACCGCACCAAGTCCCAACCAATCCGCACTACGCATTTGCAGAGTCCAAGGCACCTGGGAGCATAATTGGAGTTTCTGCAACCAACTGCTAGCAGCAGGAGAGTACTGCTGCATTTATCTATGTGTGGACACAATTTCAAGTCCTTTCATGAAGGGCATAACATGCAACACCCTGTAAACAGCTCTCAGTATTGCTGAAAACTCAATACATGTTCTCTTTTAACCTGAGCTGTTGGACAGCAATCTCGGAATTTAATGAGCTGTTCCAGTCTGAACCGAAACTTGTCAACCAGAGTGTTTCTTTCATAATTTACTTGCAACAGCTCTGCCCAAAGAAAAAACGCTGCTCCTCGCCGGCAGCTCCGCCCCCTGCCCACTCAGTGCTTGGCCGAAGGGTACCCCCTCCCCTGTGGTCATGGCCATAACCCTGATGCCTCGTTTGGCCTCCCCATCTTGGCACTGAAATTCCCAATTTCTCTGCTTCTTCGGACATTGGCGTTTATAAAACACAGTGCTGCAGGCCTATTCGATGCACACCCTGCTCCTGCTTTACGTGACAAAACGTACAAACACCTGAAATAACAACGAGTATCTGCCACCTCACAGCAGAGGGCTGTAACCACTTGTAACGGGCACCCTGACAAAGTCGGGGTTCGGCTGTAACCACCCCCAGACAGCAGCGACACGCTTCCAACGCGGCGAGGGTGCCGCGCCACTAGAGCCGATTTGCATTTGCATGTCGGCAGATCTTCCACGGCAAAGCCTAACCTCGCCGCCGCGGAGGAGCTCAGCCGGCGCCGCCTCACCCCGGCGGGGCAGCGCGGCACAGCACCCGGCGAGCGGGGCGAAGCTGCACACAGCACGGCCTGGCGCCCCGCCGCCGCCCCGCTCCCGGCTGGACACGCGGGACCCTGCGCCCCCTCCCGCACCCGCGCAGGCAGGGCGGCGGCAGCGACGCAGCCCCAGCGGCACTCGGTCTCCAGCGGCTCCGGGATAGGGCAGGGCCCCGATGCCGCCACCAGTTCCGGGCTCGCCGCCCCGCTCCGCTCCCCTCACGGGACCCGCGCCGCCGGCCCGCCTATACCGGCCCGTCCCGGGCCCCCGTCCCAGCCCGTTACCTGCAGACCGCTGCTCCCCGCGGGAGGCCGCGCTCCGCCGGAGCGCCAGCAGCGCCGCGAGCGCCAGGAGGGCCAGCGGCACCCGCATAGCGCCCGGCGGCGGCTGGCGGCGAGCGCGCGGAGGCCGCTCCGGCTCGTGCTCCCGCGCCGCACCGCGATCCCCTCGGCCCGGCGGCGCTGCGGCGCCTGCGCACTGCGCTCCCCGCGGGAAGCGGCGGGGCCGAGGGTCACTGCCGGGCGGGGGAGGGCCCGGCGGCGGCGGGGCGGGGGCTGGGGGTGGGGCTGGGGCGGGGCCGTCCGGGCAGGGGCAGCGGCAGGGCGGGGGCAGTGCCGGGGCAGGGGCAGTGCCGCCGGGGCAGGGGCAGGGCAGGGGCAGGGGCTGGGGCTGGGGCTGGAGCTGGGGCAGTGCCGGCCGGGCAGGGGCAGGGGCAGCGGCAGGGCAGGGGCTGGGGCTGGGGCTGGAGCTGGGGCAGTGCCGGCCGGGCAGGGGCAGGGCAGGGGCTGGAGCTGGGGCAGTGCCGGCCGGGCAGGGGCAGGGCAGGGGCAGGGCAGGGCAGGGCAGGGGCTGGGGCTGGAGCTGGGGCAGTGCCGGCCGGGCAGGGGCAGGGCAGGGGCAGGGGCTGGAGCTGGGGCAGTGCCGGCCGGGCAGGGGCGGGGCAGGGCAGGGCAGGGGCTGGGGCTGGAGCTGGGGCAGTGCCGGCCGGGCAGGGGCAGGGGGGCCGGGCCGGCCGGGCAGGGGAGGACAGTAGCCTGGCGGTGGCCCTTGGGCCACAGTGGTGGCAGTGAGGCCTTTCACCTCCGCGGTGCCCTGGCCTTGTTTTATGGATTGTTTTGAAGTGCCAATGCTGTGCCATACCTGTGGGCCCCAGCCGCTGAAAGAGAATTCTGCTGCCTCCCCGTTTCTTAATAAACACAGAGTGTTCATCCTGTGGAGTTTTTCAGAAAGAGTTCTTTGTGTTCCTACACATAGAGGAATCCTAATTTATGCCGAGAGCTTTTGTTCTTCCTTACAAATAACCTACATTTACATGCATTTAAAACAATTAAATGAAGTGCTGCCAAGCAAGATGGAGATTGCAGCTTTTTCTGCCTTCCTGTTGCTGTGCTTCCCACCCCGTGTCTCAGTGCCAGATAATTCAGCACCTTAACCACCCAGCCTCAGGGCTACCCTGGGTCAGCTAAGGAGGAGGACGCAGAAGAAACCTCCTCTGCCACACACCTCCCCAGCTGTAAGGAGAATGTAGCAGCTTTTTAAGCTCCTGCCAGAGGTTCTGCAGATAATGTTTTTTCTAGACTAAAATGGAGACAGCATGAAGGATCCCTGACACCCACGCTTCTTCCCAAGCTTTCAGAGACAGAAAGGAGGAAACAGTTACATGCCAGAGTCGTCATGCTTCCTCTTTCTCACACCTCTCACAGAAAATGTTAACTTCAGCCGCTCCCTCACCTTCATTTCCTGTCTCAGACTTTGTCTCAATTCCTGGAGAAAGGTATGGAGCAATTGCTTTCTTGCCATCTGCATTTGCAAAATTGAGAAGACAGAGCAATTTGCTGTGTGAGCAGGAATGAGTAGTAAGGAGAGGGGAGGTCACAAGCCAGCACTGGGTGCTGAAGAAGAACACCTCACTGGTGCAGTCTCAGAAACGATGGTGTCCCACAGGTGATGAGGTGGTGGTGTGGGGTGTAGGGTCAACATGGGTTAAAAAGCCAAGAAGGAAATGGATTGAGAAACTATACTCACACTATGTAGCAATGCTACAGTCACAGGCTGACCTTTGTACTTAACATGAGTGCAGTCATGAGCTTTACAACCGGCACATGCTTAACTGTCTTGATTGAAATATTGGCCGCTTGCTGGCATATGGATTTTGCCTTCCTGAATGGTGGCGTGCTTACATGATACTTTCTAACTAGGATGAGAGGAAACGGCCTCAATCTGTACAAGGGGAGGTTTAGATTGGATGTTATAGAATAGTTCTTCACCAAAAGGGTTGTCAAGCATTGGAACAGGCTGCCCAGGGGAGTGGCTGAGTCACCATCCCTGGAGGTATTTAAAAGTGCAGACATGGCGCTTGGGGACAAGGTTTAGTGTTGGACTTGGCAGTGTTATGTTAACAGTTGGACTTGATGATCTTAAGGGTCTTTCCCAATCTAAATGTTTCTATGATTGAAATAGTATTTTACACAAAAGTAAGTGAGAACAAGGAATCACTAGCCCTAGATAAAACATTAGGTATTCTGACAGTCATATCAAGGGCTGACAGTGTGCCTAAGGTAGGTGTCACATCAACAGACCTTAATAACGTAGCCTGTTTTTTTATGACAGTACTGCACAGACTTGATGGAATGTTATGAAGGGTTGTCAGAACTTAAGTCAGCTCTCTACAGAGAAATGAAGGAAATGTAATTCTGGTTATGAGAGTTGTCCCCAGCACAACTTCTGCCTGTGCTACCAGAACCCCTGTACACAGCTCCACCAGGGTCTTCTCTCACTGTGCAGGCAGTGGAGTCCATCCCCACCAAAACATTACAAACTTGCTAAATTTTTTTCTTGTCTTGAATTGTTACACTTTGGAAAAGAGGAAAAAATGGCCTTTATCATGTGAAGTGTCTTCTAACTTCCTCCTTTCCACTCCTTTTCATGCTTAGCCCAGGCGGTGGTTATTTGCCTCTCTGTGGCAAAGGTCTTGACAATATAAACAACTTCCTGGGACAAGTTTCCACAGCCTTTTGTTTGCTTGTTTGTTTTTTTTTAGCTACCACTTAATTGTGTCACAGAGTTATTGTGCCTTCATGTGCACGTGCAGTAGCACTCCCTGGAGTTTTGCTGTCCTTGCAGAATTAAATACAGGATCTTCACCTCACTTAGTCTGAAATGCCTACTCCTTTGATTCATCATGATAGTCATAGCAGTTACCAACATGCTTTCTCACCAGCCAGGCTATGTTCTGGACCTTTAGATTTTTTTGGCTTTGAAATACTGCTCAAGGCCCTTTGAAAAACTAAGGTGAATATAATATCGGTGTGGGAACAAGTTTGGAGCCTGTATGAGGCTGTATAAGAATACTCATAGGAAAGGTATGTTTCAAAGGTAATGCCACCTTTTCCTTAAATGCTATCACAAAGTGAAATCATAGACACCAAGAAGTTATCTCTAACCAGAGCTTTTCCCCATTGATTGAAAGCACTAGCTCTGTTCACCTTCAAAAGATACAAATAATCAGCCACAAAATCCCCCTCCCCCAATAAATGCTCATTAGTGATCATTTAGCTTCTATACATACCATAAATCTGTTAGGAAGTTCAGTGATCTTCTTATACAGACCTATGGTAAAAATACATATTTTGATCTTCTAGGAGCACCATTCCTAACTGTCTAGCAGCCATTTCAAATTTATGCCCATTTTGGTTCTCCTCAGCTACCTGTTCTTTCCACATTCACATTTCCAGGAACCAGAGAACTAGAGCAAGGAGACCTAAAGCAGTGCAAGCTGTGCTTTTATCAGAGAATTGTATTACTCATTGAAGAAGAGAAAGAAAATGGCCCACTACCCAGGAATTTGTCTATATCCTAGAATTAAAGCTCTTTTAAATGCCCATGCTGCATATCCTGTAATTATCCTTGCACCCGATTCTGAAAGAAGTAGATAAATAATGACCAATGGAAATCATGGTATCATGGCAGCTTACTAGGGTGGTCATCTCTCCAACAGAGCAGCAGCAATGAGCACTACTTAGAAGTCAACCACAAAATCAAAGACAACAGGTTTATTTGAGGCTGACTGAATTGTAAAGTAAAAGAAAACAGAGAAAAGATAGCAAGAGTAGATTAAAAAGACATGATTGCGAGCCAATGAGCAAGTCTCTAAAAAGCTGCAGCATTTTCAGTGCAACAGCTGCTCTGCTGTAGCTGCTGAGTTGACAGATGACCTCTCATGCTCTGTTGTGTTTATCTAATGCACGTGTGATCTGATATGCATCCTGAGAAAAAAAACTAGCTTAATGGACAGTAATCCAGACAGGTGGGAGAGGTATACTGATGGCTCAGGATAGAGAGTCATTAACCTTCATCAGTAAAAGGTGAGGGCCTATGTTTAGTTGAACCTCTGAATGAGGTAAAAGAAAAACCAGGAGCTTCTCACTTAACTACATTCGAACATTCTGAGACCCTTAAGAAAAGACAAAGCTAGAGACAGTTACTGGATTTGTGAGGGCGGTTGTTTGTTTTGTTTTGTTTTCTCCTAATACTGTAGGTTTTTGTGCTTTACACATGAAGTTATAGTGCACACCTTACTGTGTGTCAGTATAGTTGTTGGTCCCATCCCCAGACACAGGTCTGAGTAAACTGCTAACTACCTTGCTTGGCAGAAATAGCACTGTTACAGAAATGAAGCTAATCTACTCTTTGGTGAAGAGATGTATTGGGCTTGTGTGACAAGGTTTCGGTAGCAGGGGCTACAGGGGTGGCATCTGTGAGAAGTTGCTAGAAGTTTCCCCTGCGTCCAATGGAGCCAATGCCAGCTGGCTCCAAGGCCGAGCCCACCAGTGATAACGTATTTATTATCTCTGGGATAATGCATTTAAGAAAGGGGAAAAGTTGCTGCGCAATGGCAATTGCAGCCAGAGAAGAGAGGAGTGAGAACAGGTGAGAGCAGCAGCGCTGCAGCCAGCCAGGCCGGGGCAGGAGGTGCTCCAGGCGCCGGAGCAGGGGTTCCCCTGCAGCCCCTGGTGAAGGCCATGGTGGGCCAGGCTGTGCCCCTGCAGCCCATGGAGGTTAACGGTGGAGCAGACAGCCACCTGCAGCCCATGGGGGGACCCCACACCGGAGCAGGGGGATGCCCAAAGGAGGCTGTGACCCATGGGAAGCCCACACTGGAGCAGGGTCCCGGCAGGACCTGTGGACCCGTGGAGAGAGGACCCCAGCTGGAGCAGGGCTGCTGGCAGGGCTTGTGACCCTGTGGGGAACCCACCCTGGAGCAGTCTGTGCCTGAAGGATGGCAAACTGTGGGAGGGAACCGATGCTTGGGCAGAGGAAGAGGGTGAGGAGTCCTCCTCCTGAGGAGGAAGGAGCAGCAGAGACAATGTGTGATGAACTAATCGCACACCTCATTCCCTGTCCCCCTGCACAAGCTGCTGAGGAGGGGAGGGAGAGAATTCAGGAGTAAAATTAAGCCTGGGAAGAAGGGAGGGGCGAAGGGAAGGTGTTTTAAAGTTTTGGTTTTACTTCTCATTACCCTACTCTGATTTGATGGTATTAAATGAAACTAATTTCCCCAAGCTGAGTCTGTTTTCCCTGTGATGGTGATTGGTGAATGACCTCCCTGTCTTTATGTCAACCCACGAGCCTTTCACTGTATTTTCTCTCCCCTGCCCAGCTGAGGAGGGGAGTGATAGAGGAGCTTTGGTGGGCACCTGGCATCCGGCCAGGGTCAACTCACCACAAGAGGTAAGGAAAGGCTATCTAAGCATGTCCTTCTGTAAGCATGGAAAAGACAAGCATTATAAACAAAATCACAGTACAGTCAAAAGCTCTGTGCAATGCCTTTGTGAACTTCTGTATATTTGTGTCTGATCTAGACCTCTGTAGTGATTTAACCCCAGGTGGTAATTAAGCACCACACAGCTGCTCACTCACTCCTCCTCACCCAGAGGGATGGGGAGAAGAATGGGAAAGGAATGTAAAACTCGAGAGTGGAGAGAAGAACAATTTAATAAGAAAAGCAAAAGCCCAGCTCAGGTCACTTGCACTGCTTCTTGTGAGGCTTGTCCTCCAATGGTTCAGGTAGTTGCTGCTATAGTCATTCCTATAACATGAAACTCAAACCATGGATTAAAACAATTTAAAGGTATATCCATTACAGTCTCCACCCCTAGTCCCTTTGGACCAGCCCATAGGGTTTAACATTGCAATTAACTCCTCCCCTTGCCCCTGCTCTGGCTTGGACTTATCCACAGACTGCAGTCCCTTAGGGTTGTACCTGCTCCAAGTGGAGCCTTGGCTATGAACTACACTCTCTCCAGGGGAATACCTGCTGCAGCATAGCCTTACCCACAGCCACAGTCCCTTCAGAAGTAAATCAGCTCCAGCATGGCTTTATTCCTGGTTGAAATCCCTCCAGGGCTGTACCTGCTCTGTCATGGGCTTATCGATGACCACACACTTTGAGGTGATCTAGCATGACCTCATGCAGAGCCACAGATGCTTCAGCTGTAGTGTGGACTTATCCACAGCCACAGATACTTTGAGATGTACCTTCTTCAGCCTGGACTTGTCCTTGGGCCACAAGTTCTTCAGAGGCATACCTGCTGCGGCACAGATATAACCATGGCCACAGGCACTCCAAGATGTACCTGCTCAGGCATGGACTGATTCACGGCCACAGGGGCTTTGGGGTGTCCTGCTCCCATGTGGACTTATCCACAGGTCACAGTCCCTTCAACTCAGGTTCACGCTGGAGTTCCAGCCTGTCCAGTACAGCAGCACAGAAACAGCAGCGATGCCCTGGCCACCTGCCAGCCCAGGCACATTCCCATGGCTGTTATCACAATGTTCCCAGGCACAGTGCAGTAAGATGATAAGCAGGACAGCAAGCAGCAAAAGCAAAAAGCAGTCACTAAGTGCTAGACTCTAATACACTGTAAGGCAAGCAAGCCCCATAGCAAACACCGAAACGCGATGATTAATAGCTAAACAGCAATAACAGCTATAAATTAGAAATAACACATTCCAATCAAATCCGCCATTATCTTGAACCCTTCAAGCCCCACGTTTGGTGCCAAAAAAGGACTGTCATGGTTTAACCCCAGCTGGTAACTAAGTACCACACAGTCGCTCGCTCACTTTGCCCTCACCCGGAGCGATGGGAAGGAGAATTGGAAAGGAATGTAAAACTCAAGGGTGGAGAGAAGAACAATTTAATAAGAAAAGCAAAAGCCATACACACAAGCAAAGCAAAGCAAGGAATTCGTTCACCACTTCCCCTGGGCAGGCAGGTGTTCAGCCATCCCAGGGAAGCAGGGCTCCATCAGTGTAATGGTTACTCGGGAAGACAAACACCGTAATGCTGAATGTCCCCCGCTTCCTCCTTCTTCCCCCAGTTTATACACTCAGCATGACATCATATGGTGTGGAATATCCCTTTGGCTAGTTGGGGTCAGCTGTCCTGGCTGTGTCCCCTCCCAGCTTCCCGTGCCCCTCCAGCCCTCTCGCTGGCAGGGCCCAAGGAATGGAAAAGTCCTTGACTTGGTATAAACATCACCCAGCAACGCCAAAACCATCAGTGTGCTATCAACATTGTTCTCACACCAAAACCAAATCACAGCGCTGCACCAGCTACTAAGAAGAAAATTGACTATCCCAGCTGAAACCAGAACAGCCTCGTAAGAGTAGAACTGTAGTCCAGAAAGATCATATCTTCTGTAGCTTTCTGGAAAAGGGTGCCATTAATCGAGGTGCAAAAATGTCTTCTGATAGAGTCCCACCTCATAAAATAGCCTAACACCACAATCAGTCTCAGAAGAAAAAATATTCAGTCCTTTGTTCTCTTTGACTAATCCAATATCTCTGTCTGATGTGGAAAGTCCCATGCAAAGTAATTGCTAAATATTAGCTATGCTTTAGAGATACTGCATATAGTGTTTTAAAGAGCTATAGTCTTGTACAGACCACACTGTTGTTTGACAGCCTACTGGGGAGAAAATAAAGAATTGAAATTACCTGTTTTGTTGGATGTTATGAGTTTCTAAAAAACATTTTCATAGCGTGAGTGAAGTATCACAATGCAAGATTCTGCAACTCTGCATGGTACCCAGGGATTAAAAATGCATAGCAGAACCATCTTATATACACAGGATAATCATTAATCAATTCTATGCAAATTAAGTATAATTTCTTGTAAATGTATGTGGAGACTATTCAAAAGCAGAATTGTATTATAAATAATGTGGAGGTCTGAGAATGGGCAAAGATACTTTCAACACTACACATAACACAGAATAAGATATGAAGAAAAAAGTAAGAACCTAACTTTAAGGTATTTTTTAATCGTTGTGATTGAGTGGATTCTAACTGAAATTTGTGTATGCTTGTAATATTTGAGGTTATACTGATACTCCTACTTCATTAGAGGCCCTTTAATTTTTATTTTGAAGTAATCTGAGAAACAGTTCCTAGTGAGAGAAAGGTATGCAATATATTCTCTCTTTGGCAACAATCACAAGAGCATGATATCTGACTGGGTGTGCAATGTATGTGGACTGCTGAGGCAAGCAGCAGGTGTAGAACTCATACTTGCCATTTGAAGTGCTGACTTTGCCTAGTGAAGGTATCGTAGAGGACATGATGTGAGGATGGGACTTGCAAATCAGCACCATAAATTCCTAGGAAACCAGGCTTCATAAATTCTGCTGCTCGGAAAATTTTGTTATGTGAATATGTGTTTGATGAAGCAAGTTCTATTATCTGGGAAGAGAGGAGGACAAAGAAACTGTAATTGAAATAAGTATCAGAAAAAGAAGGTAGAGTCAAACAGAAAAATCAACACATTAAAAAGCCAGTGTGTACTGATACCAGCCAAGCTTTCATTTCTTTTTCACAAACATCCAAAGAGAATTAAACAGCCATTGCAATAGATCTCCTACAGTTGATCAACAGCAGAAAGAAGAAGCTGCAGATTTCCAGATACTCACTTGTACACGATGTTATGCTGTTACCCTTAGATATAGTTGAGATGGGGTAGGGCTCAGTTCAGGATCCCCCAGGGAAAGCGAGTATCCCTGAGCCAGGATACTTTTGGGCTTGTCCATGGACATGTGTTGCTGTGAGAAGTCTTGGAGAAATCTCAGATGACAGAGACTAGTTTTCAATTATTTTTTTTAACATCTTTTACATTTGTACCTGCCTTGCCAAATTTATAAGCAATCCTTTGTTGCCTTAAGCCTTTGTTAGATATAATTTGTTGGTTTTATGCTTCTGCTGTTTAAAAAGAACTACAGCACATTCAATAAACTAGTGGTGGGGCAGGAAACTGGCAAATCAGCTGAAGCCAGAATAAACACTTGGTCTTTACTCTCTATGGTAATTTATTGTGTTGGGAGACCTGCTGTTATTGAGCTGTGTGCTCAAGACTGTGGACAATGGCATCAGATATTTTTTTTAATCAGTTATCAGGCTAACCAATTATAAGTGTGTTGAATCCAGCAGAGGGAAATAGCAATTCCAGCATTTTAAGAAGCAGATAGACGCCTTCTCTGCAGCCTTGCATTGGACTGGTCACCTCAGTCCCAAGAGGACAAACAGTCAGGAATAAGTGCAGAAAGGAGCTATTCTGATCAACAGTTGAAAGTGGGTAAGTTCTCTTCTGAGAAGAGTCTAAAAATGCTTGTGTTGCCTAGTCTGGTAAAAGAAAAGGCTGAAAGGGGAACAACTTCTCTCTGTAAGTAAGTTCACTGAACATTTCCATAAGAACATTTCCAACTTTCACAAGGTTAGAGCTTGGAACAGTTTCTTGGTAAGATTAATGGAATAAAAATGTGGTTAGTTTTAATAAAGGATATGATAATTTAAGAAAGAAATTACTTAACAAGACTACCTGCTATAGCAGTGAAAAGTACTCTGGTAATCTATCTGGATTACTAGTGATCTGAAGATTGTGTATAAATATTAGCTGCTGAGGATATTTTAGAGCATATTTTTCTTGTAAAGTATATTATTGATATCCTCTCAACCTTTTTTTGTAAGGTTTTGTAGGACGAAAATCAAACCATACCCCCATAAGAGAAAAAAATCTTCTGACAGTACTTTGAAATAGTACTGCCAAAAGGGGAATAAAACCTGGTGAAAGGAGAAAAAAAACTCACTTGATTTCATAAAGAATCTTTCTGATTTCTACTGGCCATGGGTTTAATTTGTAAGCGTATCGCCACAAAATGCCCAGCAGAGCTACACACACACTAGACAGCTCAAAGATCTGGCACAATTCTGAACATAGTAAGATTAATGAATGAATGCATACATCCACAGTACCAACTTCAGCCCAAGAAATTAGTTGTTAAAAAGGAAAATGTCAAGAATATTTTAGATTTTGTAAGACAAAATTAATTCACTTTCATTGTACACAAGACTGATCTGTAACAAACTTACATAGCATACTATAGGACATAAGTGAATCATAATGTTATACAGCAAACAAGCAGCTAACCAACCAATCAGTAGTTTGTGTGATTCTGTTTTCCTGATTTTTTGCTGAAAATAAACTTTTCTACAGTTCTTTGTTTTCCCTGAAAAACAGCATGAAATTTGCAGGGGTTTTCTGTTATTGGGAGGAAAACCATATAAAGCCAAGGTGTTCAAAATCACCCATATGTCAGGAGACAGGGAGGATCTCTGAGATTATGTGTAAAGATAAAACCAGATAAAATCACTCCAATAAAAAGTGTAAAGCTGTTGAGAACATACAGGTACCGTTTGTCCAGAATATACAGGTACAGGGTTTTCTATTACTTTTTCTTTAAACTGCTGATTGTCAGTTGCAGAGCTAATGATCAGTTTTCCAGGAAAGACAGTGGGAGACAGAGATCACAGCTGGCTGTATGTGTGCTGTGGATTTAACACCACCAGGCTGTGACAGGCAGAACACCAACTTTTGCCTTCTGGTGTATTTTACTTGGTAGAACAAACTATAGATAGAACAACGGACCTGAAAACCACATTGGAGAGCAACTGACCACACACGTGACCTATTTCACAATTTGTTCCCTAACCATCCTGTTCCCAAAGCAAAACAGGATGCTGTCATTCAGGCAATTCTTTGCACTTACACAGTGAATGCATGAGACAAAACTACCTATGATCACATCAGGAAATCATGTACCACTCTGTTCTCATTCAAGGCATTTATGTCTATGGAATTCAGTCAGGAAAAAAAATATCTTTCAGATCTTATGTAAGAAATGCACCTTTGAGCTTGTTGTTTCAGTACAAGTATTCAATATATGGGTATGTGCAGCTGTAAAGACATGTGCAGGCCCACAAGTATACAGAATGGATTGTAGAAAAACAATCATTCTTGGCCTGGTGATCCTAATTAGAGTCATCTACTCTCTCTATAACCATCTGCTGAATAAAAAGGGAAGATGAACATGAGAAAATTGCAAGTCAGATGCACAAATCGCTAGTTCCTCCTGCTGTCTGGAAGGGAAGCAAGGTGTTAAGGAATATCAGGAGAGTGGCCACCTCCTCCAGCTAAGGCGCTGCCTTCAACAGCACCCATATGTAGGGCTCACATAAAATACAGACAACCAAGTCCCCTGCTCTTGGGCTGGCAGAGGTGGGAGGTCACTAGTGCAGGCACACACATCACACTCTCTGGGTTCATAAGCACATGTGCATTCACAGATTCCCTGAGCACCAGCACGAACCTTCTGCCCACTCAGCAACCTTGCCCGCATCCCAGCCCCCCTTACCTACCCCACAGGTCTCCCACTCACCGGTTGGTCCAGCTAGAGGCTCACAGAGTCATCCCACAGACACCCCATGTTCACAAGTCCCACGGGTATAGCAGCAGTGAACTTCTGCCTGCCTGATACTCCAGACCTGAGGCCCCCTTACTCATCAGCTGGTCCAACCTAAAGTTTGCTGGTGAGCACACACACACAACCCATGCGCACCCAGTTTGGGGGAGATACAGATACCCCCAGCAGCTGGTACCAGGCACCCAGTCTGTAACCCACAATCCCTTCTCCAGCCCCTCCTCCCTGTGAAGGACGGACTCTAGGGATCATGCACAGGGCTCAGTCAAACAAATGCACCAACCAGACCCATTTTACATCCGACTGCCCCCCTTTATACCTACCTTTTTGCCCACTCCTCTCTTTGTTCCTCCCTGTACCCCTTCTTCTCTGTGTCTCCCAGGGGATTGCACAGCTCTGCCCATTCCCACACCCCTCCCACTCCAGATCCCTGGTTTACAGTCCCAGCTGTTGCAAAGTCCAGGCTGAGCATCCCAGAAGTGGCACCAGTAGTTTCTTGACAGTTCATCAGTTAGTGTGGTTGGGTTTTGTCATTGTTTTGCCAGATATGTGTCTCTGTTTCTGGTTGCCCTTAGTTTCCCAATTGACAAGGTCCCTGATCAGATAACCTTGCTGGAATAAACTTTCCCACTCTTACTCAACTTCATCAATTAGTGTGACTGAGCAGGTTTGGTTCCCATCACTGCCTCCCTTAGCATTTGCCAGTCAGATTTGTGACCCTGTATGATTCCTTTTCTTCTTGAAGAAGGTCCTTGACCAGATGCCCTTAAAGGACCAGACACTTTCCTCCCACTTAACCTTACACAAGGGTCAGAGTATACATTGACAGAACTCCAGGAGAGAGAAAATAATTACATTTTCCATTTCCAAACTAAACTTTGTTATTGTTGTTGTTATGGAGTGATCTTCACAATTGCTACTCTTTTAGTATAAACTGAAGGAGAAAACAGAGTGGCCTGAGGTGCCAAGTGCTATCATAGAAAAGCTTCAAGTCCAGCTGGGTGAAAGGGAACAACATCCTAGTTTGCTTTTTTCCCCTCCATCAATTGTCTTAGATTGCAAATATGTGGTAGAAATATATATCGTTTGTGTGATAACTTCGGCCCGCTCTTTAGAATAATTCCATGTGTGCTGAGCTTACACAAGAAAGACAAGGTCCTTGCATCTTTTTAACAACTTCTGTTGGTAACTGTTGTAGCAAGGACTTGCAGAACTGGGAAGTGGAGAAAAAGATCAGAAAAACTATCACAGGTGCCACCCGTATTTACAGGAGGTTGGGCCAGCCGACAACATTACTTAAGACTGTCCAATAGAAAATTTGATCAGTTTCTCACCAGCTCTTGTTGTTAACACCCTGTTCCCAGCAAAGGTAGGCCACTTTGCCCGCACTTAATTAACGCAGAAGTTTGTTAACACAGAAGGAATTCTACTGATTCCTCTGTGTGGTTTGTTCAGCTCAACTCAACTTCATGGTGCAGATGAACAGCACTGAAAACAAAGAGTAATATTCAAGCTTTCAGCTGGAGAGATGCTGGATAATTAAATCTCAGAAAAGTATCTGGCTTATCTAGTCCAGTACAGTTCTTTAATCAGAACCAGAAATTAATTTGAAATAAGAAAAAGAAGAGGCATGATCTGAAAGTGTGGTTGATCTGTAGAGAATTTTGTTTTTCTGAGATACTCTATGCAAATGAAAACATCCATATGGGTCTGGCAATAATGAAGGAATGTTGGCATGCAGCTACTTTTGGTCAGGTTGCATTTTGGTCTGTTGAAGGAGGCTGATGATGCTCAGACACACTCTGGAATTTGTAGCAAGGACAGTGGAGAACAAGAAAGTTTAAAGAGCGTCCTTGGAGATGTGCTGTTTCCAGATATCGAAAAGATGTGAGGCATAGCATTGATCACCACTGGCCAGAAGAGGTGGCCAACTAGATTGCTGCCGCACTGCTACACTGCTGCCTGGTCTGTGAATAACTGGATAATAAATGTTAGCACTGCTATCAGTAAAAAACCAGAGCCCAGGACTCCCCTTGTCCCGAAGGAGCCTCATCACTGGCCTTCACAGCCAGGTTGCCTCTCTCCCTGGCCAGATGCAGCCTCAGCATGAGGAACGAGGAATGGGGAGTGCTGCCCTCACAAACCCTTCTATAGGATAGATGTAGATGCCCTATTTCTGTCTGGATTGGAGCCTATTGTGGTTTAACCCTGGCTGGTAATTTAAGTACCTGTGTCCCCTCTCAATTTCTTACGTCCCTCCAGCCCTCTGGCTGGCAAGGCCTGAGAAATGAGAAACCGAAAAGTCCTTGACTTGGTGTAAACATCACCCAGCAACAACCAAAACCATCAGTATGCCATCAACATTGTCCTCACACCAAATCCAAAACACAGGGCTGCACCAGCTACTCAGAAGAAAATTGACTCTATCCCAGCTGAAACCAGGACAAAGGCCCTCAGTCAACAGCAAGAGTTTTGCTCAGGAAAATGTATAAAAAAAGGCTGCATGTTACAGGAGCTCCATGTGTGAACTTGTTTGGGTTTTGATCTCTCTACATAGGTGCACTTGTGCTAATTGAAATCTGTTGTTATTTCTTTTCTCTTCACTTTTTTTTTTGGCGATACAGAATGTACTTCAGCAGAAAGATAGGCAGAACTGAGAGAGAAGGTGTTTTAATTACTGTGACTGCAAAACTTCACTGCAGCTGGTGGACAGGACTGCAGTCCTGCATTGGGGACGTACACACTTTATAACTGAAACAGCAGGAACTACTGCTCAAACACAGGCCACTACGCAAGTCAGGAGCTGAGCTTTGTGAACGTGGTAGCAATGGACATGAGGCTATGAGCTGACAGCCCTGCAGAAACAGTACTCAGAAGTATTTGGGGAACACAAAGGAAAATTAGAAAAAAACAACCCCAAACTATGAACAGAAGAAAGACTTGGCAGGAAAAAAATCAAAGAACAGGAACATTTTAGGAAGAACACTGCTTTGGAAAAAGCTTGAAGATATTAGAAAAGATATTTCTTCTAATTGTTTATTTCTTACAATGTTTAGGTTTTGCAAGAAAAGAAACCATGGCTCAGTCTCAATTTTTGCTCCTAAAGGAAAACAAAATCCCAAGTTAGAATCAAAAGGAATAATATGTTCAGAAAATAACAGCTGATATGAGATAAACAATGAAGACCTAAGGTAGCCCTTCATACACAGTGGATCTTGTTCATATAAAGTGAATGTGAACTTTGCTTTTACTTTATGGATCAAGGTTGAAGTCTTTATTTTCATATTGGTGTCAAAACATAAGTAACATGGTAAGAAGAAAAAATATTTTCTAAACATATACTTTCTTTTTCTCCTAATGCTATGTATTTTGAGCAAAATTTAATAATTTAAAACACGTAATGAAAACCCACTCAGATATTAAACCATGACATAAAAATGCCCAAGAAGAGACTCCCTTTCAAAGGTTGTTCTTTCTCAGTGCAGGTATGTTGGTCCAAGGCTGAAGTTTATCAGCAATTTTAGGCTGCAAAATGATTCCTCTACTTTCTGTTAACTTTTTTAGCTTCTGGATGGAAGCCAAAAATGCATCTGTCTTTTCTGATTATTTTTTTTTCTTGGCAGCCTACTACGTGCCGAGCTGTTCACCAGCCCAGCCTTGATACACTGCCCAGGCACTGGATACACCAGAATTTTGAAAAGGGGAGTGTGAGGCATTTGTGTTGTGCCTGAAAATGAATATGAACAAACACATGAATAAAGCTGTAGGTTACAGAAATGTGGAGTGGGTCTAAAAGGGAACCAGAAATAATTACTTCATTTTTAAAGGCAGGGATTTAGTTAGTCCCAGAGGACTGTGTTCGTGCCAAGTCTTTGAAGGATTTTGAACAAGGAGGAAGTAGGTATTTTTTTCTCAAGAGGTGAAAATGATAAACACTTTGCCTTTCCAGTATGTTGCTGTTCTGAAAGATCAGTGGCTTGCCTGTAAAATAGAGTCAAGAACCTGAATGTTAACCTTTGTGCTGACCTTTCAAGTTATTGAGCTTTCTGCTGAAAAAACAAATGTTGGCTACTGTTATGCTTCAAAGCATAAAAAAGTAGATTATTAGATTTAATCATCTATCACAAAGTAGATTATTAAATTGCTCCCATATTTAAATGAGAGGTTGTGGCTGATGCCCTGAGAGCTGTGGTCTTGGTATTTGTTGTTTCCAAAAGGGAGGCAACCAGGTAGAATTTAATGATTGAAAACAACATACAGACTAACATGTATTTGCAGAAAAAAAAATGACACAAACATAGTAACTGTTCTTTTTCGCTCTGAACACACGACTGAGTGATCCAGATGGCAGCCAAAATGCTCCTCACAACCTGACCATAACAAAGGCTTTGCTATGTGAACATGTCTTAGGGGATAAACAGAAGTGGGTGGCTGGGGAGAGGGTCCTCTGCATTTTGCTACATGTCTCTGTGTGGGTTGTGATGGCTGAGAAAAATGTCTGCATTCTTTTCCTTACGAGCTTCACGAATGCGTCAGACTTCCTGTTAATTTTCAGATCGGTGGCTGCCAGGCTTATGTACGATCTTCCAGACCAATAGAATTACAACCGAGTGAGACCAATAGAATTACAACCGAGTGAGCTGTAAAGAAACTGCTAGAGAACCAGCAAGCAGTACTGACACAGTAACGCCCCAGCCAGCCTCAGGTGCACAGTTTCAGAAGAATTAAGATAAAAACAGCTGGGAGTGTATTGACTAGAACACTCTTCTAGAGGCAAGAGTGCAGAACAGAAACTTTTATGGGATATCAAGAGCTGCCCAAACGTGTTGGTGAAAAAGCTAACTGGCTGGTATGACCTGTAAAAAGAGATAATGCTGCAGGCAGTAAAGGCAGGGGTGGGGGGGGGTGGCTGGTTGGGGGTTTGGGGGTTTCTGCCTTGGTTGTGGGTTTTTTTCGCCAGAGATGAGGAATGTCAGCCACAGTGTGGTAAGAAAATTTAAGGGAGAAGACCTGTAGATCTGTTTGTTGGTTTCATGCTTTAGTCTTGCGTGCTTTGTAACTAGGTTGAGAGGATAAATGATGCCTTAATCTAGAGAAGTGGGTGGCAAGTCCCTCTGAACAGCTGTGTCAAAGGTTTATGTGGAAATCCCTAGGTGAGCCTGATTGCAAAGTGAATGGGTGACTGGTGACTGGGACCTTCAAAGTCAGAGACTTTGGGATCACATTCCGGGACAGGCACAGACATATCAAGGATTACAAGGGCTTTTGCTCATTAGCTATCATTTCACCTGACTTGATTTCCTCCTCCCTGTTGTGGTTCAGGCCGCACAGCACTGCTCCGTGAGCCCTCCAGCCTCCCGCCAGCTCCTCCACAGCTTCTGCCACATCCAGTCCCCGTGGTTTCCCCCTTCTGCTCCTAAAGCCCGTTGCTTTGACATGGTGTGTCTTACAGGAAGGGAAAGGGGAATTTAAGGCCCTCTTTTATCATTCATTAGCGGCTACAGTAAGCCTGTGGGAGATGCCTAAGGCTTGACTCCGGTGAAGGTACAGTTGGGAAGGCCTTCAGGAGCAAGGCTGGAGCAGCTAGCCCAGCCACCATGACAAGCACAGTACTCCCATTTTCATTTCCTCACATCCCAGAGTCTCAGGTGGTAGCATCTGGAATACGTTTGTGTTTAATCTCCTGCTGTAGTTGTTTGGAGGTACCTGTGCTAAGGATTGTCAGGGTTGGGGAAACATAGCTAGTCTGTGAAACGGTGCAGCTGAAGCGTCTTTCCCTCACCCGTGACTCTTTCCCTGGGGCTGCTTTGCTGCTACACCCATTTGTTTAAGATCATTCTGCTAACCAGCCAGGCACAGCTAGGTACAAGTGCACAGAGAAGTCAGAACTGCCTCCTTTCTCAGCACTCAGACCCCACGAGTTAACCCCGCTTCCCCCTGCATTACCATGAAAGCCTATGAGTGCTACAGTGGTCTGTTGCCTTTAGTCTTAGAAGGACTTGTAAGCCCTGCTGTGCGATCTGCTGCTGCTGAAGGCGGCTGTGCACTGAGTGCATCTGTACATGGCATTCTGCATTATCCTCCTGTGCCCCCAGAGGCATCTGCCAGATTGAGCCTGGAGAACTGTTTGTATGAGATACGATACTTCATGTGGGATTGAGGGAGTATTAAAAGCTGGAGTTCTAATGCTGTAGCATTGATAATATGTCTAGGTAGAAAAGAAATAGTCTTATTTAGAGAGTAAAGGAGGTAGCACAAAGAGTTAAAAAGGAAAGCACTGGCGTAAGATTTAGGAACCATTTCTGGTCCTGCTGCTGGCCTTGTCAATTGACTTTTTTACAGATGACATCCTCCAGCACTTCCTTAGTTTTCCCTTATTCTAATGAAAGGAACTAAAAGGTGCTATTGTTAGTACATATGTCATACTGTAACTATGGAAGAAAACACATTTGTATTTGAAAAGCAGTGAAAAGACCACTGAATTACATTTCTGTCAACAGCTAGTTGCCCTTTAAGTTTGCATTAAAAGAACACATGCAGGGAGAAATGGATGTAGCTACTTCACTAACTTGCATTTTTAACGTAAAATCTGCAAGTTAAGTGTTGAAGGACTGCTAAGTCTAACACAAAGGGCTTTACATCACATTTGACTGACTGCAGTGTCATTACTTTAATGACAAATGTTCTCAAGAAACATTTTCTATTCTCAAAACAGGGACTGGAAGACTAATAGGATCCCGTCTATATGGTCTTCTAAAGGGAAATGTATGTTTGGCTGGGATTACAGGAAGTCTATTTTATTTTTACTTCATATCACTTGCTTTCTGTTTTGAGTAAGACAAAATATTCTTAACATACTTAAAGACAATTCTACAAGAGAGCAGTAAAGTCAGTAGGTAAATTCATAGGTCTTCCATCCTACCAGTGAGATCAAAATGAACTTTGCAGGTCTGACCTTTTGCCTTGCTAGCTTCTCTTTAAATTTGGTTACATCAGTTCCATCCAAAGTCAAAATGAAACTTTGTATGGGAAGAGGTGGAGGCTATCAGCTGGATGTAGTTTACATTTAGGAAGTGTTATCATTGAGCTTATTGTTTGGGGTATATGCTTGTGGTGAGGATTTTTATTTAATTAAGGTCTTTGTACTACTTCTAGCAAAATTGTACCCAAATGACTGTATATCTTTATTTTATAAGAGGAAAAAAAGTTTTCAAATTTAGGGAAAAAATTTATTGAAAAAGCACTTCCTCTGTGTCAAACCATGACTTCAGAAGGACAGCATGTTTGTGAAGAAGAGGTGCAGCATGCTGCTTAGAGTAACAATATAGAATATTTTCTTGTTTTTCCTTCAAATCAAGTACAGTTGACAACGTGTATGTCAAATTGTTTGTGGGGGAAAAAGAAGTGTTGATGTCACACATTCTACCTGTTTAGCATCACATGGTTCTGGTAATGGATTGATGCAGAAAACTGCTGAGTTTGCTGGTGAGGTACTTTGCCAGATACTAGGTTGTGTTGTCAATGAGAGGGTCTCTCTGTATGTGCCCTGTATCTAAATGAGTGCACATATCCTATTCTGAGCATTTACATACCCTATCCTAAGTACCACTGTGAGGATAAGGACTGGATGGACATTTGGTTTTACTTAGCGTGCTGCTTCTCACAAGCTCCCCATAGGAAGCTGTATGTCAGAGCTGTATGTAATATAACTCTGAAATGCATAAGCAGAAGAACATCAGACAAGTGTAGAAGGTATGCTATGTTATAACCATACCTGAAATAATTGGGGTAGATACTTCAATGTGATGACTATTTATGCTGCCTGGATCGCTTAAAAATTACAGTGTCTGGAAAAGCATAATCTCAGATCTGGAAATTCTGTCTAGTAAAAAGAAAACAAACCAAGACAGTTAGTACGGTTTGTCTGACAGAAGGCAAATTGTGGTCTCTTTAGATGCGATGAGGTTTCTGATAGAAAATAGATCTTCAGTCTAGGAGAAACCTTGTAAACAGATGCAATGCAGAAAAGGTGTCTGTATGGTTTTTAACAATATGTCCCATCAGAACAAATTATGCAGGTAACTGATAAGATCATGAGTGTTTGATATGAAATCAGAAGCAAGCATCTTTCTAGAAAATATGCCATAGCTTAACAGAAGTTTTAGGATTAATGCAGAACTAAGAAGTGTAATACAGAAATTAAGAAGTGGTTACACTGTGCACAAAGACAGACCAGGTGATCACTATTGTCTCTGGATATTCAATTGTACAAGAGTACATAAAAGTCTGCAAAAATTACCAACCGTGGCTGCTAAGAGAATGCAAAGGCTTAGGTTGTGCAAGAGTGCAACATGATACAGAACGTTTTAACTACCACTTCCCTGAAATAGTTTTGAAATCCTTTTTCCATGTTGTCTGCAGAACTATAAAAATAGAAGAGAACCTCTGTTCCTAAATAAGCTGACATTACATGCTACAGGACATGCAAGACACAAAATAACCCTCAGAGATTTCATAAAATCCATTTCTTGCCCTTGGTAGTGCTGTTGCTGTTGTGCTGCCTCCTTTTGAGCCAAGCTGCTGAACTTTGAATGCCAACGGCTCCTAGGAGGAAGGAAAACTGATGACAAAGCAAGTTATTTTCCTTCCAAAATCATGTTTATTTGCAATAATGTATCATACGTGGTTGGTCTGGTTTGTTTTGTTTCTAACTTGGGATATGAAGAGCTGGAGATAATCTTTTTGTTTGTTGTTGGGGGTGGGTGAGGGGTGGGTGGAGTGGGGGTGATAGGGGTGGGTGGGTGGTGGTGGTGGTGGTAGTGGTGGTGGTGGTGGGAGGAGGGGGGGTGTGTGTTTTATTTTCCGTTTGTTCTTAGAGACATTGCAATTGCCTTTTGAGACAAGGAAGGATGCTGTGGCAATGGAGAGATGCTTGATGATGCCAGTCAAGTAGTCCCAGGTGGTTTAGATTACTGCCATGATGCAACTTGCTTTCATACTATGTAAATGTACCTTTTGTACTCTTTTTCCTGCTGGGATGTGTGCCTCCTTGACCAGGACTGGGAGAAGGTAGCTTGGGAGACCTTGTCCTCATGCTAGCTCTGCAGAAACAGTGCAAAACGCTAACAACATTTGAAATCATGCCTGTCCCTCAGGATGCTCTTTTGCTGTTAGAAAACCAAACTTACACAGCATCACTGCCTAACAGAACTTCAGCGCCTGACTAACTTGGCTACATGACCCTGTTTAGGCAGGTCTTAATGTCTCAGGCAGCAGGTTATGGGGATTTTTGACTACGACAGAGACTAGTACCCCGAGGCTGCTGACACACCTGGCTGCAGAAGGTGACACTAGCTCTTTCCCTACTCAGGGAATCACCCTGAAATCACAGCACCAGCAGGCACTGTGTACTTGCTCACAGATGTAAGTCCATAAACTGGACCTGGTCTTCAGTGAAAGCTGGCTGGAGAACCCTTTCTCTGCTAGCACAGTTACCTCGGGGCTATGAATGCCATTTGCAGCCCTTGAACAGCTGGAGGAACTGTGCTGAAGCAATATTGATGGCCCAGCTCATCCCTGACACAGTGCCCTGACAGGATTTTGCACTCCAAATCTCTTCTCATGGAGTGAGAGGAGCTGGGTGTGATCAGCCTCCAGAGGGGGTGACTGTTGGGGGGGGCACTGCTCTAAAGGAGGTATCCCATCACTTCAGTTGGGCACTTGCTGCTGGTGCTGGGTGCCAAAACTGCCTCTCATCTCCTGTATATCGCTGTTAATCTATCATATACGACAAAATGTCCTGGTCCCACCAAAGCATGCTGGGCTTCCTTGTTATGCACAACGTCTTGTTTATGGGCAGAGGGGAAACTTGCCTTCTGTATAAAGCCAATAATCTCTTGTTGGTATAAATAAAATAATAATGCAAGAATTATTAGTAACTATTACAGAAAGAGAAAGAATACATTCTTGCAGAAAAAAACACCAATAATGGTAACACAGTTAAAACCATTATACACACACTTCTTAGTTCTACCCCTCTTCCCAATGCTTTGCTCCCCCTTCCCCTGCTCCTCTGACTCCTGGGGTTGGTGGTTTGACTCTGGTGATGGTGGAGCACATGTTATGGGAAATTGTCAGCATCTGGAGTCCTTTGCTAAAGGAATATGATGTTCATGATGATGGTTTCTGCTTCCTTACCCAAGGATCCACTTCAGGCCCTGTTTATATGCTTGCTAACATGTTTTTAAACCTTGATTTTTCTCTGCTGATATGCAGATCCACGTTACATCTGAATGAACTGTATCTCGTGCCTTTTATGTATGTTAGGTACTATTTCTTTGTTCTTTTTGTTGCCCTAAAACCAGTTTTGTGCAGATCTGCATTTTTTTAACTAGCTGTTGGTAAGTTGTTTGTACCTGTAGGATCTCTAGTGCCAGGCCTGTGCCCAGTCTCTTATAATCCTGCAGCTGTACTCCTCTATACTGCACCCTGTGTCTCCACTTCTTAAGGCCTCTGCTATCATATGTCCTGGGTTTGGTTGGGGTAATTTTCTTCTTAGTAGCTGGTACAGCACTGTGTTTTGGATTTAGTATGACAATAAAGTTGACACACTGATGTTGTAGCTGTTGTTAAGTAGTGCTTACTCTAAATCAAGGACTTCTCAAGTTTCCTGTCCTCTGCCAGCATGGAGGCGCACGAGAAGCTGGGAAGGAGCACAGCCAGGACAGCTGACCCAAAGTAGCCAAAGTGCAGGCTCTGGGAGGATTGTGGCTTCCAAAGTACAACATTCTGTGGCATGGACAAGGGAGTTACAGCCTGGCAATGGTGCTGAATAGTGTTGGTTAAGAAAGATCTGATGCAATGAGATGCAAAGCACCATAGGTAGATGCACAGCCTAAGTGTGCTCCTGCTGAAGTGTAGCAGTGTTTACAACTGGTTTGTAGCACCTGACTCATGAAACTTAACCTGCCTTTCAGTGTTGCTACCAAACACAGAACAGACATAGTTGGTGAGGTATGATTCAACTCACATCTGTATATTTTTTCTTGTATGTAGTGTTTGAATGGTTGATTTTTAAATATGCATGCTTTAAAATTATCTAAATCCGCATCTGGAACTAATGAGTGAAGCCATGCTTGCAGTTCAGAAACGAGAACTTTCCCTGTATTCTAACTGCACAAAGTAATTTGCTGTTCAATTGCTTAACCAGTTACCATTTCCTAGTACCTCATTTCATATGACTATTTCAGGTAGTAATTTCTGATATTCAGAATGTGAGAAATAACACTGACTTGTGGTCTTACCTTCCTGATGCTGACTGCACTCTGCAGTGCACCTGTTTAGCTGTACTAACCTGCAACAAAGATGTTTCAAAAGCAATTATGGTAGCTAAACTTGTCTGTGTAGTAATGAACGCACAGTGACTTACAGTCCTGGTAGCATTGAAGATTTTCAGCTAGATTCATTAGTGTAGTCAGTCAGTTTCTTTTTCTGCCTTAAACCACTTTAGTCAGCATTATGTTTAAACATAATAAACATAAACAGCATATACTGTTTAAATACAAGAGCCAAGCAAGAGTCAGAGGAAAGCTGGAACATACTTGGGCAGTAGCAAGCCCTGGATAACAAGTAAGAGGTGGCAGCCAGGAGGTGAGATCTTGTTTTGGAGATGGTATCCAGCGTGAGAAAAACTTGGAGAGGGCATCAGGAGCAATAGTATCTGTGCACACTCCCCTTTCCTTGCCAGACCTCGGCTGAAGTCTTGATCTTCTCAACAAAGCCAAGGTCAGAGCCAGGAGCAGGAACATTTCACCAGTATTCAGCTCAGTAGCCTCTTTTGAAGGTCCATTTAAGTCAGTTGCTCTAGTAAAACTCCTTGGAATACTACGGCTTACCTTGAAAATTGTCTTCTCAGGTGTTGTTTATCTCTAAGTTGATCCATTTTGAAGCAACAACTATAATTATTTATATGAATAACTTATATCATTGCAGAGATAGAGCAGGAAAGAGAGCCTGGGGTCAGAAAACCCAGGAGGATGAGGGGTTTGAGAGAGACAAGGAGGAACAGGGAAATACCTTTATCCGCTGAAACATCCATACCTCCTCCTGGCCTACAAGCTCAGTCCTCCAAAGTTTATACTGGCTCCCATCAACTTCCCAAAGCCTGCCTGACATCTCCCATCACCTTTCCTTACCATCAGCTCCTACCCCCAGAACTGAAAGTGGAGTCTTGCTCACCTAGGACTAGGAAGGAGGTCATTAGCTGGTCCTGGAGTCTGGACAGAAATTGCTTCAGAAAGCAGGTCTGGCACGAATGGGCTGTGGATATGGTGCTCATCACAGCCACACAGAGTGGTTTTACCGCTCACTGCCCAGTGTTCAGCTCAATTGACTCAAGCATCTGGTGCTGCAAAACTATGTCCAATAGAGAGGAAGCAGCATCACAGCCACGAGACAGCTGCATCTCTGCACCTGCATCTCTGCATATCTCTTCCCCACATATCTTTATCCTCTGCCTTCTTTACTCTCCAAGGCTGAACATGCTGTTTTCAAATTTTTTCTCTACTTCCAAATGGCAAGAGTATTTCCAGTAAGCGTTATTCCTGGATGTCCACTTGTCTAGAATAGTTTATCACTGTGGATTAAACATGGGATGTGTGTTTGTGGAAACACTTCCAAGCCAGGATTTCTCTGGTTTTAGAAGCTAGTTTCTACTCTTTTTTTTTTTTTTGTTAAAAGTTTCTGCATTTGCTACAATAAAATACAGATCTTTTCCCCCTTCTTCATGATCAGGCATCCATCACAGCTGCCTTCCTTAGGAAACCCTAGCACAGTCCCTCGCAACAGCACAGCTTTTCTCTGGCATAAGTGTCATTCTGGCACCAGCTAGCCATGGTAACAAGAAGTTTGGTCTGCACATCGAGGTCTTACTTTTTTAATTAAAAAAAGGTACAACTCGTGCTTAAACTTCTCCTGTGACCTGTGCTTCTCCTTTTGGCTCTAGGAAATGAAAATATGAATGTACTGGTCACTCTTTGAAAAGTTCTTCTTCCTCAGCCTCACAAACACATGATAGCTCTTGGGGATAAGAATCTTTTTTTTGAGGAAGAACAGAAAAATTAACATTAGCAGAATTAGTATGGTTCAACAGCAGGAAAATGTGGAAATGAAATTTATACAGGCACCCAACACATTTAACATCAAAGTAGCTTCACTAAAAGGCATAGGCTGCCCAATTCCTGTGCTCTGGTGACTGTGATTTGTTTCTTATCATTCCAGCACAAATGTGACATTTCCAGAAAGCAACATAGCCTTTGTGTAAAACTACAGTAAAATAATAAGATTCCTACTGAGCAGTGCCTGTTTTCCATCTTTTTCCTGTGAAAGCAGCAGAAATTTCTGCTCTTTCAGGGCTGTTGTTACAAAATCATTCGAGAACCAGCTGAAGCATTTGAAAAAATTGCCAGCTGTTCATTACTTCTCATCTCGATGTTACTCTCCATGCAACTGAGCTGCTGGAACAGATCTGGTGGGTGTTCCCTACATCATAAAACTTGGAAATATTAGCACAAGCTTCAACAGTGGTTTCAGCTAAGTAAGCTGAATTTCTCCAGGAGCAGACTGGGGATGCTCACTCAACCCCTCAGTGTTCAGCTTCTAGAACTGGTGATTACATCTGAGTGAGGGGCAATCAAACAGCTTTAAAGTTTCATTTAAAGCATGGGTGTTGGGATCAGTTTTTGCATTCTTTCTCATGAATGGGGAAATTTCATTTAAAGGCTGTTTGATTCTGTCTCCTCTTGTTGTTGAGAACAACCAGAGATTTCGTTAACAAATACAAAACCTGAGGATGCAGAGAACTGAGATTTCTGCATGAGCTTTGGCCTCTGCCTGGTCCTTCTATTCTATTCCCAGGTTTCTTATGTCTGTGCTCTGAGAAACTGCACAGTAGGGTCATTGTAGCCTGGCTGGCCATGGATCTGCATCTTCTCTGGTGTCTAATAAGGCTTTTCCCACAGCTGGAACAGTCAGAATTTGTATGGGTGCATGTGCATCCATGCATCTCTCCCTTTCTCTAGTTTCTGATGGGTAACAAGGGTGGAGACTGCACTGCAGCTTTCCTTTCAGCAGAATCTAGAATCTTTCTCTTTCTTCTATCTCTGGCTTTTTATTTTCATGGTATTTATAAGAATTCAGATGGTATTTAATTGAAATTGTCCAATTAATTCAAAAGTTATTAGAAGGGAGTATGGGCAGTCATGCAGAAGTACACAGTGAGGAGGTGGGGGAGTGGAGTGTATCAGTCATGCATATACATACATACCCACCCTCTCGCCCCCTGAATGGATATGAGGCTATAAATAATTTTTGGTTGAACTGTAAACTGTGTTTGCAGCTATCACAACAATTTCAAGAGAAAAAATAAACAAACACAAGCATATGGGCAAAAATAGAGCTGTTTTTCTTTGCTGATCCATGGTTAAGTGGCAAAACCAGAAATCAGTGTTAATACAAAAAATAAACACCCATTTAACCTTTGCTGTAGTTGTTGTTCTGCTCATCTGGTATAAATTAAAAAAAAAAAAAAAATCTTTTGGGGGCTGTGATTGTTTTAACCTGCCAGTAACCCCCTTGAGTTCATCAGAGCAAAAGACAGCTAAAGCCTGTTTATTGTCCAGCAGGCACCTACACGTGTTGTAAGCGAAGTTCCATCTGGTCACAACATCGTGGATCATCTGGGTAACAGCCAGGCTTCATTTGCTTCATGTCCTGGACAGCATGGAGGCAGCCGAATAGGAATATTTAAATGACTGACCAACCGCAACCGAGTTTGCCCCTGAGGATTCGTCTAATAATGGCTCCTCACTATGGAGCAGTAGTGGCTCTGCGAATTGTTTTCTTTTTCAAATGACTCAAGCTAGCCTCTGTGGAATGATTTAGCCTTTTTATTAGGTGCTGACAATTTACTGGAGATACGTTCTGGCTCTTACCTTGGGACATGTGGAGGCGGATATTGGCTGTGCCTGAAATCCTTTCTGAAACCTGTCTGTAAGTGAAAAACAGAAGAAACCCGGACTGCACGGCACAGCTGTTACTCTGGGCCTGACAGGGTGCTTGTACAGGGTGTATTTCACACCTATGCAGAAGGTACATACAGTGCTACCACATCACATTTTTCCAGGCATTTGAAATCATTCGCACCTGCTTCACACAAGGGCAAAAGACAGAGAAAGTGGATGCACCACTTAGTTGTGCTTAACCCATGAGCCGAGCACCTCGGAGAGACCTTTGGCACTGGTGGCAGCAGCGGATGGGCAGGGACTCCTAGCGAAGAGCTGGCAGTGCTGGCCGCAGCCCCTGGGGGATGTCCTGCTGCCAGGTGTATGTTCCCCTTAGAAAACTCTGTTCTGCAGAACTAGAGGTGAGTGATGGGCTATGAAAGGGTGGCAGACAGCTGCCTAGCACAAGTGTGCCGTTTCAATAACAAATGGTGATGGAGGCAATGCCTGCTAGGTGAGTGGTGCCCTTCTCCAGGGGCTAGGAGACTATGCAAATCCCAGCATGCTGCATGAACAGCAATAAGTGCTTCCAAAAATTCAGTCTGTCTACAAACACTGTGTTGGCAGTGCCCAAAGAAGCCCTTTCAAGCACAGCAAGTCCCGTGAAGTTCTGTAGGTGGCTCACTGCTTGTTTATGATAACAAATTTATTCAGTGAGTGATACGGAGAAGTACCTGAATTCACCTTCAGGGGTGGCTGTGAGAGGTATTCCCTTCTGTTTTAAAATGTGGGCATCTTCTAGAAAGATGCCATTCATGGAAGATCCTGGTGTCAAAATTATCCAGGGAAAAAGGCTGAGATACCACAGTAACATCTATGGGGATGGTGCATGGGCCATCCCTTTCAGGAAAATCTCAGGAAGAAAGTATCTAGATGACTTACGGGGCAAATTCTTACACAGTTTGCAGTTGGCTGCTGCAGAGTCCATGGAGGATTTGCGGGATTTCTCCCACCCCGCAGCTGGGCCTACCTGTGCCCCCCTCCTCCCACGGCCAGCCCCCGCACAGCCACCAGCAACAGGGAAAGACGTGCTTAAACATGCCCGAGACTGGTTTGCAGACCTTCTATGGCTGCATCTGCATGTATCTCTCTATATAACCTGTATCTACAGATTCTGGGGCAGGCATGCATATCTTTGACCAGGTAAGTAAGGTCAGTAGAACCAGTGTCATTACGCACCGCATAAAGTAGCTCCCGAGCCTAAGGAGGCAGTAAGCGGTGAAGTTTCGTTCAGGCTCGCCGAACCGCCCCGGTGCCCCGGCTCCCCCCAGGCACGGCAGTAGCGCTGCAAATCCGCTTGGAGGCACTGCAACACAGCGGCCGGGCCGGGGGCGGCGGGCCGGGGGGCGGCGGGCCGGGGGCGGCGGGCCGGGGGGGCGGTGGCTGCCCGCGCCGGGCCCCGGCCCCTGCACCACCAAGGGCGCTTTCGTGAGCGGCCCGGGAGCCTTTTGTCCCCTTTGCTAACAAATAAGTGACCCGTCTTCCTACATTTGCGTTAGACGACGTGCTCGAGCGTCAGTATGGTTGGGAGAGCAGATATTAACGTGTTTGGCCAGACACTGGAGGAATACCTCTATGCTTTAGGGAGCGGTGTAAAAGCCAAGCGCTAATCCGTTGGAAAAGCGAGCGGGTGATCCCCGATCCGCTCCTGCACGGCGGCGCGTGCTCCCGCGAGGCGCGCGGGGCCGCCGAGGGGACGGGGCTGCGGCGGGCGCGAGGGGCCCGCGGGGACGCGCTGCCGCAGGGCGGGGGAGGGGGATGCGGGGGGGGGGGGGGGGGGGGCGCAATGGGGAGGAAAAGCGGTTCTCTGTCAAATGGAGAGTGCAAAAAGGGACAGAGATTGACAGAGCACAGCGACCGGGAAAAGTATTGGCCTCAGGTTGTAAACCATGAACGGTGAACGGTGTGGTTCACTCGAAGAATTTAATTTTATTTTTAAACTGCCATCCTTTTTTCCGCTACTGTTGCGCAGAAAATTTCGCAAATGCTGCAATAGTTAAGAGAGATTAAAACACAAAGCATTTCATGCACCAGTCTCAATTGGTATTTTGTATTTTTAGCATGCCATTTAACAAGACAACATGCTATGTAACAAGCCAACATTAAAATAAGTAATTTACAACGGCGCAGTTGGCAGAGAGGTAAAAAAGTATTCTAGCTGTAAGCAACAGTATTAAAAGCCTATTAAATTATTACCTTACAGTTTCAGTGACTAATAATGACTCAAGTGCACATGAATCTGTTTCAGTTTTGTAAAGAAATCTTGTGTGTATTTCAGAGATGGGATGATTTTCCCTGGGCAGGGAGAGCATAGTCATGTCTGCCGCGCAATGCTTTGCTATCCCCTGTCCCTTCTCTGCATTATCATTTACAATCCAGATATTTAGACCATGCCGAAGTATCAAACAAGACATTTATGGTACCACTGCTGTCCTAGTTGCTACTTCTCTTTTTGTCTCGAGCATTCTTATTTCCAGGGTGATGTATTTGATCCCTAACAATACCCTAAGCCACCAGACAAATGCATATTGAGTTTGTTTAGCAAAGGATCGAACCAGAATGTAGAACTGATGCTGAGCAAGCTGCGGGCGCAGGCTGCAGCTCTCTGGGCAATTCCAGAGAGGCTGTGGCAATTGGTATTTAATGGCATTTGTCGGAAGGGTGAACTTGGTGTAAAATGCTGAATAGAAAGGAAGCTACTGTTATTAGCCTGTTAATGGCAACCGGTATTTTGCAACTAACTTAAAAAATACACATCAGACCTTGTCATTCTGAATAGACAATATATTGTATTTCTGTGTAAGATTGACGGCAAGTATAAAATAGCAATAAAAAAATCTTTTTAAAACAAAATACTTTTTGACAATAATCTTTACATAATTATTTCCTTGCATATATTTACTGTTTGGGTTAACACTATTTTATGTTCAGGAATGATTCATTTATTGGAAATTGTTTTCAACACTGAAGTTTTAATGATTGTCATAACACTGATTTTGTCAGCAGAAAGAAACCAGAAGATTCTGTCTTGAATATTTCTATAAATGTGCTTACTTTCCCCAGAATAGGACATTGGTATTTTGCAGTGTTCCAAGTGTTAAACAGCCTGCAGTGCTGTGCAGGAGGACATTGAAATGGAGACTTCCACAGCTTCTGGAGGAATCTGAAAACCTTTCCCACAGAACTTCAGGAAAAAATTTATGTTTTGGTACTGCCTGGGTAGGATCTCAATCCAGCTCCTGTGGACCCAAGTCTTAAGAATGCAAATGGCAACATTTAATTATATCATTTTTTTCCTTCAGCTACTTACTTGACCTGAATTATGCTTTCCATCTGAAGCCTAATTTGTCTCTGCTGAATGGCATAATTTCCACTATCTGTATAATTAAAAATGAACAAATGCACACTTAAAGTATCCACTGTGGCAAATGACACATTTCATTTGTTTTATTTACCTTCACTCTGTCTGCTCAATCCAGCCCCAGTTTACAGGCTATTTCTACAGCAAACCCTCTTCTGAGATATTACATATATTGAGGTGTTATATAGAATTTGTGACTTGCTTTAGACTTTTGTGGATTTTGTAAAGAGCCTGAATGCACAGTAGCTGAAGAATCTGAAATATTCCCAAGAAATATGGGTATAAGCAAATGTGGACATTTTCAATTTGAGCATTTTTAAAATAAAGATAAACCCTTTAATAAACTTCCATAAATGTACAGTCACTTCTCCGAGCAATGCTGTTGCAAAAACTACATTAACTGTAATTTAGGATTGTTTCTACTTTAAATGTGGTCATTTGGCTCTTTTTAGCACGTGGTGACAGCTTAAAATTATCCAAATGAACTGTATCACAGCATTGTTCAAGGTAATTGTTGCACTGATTTTTTTATTTGCTAGATAGAAAACATTCGATGTTCAATAAAACACAACTTTAAGGAATTAATGAATTGGTGGGTACTGTAAATAAAAAACTTCTCTATAGCATCATCAGAAGCACTCTGTGATGTGGAAGGTGAAGAGCTTGGTCAGGTAAATTTTACTGTATGTTGTGGATACCTATTGCACCATGAAGGAGTCTAGCGCAAAGTCTGGAGTCTAGTAGCTGGCAGCGGAACCGCTCCAAATCCTGGGTAATTAGGTTTAGCTGTTCCTGTGATACTTCCTGGCTTAAATCACTGACATTATTTTAACCTCAAAATTGCTACTGGATTTTAGGGGACATTTGAGGTGTTAATAATTTAATAAAGGACAACACATTCATGGTGTACAATGCATGAATCAGGAATTACATCGCTCCCTGGTTTGTGAAATGTTGTGGACAGGCTCGTTTGCATCAGAAACCTCACGGTGCTTCTTCATGTTGAGCTGCTGAGGAAGGACAGGCTGGGCTTTTGGACAGTGGAATGAAAGCCATCTGAGCCCATCAAGGCATAGGGAAAACCCTCATTTTGCTAGGGAGTGTGTCCTTGTGCCCTAGCTCCTCAGCGTTGTTATTATTATACTTGGGTCGGACTGAAAGTCCAGTTTTACATCATCTAGCAGCAGGGCTGCACTTTGCCGAGGGCCCTTCGGAAAGCAGGCTGCATTGCCAAAAAAGACAAATACCTCTTCCTGAGACTTCACTAAGGTAAAGACTCACTCTAAGGGTGTAATCCTGCATCCGACGGAGCCAGGGACAAAAATCCCGTTCAGCCCAATAGGACCGGACTGAGCTCACCAGTGAGGATTTGGAGGTCGGTCTCCCAGGCACTAAGCAACCAGTGTAACCTGTGATGGCAGAGGCAACAGCCCTGGTAGCGCTGGGGGCAGTCACACTTCTGACCAGAGCAACGTCAGGGAGATTTTCTTCCAGCAGATGTATTTTGCTTTGGTTGGCTTAACTTTAAAAATATTTCCTCACATATTTGGGGGTTTTGTGGCAAAAAATGGAAGAAAATGAGAAAAAATGAGAAAGTTGAAAACTGCCTCTAACAGACAAATTGAAATTTTTAAATGGTAGGAAAGCATTTACAGTTTTTAGATGAAGACTAACCTGTTGGATGTTGGGGTTTTTAATGTCTGCTTTATTTAATTTCTAGGTTTTTAAAAAGATCGGATAGTGATCTTGATAATCTTGTCTGAAAAAAATGACTACTTGCAGAGGTTTACAGTTAAAACCAGAAAACCTAATTTTCTACTCATCTATCTTAAGTAACTAAAGCAACAATATAGATGGTTTGTCTTTGGCAGCTCAGATTGATAAAAGTGCTAAAACTCCTGGACTTGTTATCGCTACATAAAAATAATGTAAAGGGCAAAAATATTATTTATATTGCCACGTGACAAAACAAAGCTCTTCAGACCAAGGCTCACTCTTGCCAGCTCTAGCATGAGATTGCTTCTTCTACCTTACATATGTCTATCGGCATGCATTACAAATACTAGGCTGCCACATAGATTCACAAACTCACATGACGATCATAAAGTCTGTGTCCCTTTGTGGTCCCCGGCAGCCTTTCCCTGTGCCCTTCCCTGCCCGGCTGCCGCTCACTCACTCCGCAGCCCTCTTTCCCAGCGCTGCCAGTTGCTGTGATGTTCAGGCTTCTCTTCAAACCCTTCACTCTGTGACCATGTGAGCACGGCAAAGCTTCAGCTGCCCCTTCAAAATGAGACAGGATTTTTTGTCTGCAGAGGTCATGAAAAGAAGCTGGAAGTTCTGCCCACCAAAATACCTCCTAGAGTTTTCATTGACTTTCAATAAAGCTCATAATACTGCTAATTTTAAAACATTTGGAAACACCCATTATGGTTTCTTTTGTTTCATTTTGTGGTTTTTTTAAACAGCTAGTGGCTCAGGGTACTTTAGTATTTCTCTAAGATGCTGAGGACTCAAATGTTTGCTAATGAGCTATTCCTGTCTTTGCTTGGGATCAGTCTGACAGCTTTGTTCGCATCTGCCTGGTACCATAAACTCTTTCATTGCTTTCTGTTATTCACTGGTGTGAAAGGTGAGGCAGATATTTTGCCGTTCTCAGCGTTTATTCATAAATATCTCACAGGCTAGCCTCTGCCTTTTCACCTGCAGATCCCCAAAATGTTTTATAGAGTCTAAACCATAACTTACCATGGATATTAATAAATAGAAATTTCTGTCATTGCAGGGGTGGGGGGTGGGGGGGTGGGGGGATATGTGTGTGAACTGAAAACAGCAGAGAAGGAAGGTTAAAAGCTCTGCAGATAACCTTTTTTTGTTAGCACTGTGAGTGTGAACACTGCAGTAACTAACTGACCTTCTTATTTTATTTGTCTTCCTGTAAACCTTCGCAATCAAACCTGGCAGAGATGAGCAGCCAAAGCAATTGGTTTCAGTCTGGTCTTTCAGGCAGGCTGGGCAAAGGCGGTTGGCTGGGAGGGCACCCTTGGGGAGATTTTTTAATTGGACTGTAACTGCATAAAGAGAAAGCACATTCCCAATAGTGCCAACAAATTGTAGCACCACTAAACAGTGATAAAACTGACTTCAGCAGTTCTGATATTGAATGGCACTGAAGGCGTGGAAAGACAGTTTTCGGTATCTCATCGTCTCCTGCTGATCTGAAAAGGTAGGAGAACGAGAAGAGCGGAGCATTAGGATGGCCATTTATCATGCAGGGAAAGGGAAAACCTTGGCTTGCTGTCAAAAGCCCCGGAAAGCTTGGGGTTTTTTGCTTAATGCCATTTCATACATTTTTGCTGCAGGGAAGGCTGAGCACCAATTCCATTTCACTGCCTGGGATAGGAGTTGTTAAGTGTCATGTCCACATAGCTGTGCACGGAGTGAGTCCTCACGCTGAGCTAGGAGCAGATCCCATGGCCGAGGGATGACATTTCCAGGGGCCAGGAGAAAGAAGGGGCAGGCTGAGTCATTCCCTGTCTCCTCGTCCTCCCCAGTTGTGTCTCCTGCTTGGGCTCCTTTCAGCATTATTCATGAGCAGATCACTGAGGGAAGGGGACAGAGAAAGTTATTTGCATTCCAACATTACATTTAAAAGCTATAAATTACTGGCAACTATAAACAATCTCCCTGCTGATGGCACCGCTCATAAAAATCTGGGTTTACGTATGTGTTGCATTCACATGTGTGTACGCATATTCAGCCTTGTGGGATTTCTCTCCAGGTTATGACAACAGTATTAATTCTTTTGGGCTCTGAATATAATGTCTGATGCAACAAATATTTTTACTGCTTTTTCTGGTTTGACGTAGGTCCAGCTGAAAAGTAGTGATTCTCACTGCTTTGAGTTAAGTGTTGGCTTTAAACTGGGAGAAAAAATTGTGGAGACTGTGGCTAAAAGCTAGACAAATGGCAAAAATGCTTTTGAACCAGTGATACTGTAGCCAGAAGGTTACACACTCCAAATTACTGCTGAAGCGGAAAAAGTGTTAGGCAGAGGGAAAAAAGGAGGGGGAGAGCAAAAGTACAACGTTTGCTATGTGCCCACAATCTGGCTACCGAGTGCTTGGGAGCAGGATTTGCAAATGAAGGGAAAACTGATCCATTCCTGTCCCTGCTTTGCCCCAGCCTAAAGATGTGAATGTGAGAGTAAACTCAGAGTGGTGATGACATGAGGTCTGTTATCTCCGCTCTGCAAAAATCCGTCAGGTACGTGTGAGGCGGTCACAGCAATGCAGTGATCCTTCAGACCGGTGGATTCCTAGGTTCCAGTGTGCTTTTCAAAGCTTGCTTAGGTCCTCAGTTTGGTGCATAATGGGAAGAATGAAATTCTGCTGAAAAAAATCAGTCTGTTTCATATGTGTTTTATATATATTCTCTCAGGTAAACATACAATAATGAACTGCCAGGTTGTTCCCTCATGGGTTTTAATTCCTGACATTGCTTCATCTTGTAGATACATGTAATGTCCCCAAGCTGGCAGAGTCCTTAGTCCTTGTGCTTGGGAGGTTTGAAGGCTTTGACTGTCACACTCCATTTCCGCACCAAGCAAAAAAGAAAGAGATAAATCCATTGCTGCTGCAGCAGACTGCACATCAACTGTGTACATCGAGAGTGGGCTGCGTATGTGGGGTGGCCTGCCTGCCTGACAGCCACGGATGAAGGAGTGCTGCAGCCCACCATTTCATAACCAGACAGGGAAAGGCAAGGATTCTGTGAGTTCACTGGAGGCATTCATGGCGAGAACCACAGTCTAGAAGAGTTCTTGGCTCAGGAATAGCTGTGGTCTGGAACAATTTTTCCCAGTTTCAGCTAAGCATGATTAAAATGATCTGCAGGAAAACCACATATAAAATCCTGTCAGGCCAAGGTCATGGGGTGAGGACAGAATTCTACTATGTATAACATAACTTCCACGCAGGGTTAGTATTTTCAGCCTCCAAATAAGAAGACCCTTTCTGACTCCAGCCAATGTTGGGTACAGTGTCGTGGCTCTCCTGCTTCAGCAGCACGTCAGGCACGGGAAGACCAAGCATGCACGGCAGGTCCTAGCACCTGTGTCCCAGCTAACAGGCAAGTTGCTAGTAAAAAGCCACCTGCGAGTTAGCGCTGATGCTGGACTGAGAATGAGTGTCCCCATTGTGCCTTTGGAGCACCTCAGAGAGAATTAGGGCCCAGGCACAAAGATGGGAAAAATGAAAAGATGGGGAGAAGGGGTGAGAAAGACGGGGAGCGCACGTGCTGCCAGCAAAGTGCCAGAGAAAAAGGTTTCCTGTGCACTGGTCACTCTCTAAAGGCAGAACATCACCCTTCCCCTGCACTCTGGTCCCCTCTAAGGAGAGGATGGGCAGGATGCTGAGGCCCATGTAATTCGTCTCACTGCAAACTAAAATTTGGTCTGGGTCTGCTCAGGGCAGTTTCAGGGCTACTGACACTGTTAAAAAACAAACAAACAAACAAAAAACCTTTGCTTGGATATGTGATAGTTTGGGATAGCAGCATGACAGGAGCAAGAACCTGGATGCTGAGCATCTCCAAGTGGAAGCTGCAGTTCACAGAGGATTTCCTCTCCACATCCCTTCCCTGTTACCGGAGGAAAGCAGCAAAGTGAAAGTCGAGTGAGCAAAAGCAAGCCAGGGCTTTACTTGTGTGTTTGCCTTTCACACAGCTCTGTGATCTTTTCCTGAGATCATCCATTGCTGTGCTGCTGCTCTTCACAACTACCCGCACCATCAGACTGTGTCTCCAGCGGGGGGCTATCAGGGTCCTATCTCCCACGCTGTGGATTAGAGAATGCAACATCGTGTGAGCTGGCAGATAAATGTCCCTAACCCAGGCCTGTAGCTGAAGGGGGTGCTGGCGAGGAGTGTACGATGCTCCAGTGGCTCCCATGCTGGGTGGAAGGGACCGGTTAAAAACCCGAAAAATAAGAAGTGGGTCCTGGCCAGCCCTTTGCGGGCAGTGAGGGGGAGAGAGCAGGCCCTATAGATCTCCATGAGAAGCGCCACTTGCTCGGCAGGGAGAGCAGAGCAGGCTATGCCTGCGGTTCACATCTCTTTGTCAATGGCATCCAGCCCCTGGCCTTGGGAACTGACTGGCGGCAGTTTGCAAATGTATGTGCTTGGCTGGGAGCCTGCAGTTCCCTTTGTCCCGGCGGCGCAGGGGGGCTAATAGGGAAGCCGGAGCGTGTCATCCCCGACTGCCAGAGCTTCCAAGCAGTAACATGACGGGCAACTTTTCAGACAATATCCAACATGAACATTCAAGGCTGAGCCTATTCTTCTTTTAGACACTGGTACTGACTGATTCCACATGCTGTTTTCCAGACTCTGTTGCCGTAACAAGCTCCAGTCCTGAATATGGACCATCCTCCAGGGGAAAAGTCTCATTGAATTCGAAAGGGTCGAAACCATTTAGGATCATCAAAAGCTGAATGTCTTTGAACATTGTGTATAATGCTGTAGGTGTAAAGAAACAAAGTATTTGTACAGAGTTTTGTATTATGTACACAAACTTATTTGTATTTGCTCCACTCTGCTTTGCACACCCCACTCCTGATGCTTACATGCAACTTGCATGGCTGTGTATGCAATTAAACTGCTGCACTGTGTTTTAAGGTGAAATAATTACAAGTTAGAGAGTGTTTGAGATGGGAGTGATAATGGCAGAGGAAACATGCCCTTCTCTTCACTCATGGGAAAATCTGATTCAGGTAGCTGCAGTGTAAACTCTTTTGGAGCTTCAAGCTCCAAAAAAAGTAAGATTTTTTTTTCTGGAAGGCTAATTCTTCTGGGATTTGCTAATGGGCAAAGGCAATTAGTAGAGAGACATAGTGGTTCCCAGATTTGGTGCTGGATCCCACTGCTTCCAGGGAGTTAAGCTTCAGTGTCACCCCTGCCTGACACTGTCATCGCTCCTCTTCCAAACCACGTCATGAAGGCAAAGCAAATGGAAATATTCAAAAAGACACAGGTGGGCTGGAGACTTATGGATGAGCTGTATTTAGACCTAGATCTAGCCTTCTGATGAGTGCACAGCTGTCATGGCTCACCTGATCCAGTGTTGGTGATTGTCCCATTTGAGTGGGGGACCGGACAACATCACTGTTAAAAAAAAAAAAAAAAAAGAAAAGAAAAAAAGAAAAAAAAAAAGAAGGAAGAGAGAGGAGGAAGAAGCAGAGAGAAGAGAGAGAGCGACAGAGCGTGCCCTGGAAGAGCAGAGACAAGGAGAAGACAGTAGAGGGACTGGCATGAAGAGTATGATGGTATGTGATGGTAAAAGACCTTGTTGCAGCCGGCTAGTTTGCAGAGTGCTGTGACAATTGGTGGCCCGTGTGAGGCCCTTCCAATTATGAGACTGAGTGTAATGAGCGGTGGCCGCGGTGATGGCTGTGCCGGGGATGTTTGAAGTTTTGAGCTGTGATGGCAGCGCCCAACGTAGCGGAGACAGGCAGGGATAGCCTGCGATCCAGATCACGTTGAGATAGGGGGTAAGAGCCTGGGGATCTGGATCAGACGCCGGTAAAGGTGAGCTGTTGGGATCAAAGAGAAGGAAGCCTGACTGCCGTGGAGTTAAGAGACTGAGGGTAATGGGCGATAGCGGTGGAGTACGTGGCCAGACGTGGCAGCAGCCCACAGCAGTGGTGGCGAGTCCAGAGCGGGTCCAGCCAGACAGCGGTGATAGCTGTGCCGGGGGAAGGCGTGGGAGCAGCGTGGTGCCGCAGGCGGCTCCCACCGTTGCTACTGCTGCTCGACCTGGTGGTATTCTCACTGGTGTTTATGTGCTTGTTGAAGATGTCTCCCCTTGTAGAAGAAATGGGTGACCACAAGGATGTTACGAAGTTTTTCAGGACACAGAATGATGTGTTAGTGCTGTATTCTAGATCTGCTGCTGCTGAAAGCTCACTCAGGTTACTGTCCAGTGTGACCCAAGAGGTGAAAGGACAAGGCACTATAAGTTCATCAGAACGCCCCTCTGAAGAAATCAAAATCCTAGATGCTAAGAAAGCAGATAAGAAGAAAGGTAATCAACCTGCAGAAGATGAAAAGCCCAAGATAAAAGTGAAGAAGGAATATGAGTATGAGTTCAGGGACAAATTGTCTGAACTGTATGAAAAGTTTATTTGTAAAAAGTTTGTGATGGTTGGTAAAAACATGAGGTATGAAATGTTAAGAAGAAAAAAAGAGTTCAGGGACAAGTTGTCCGGACTGTATGAAAAGTTTATTTGTAAAAAGGTTATGATGATTGTTAAATACCTAAGGTATGAAATGTTAAAAAGGAAAAGAAAAAAAAAAGGGGGGGAACTGAAGAGGAATTATAGATGACTGTATGAAAAATTTATTTGTGAAAAGGTTGTAATAATGGTTAAAAACATAAGGTATGAAATATTAAAAAGAGAAAAAAAGGGGGGAATTGTAGAGGAATGAAGCTGGCTTAATTAACATTGATAATATACAGCTGTGGGCTGGCATCAGGGGCGGTGGGTTGGCTGATGTGGATAAGGTGCAGCTGTGGCTGGTTCTGTGAAGAGGTTGAGAGCCAATGGAGAGGGAGCGGCCAAGGGAGAGAGGAGGAAGGAGCAGAGAAGAAAGGACGTGTACCCTGGGTGAGGAGAGACTAGGAGAAGGCAGCGGAGGGACTGGCTTGAAGAGTGTGTTGGTATGAGATGGTAAAAGACCTTGTTGCAGCTGGCTAGCTCCAGCTAGTTTGGAGAGTGCTGTGACACATCACCTTCGGGGTTTCCTTCTAACCAGCACTGCTTTAGTCTATGAGTCCATGATACTTGATCTGGTAGAAATACGTGCTGCCTACATTTGCAATAAGGTGCAATTCCCTTAAACCAGCATATAGTACTTGTAAATAGCTTCAGAGTTCTGTTGAGTTTGATGCTTTCTTACCACTTCTTTCCTTATTGCCAAAAGCTAAATATAAAAGCATCCCAGGACAATTTAGCTGACTGACTTAGTCAGCTGGAGGTGCTTTCTCCAGTGCTGCCCCTCAGCCTCCTGAAATGGCTCCAGTGGACGCTAGCCTGAATTTTGCCATTGCTTCTCTGGAAAAAAAGGTGCAATCTCATATCGTTGTCTGCAAATGCAGTCAGGTGACTGTGAAAGACTGATGGGTTTTGGTACTGCAGTTACAGCTCTGACTTCTTCTGCCAGAAACACAGTAGTGGTAACGTTTGATTTGCAAATCTGGCATACAGGCATCAGCCTGGTTGAAAACAATCAACAGAAGCCATTTCCTCAGTGCAAGTAAATATATTGACATGTGTTGACAATAAACTGATTTTGTGCACTTTTGGAAAGGCAGACGGCAGCTCACATGTTTTAACTGCTTGGTTCCTCTAAACTGGTATACAGAAAAATATCTTTCATAGGCTATACTAGGCAGATCGTCTTTCATGTCTTTGAAGCAGTCATGATGTCCTCCTAATTACAAGAATATGATTTTTAAAGAGTATTCATGCTGCATTGAGCATGACAATAATATGTATAAAGCATATGTTTTAGGATATATGATGGAGTTAGGGTTGTTAAATAATAATTTATATTCTGTTACTTCCAGTTAAAATATTTAAAATTATTAGTAAAGGCTTAGAAGCGATTTGCTGTCCTTGTTTTGACTCTAATGTGTTTGTTCCTTGAATGATTAAATGGCATAAAGATCCTTCCGCTACTGTCAATAATCAAGAAATACGTGACTTTGTAATAACTGAGGCTCCAGTCCAGTGAGGTCCTAAATCTCGTGTTTAATTATAGTGCCCTTGCTGTGAGACAGGCTGGTGGGCAGGCAGGCACCACAGCGCGGCACAGGATTCTGCTGGCAGCCGGGCTGGTGGGAAGTGCCCGCTGCGCCCACCCCTGCCGGCAAGCCCTGGCCAGGCAGCCCTGGCAGCTGGGCTGAGCCACTTGCCCTCGGGAGCCAGACACCCAAACCCTTGCTCCTGGGGTAGCATCAGTGCCCAAAATGCTGTGCAGGGCCACGCACCCCCAGGCCAGCAGAGCCCTCGGTGCAAGCACAGGTGCAGCCCCAGGGGAGATACCAGTATGGCCCAGGGTGGGCATCGCACACATCAAAGGGTGGGCAAAGCTTGGCGTCAAACACAGAGTCCCCCCCCTGCTTTTCTCAGGGACATTTTCCGACTGCAACCTGGCAGCAGCCTGCTGAAGGGGAAGCTGCCTTGTTACAATCACAAAAAGACAATCTAGTAATGATGGTGGTGGTGATGATGACAATAATAATAATAATAATGACAATAATAATAATAACAATAATAATAATGGTACTTCCCATCACTAGATCTCAAACTGAGCCTGTCCACCCAAACCGGCCACCTCTGTGAAGGATTGTCTTGCCACCTTGAGGAATCCAAGAGCTTCTGACCTGCCTGGCAGATTTAGGAAGCAGACCCTGAGAGAACAGCTTGTACTTGGTGAGTTTTCTGTTAAGAGAGCCGACCAAGAAAAGGCTGCTGGATCCTGCCCAGGTCTCTGCTGGAGCTTCAGGGGCTGCTGTGGCCCTCCCAGGGGAAGCAGAGCTCCACTGCTCTAATTGCGCTCTCTTCCACCAGCATTCACCTGTCAGCACAAGTTTGTGCCAGCACATCTATATTAAGGAGAAATTGGAACAAATCCCTAAAGCAGCTTTTCCCTGTTATGGGGACGCTGTGCCTGTGTCCCTTCAGGTTCTCAACTGCTGAGCTGGAGGGAGGGTAAGTCATTTATTTTTATGATGAAACTTCTATTCTTTTTGGACATAAAATTATTTCTGAAACCAGCTGGAAGGAAGTTTTCTAGAAAGAGTCTTGATGCAGCAAAAATGACCTGCCACAACAATGGAGAGAAGTCCTGGATCTGAGCCTCAGACTTCAGACAGCCCAAAATCTGGCTGCACCTCTCAGGCTCTGCAGACAAGAACATGTAGTAAACTGATAGGAAGAACTCCAAGGTTGCAATCAAAGTGCCCCACTTCTGTTTTTGGGCAGTGTTTGAAGATAAGGGAAGCAGACTGAGCGTGCAGTCGTGTGGTAACTGAGGCCGGGCGTCCCTCTGCAAACAGGGTGTGATCCTGTCTCTGTAATGACGATAGTGCTGTTGGCTTATAAATGGATTTTCCACCAAGTCCCATTTTCTCACTCCAGCTCTCATCAGAGTCCACAGCTTTGGATCTGCAAAAGACTTTTTTTTTTAATGGCAGCATGAGCATTTCTTCCCTCCTTTTTGCTCCAAAAATGCAAAAATTTAATCACTGGAATAAAACAGATTGGTTAGATCCACTTTTACTTGTTTGTTTTAAGATTTTCTTTATAACACAGACATTATAAACCTCTTAGTGAAATTCTCACTTGCAAAAGAATTGACATCCTATGACAGTCCTCTGCTGCAGCTGTTCCTGTACAGGCAGAGAACTCCCCACGCAGTGGCTGCTGCACTTGAATGCACTTGCCGAGACAAAGACCTAACGTCAGCCTCCCCTTTGGAAGTCAGAGATTTGTTTAAATAAAAACGGTACCTTAAACACAAGCTCTTCATATGACCAGTGTAACGGCAGCTTGCGGCACTACTGCACAGAAGGGTAGCATTAACTCATTGGCACATTTAGAAGATTTTTACCTTATCACCTAAATCAGTACTGACACAGGCAGTCAAATCTGCACCCATTGTAATTGTGTTTCCTCCTCTAGCTGCTAATATTGCCTGGAGAGATTTGTGGAGGAAACAGACACTGAGTGTGCAGACAGGCTATTTGCTAAAGGCATTAATTTGCTAATTAATGAAGTGTCAATGCAGCTATTTAGCGTTAGGTTTAGGCTGTATTTAACTTTAAGCATGGGCTTCAGCCATTTGATGTCAAGGATGCTGCTAATGCTGAGCTGCCACCTGAAATTGTAACGAGCAATACTGCAACGAGAGTACTGGCTTCACACGGGCTACTGCAATTCAAAGAGCAAGAAGCATTTTCTGTAACGCCAGGATAAAAAAGGACATCACGGTTTTGCAAATCTAAACCCATATAATCTTAGGCTGTATTTTACAAATGAGTTACGATAGATATTGTTCAGGAAAGCTGAGTGGAAAACATCAGGTTTTTTTCCTTGGTGAGGTTGATTGGCTGTTTTTTTTTAACTTTCTCATTTCTGTCGAAGTTTATAGTATGTTATGTTTTTGTTGTCACTACAAAACTAAAACTGAAAAAGTAAATGGCTCAGTTTTTAAAAAAGCACTTTCAGATAAACATTTTGACTGTTGATTTAAAAAAAAGTTGACCAAAAGAGGGAAAATTTCACAGAAATTGTTTCAAGTTTTGCACTTTCTTCCATTAAAACAAAAAATACTGAAAAAGAGATTTTTCTACAGTAACTTTTGTCTAAGAATCAGTTCTCATTTGAATTACTTTTTGAAAAAGGAAAATTTCAGCCAGCTCTCTCTTCAAGCTGCCTGAGAACAAGTTCCTCACAGAAGAGAAAAAAGAAAAAAAGTGCCTTTGAAGCACCAAGCTGAGGGGAATAATGGCACTTCTAGTCATCTCTAAAGGTCTTCCCCAGAGATTATGCTTTAATTTAAGAGAATTTCACAGGGTGTATTCCCTCTCATCTTCTTGGGCAGCTCTTTAAAACTACCCATCTTATCTCATCTAACTGCACTCTGAAAATCGTAATGTAAGCGCTGATGGCATCTTTTCATTAGTACAATCCTGACCTGCCCCGGTGTACCAGAGAAGTGCATGGCAGCCTGTTCAAAGACAGGGCTGGGCTACAGCAAACACTTAAAAAAATTATGAACACCACACTCACTTTCTGCCTACATTTAATGGAAACTAATTGTTGAAATACTTCATTTGCCCAGGCATGCCCAAAGCATTTGTGCCTTATTTCAGTTTATATCTGCCATTAAAATAAGTGGCTTAAATGCTGTATAAGTCACTAAAAAAACCCAAACAAACAGAAAAATTCAGAATATTTCACTGTGACTCTGCTTTGCTGTGGAACTAGGGGACAAAAATCTCTCCCAGGTGTATGAACTTTGTGTAATAAACATATTTATGACCTTGGCTTTGAATATAAATTTGGTTCTTTTATCCTTTCCTCAGAGCCCCTATTAAACAAAGAAACATGCTATGAACATTAGACTGAGTCAGAATTTAGAATGGTCTTGTGTTTATAAACAAAAGGGAGAAAAAAGTCCTAAATTCCTATTTTTTTATAAGCATTTAACTATTCCAAATTACAGTGGTGACTGTTTTGTTTCAGTCCTGTTGGCAAACACGTTTAGCATTACCTACACACCATCTCAAACGATGCAAACGACTTTCCCAAGCTATTTGCAAAGTGCATGAAACATTGTAAGGGATGCGGTTTTACTATCGGTATGATTGAATTCTTTTGCAGCACAAGAAAGCAACTAGTTATTTTACCGTGCCAGAAGATTGGTAACTATTTATTTACACATTTATTATCTGCTCCACTCTGAGAATAAAGAATGAGCCTGAACTACAAAAGCTGAGCCTGCATGAAGGCCCATCAGTCTCTCCACACTTCTGCTGTCAACCCTATTATGGAGGAAACATTATTCAAACTGCAGGCTCCAAACTCCCAGGTAACTAGAGACAGCAGGAAGCTCTGTTTGATATCAAGTATATTCTTTATCAACCTTTTTGTTGTGATGGGAAGAAATGATCGAACTTTACTTTCATCTTGCTCTGTCCTCACATCACCCAGTAGGTGAATTGCTTTATTGGTGAGCCTTGGCCAAAAGCTCTTTGATATACGCTGCCCTTTGCAGCCATAAATTTTCCATCTTTCAGACAAGGTTTGAGACTTTCCCTGTCCTGCTATTCTGCTCCTAAGTGATTAGATGCTCTTTTCAAAATGAAGGATGAGCTTTCAGGGAAACTCTTGGCCCTCTCCTCAGTACCATAAAATAGCCATAATTTGATTTTCCTAGCACTGATAAAAGTTGTGGGTTTCAGACCAAAGCCCATCATGTGCAAATGGGTGGGTGCTGAGTCTCACGCCAGCACAGCTGTGGCACGGAGGGACCCCGAGCTCCTCCTCAGAGGCATGGCCAAGCTGAGAAACTGGAGCGTGCTGGGCACAGTCTGCTGGTGGCCCCACACTCGTGACTGAGCACCATGTTCCCTGGCTGAGCCCTGCCCACGCTCCCAGCTCTCGCACATGCCCCTCTGCCCTGTGCCACCCTGTGCTCCAGTTTGGCTCTCCCACCCAGCCCCTCATCCAGAGCTGGCGAGGAAACCTGGATGAACGACCATGCTGCGTGACATTTGGTTGCTTTTGAAGTGACCCACGGCAGGGGACTGCGCCGAGCCTTTGCTGCTGACCCGTGGGAAGCAGACGGAGGAGGGTCGGTGGTCCGTGCTGTGGGGAACAGCCAGCAGCCAACAGCCACCATGTGTCGCACACAAGGCTTCAAGGCAAAGGTCCCCTGTCCTAGCATGGAGACTTGCTGTATGGCCTTGAGCAAGTCTTTTTAAACCCTTCATGTTCCAGCAATAACCTCCAGGTCTTCAAAGGTGCCAGCTGGAGCTCTGTGAGCCTGGGCAATTCATCCTCTGCTCCAATCTACCTCTGTGGCATGGGGAATATGGCAACTACCTGCGTCCTCTTCTGCTGTCTGGAAGGGTCACCTAGGCAGGCAGCATCAGTATGGGAGCAGTCCTGGCTCGTACAGGCTATTGAACATATGAGGCCCAGGGATTGCAGAAGATTATTTCCCAGGCACATCAAGAGAAGAATCAGTAAAGATCTGACAGCCTCTTGCCTTCACAATAAGATGTCTGTGATTTAATAAAGAGAGCTGGGGAAATCTTTATTTATTTGTCTCCTGGAAAAGACCAATGAAAATTATTTTTCTCTGCCTTGCCAAAATATTTCTCTGACAGCTTCTGAGTTTTCATTAAAAATGAAAAATTAAATTGTTGTTGCCTGAAAATTAGAGCATAAAAGACTTTCACATGAGAATAATACTAATGTATGAACATTTCTGTTCAAACAGGAGTTTTGAAAGAAAGTGGCAGACCAAGCACCAACTGCGTTATGCCCCAGACCCAGACCAGGAGGTGGTGAACCCAGCGCTGTGGCCTGACATCCAAGGCTGCCATGTCATTTATCTGTGGTTTCACCCTATCCGTGACTCAGATGCTTGGTGGTGGCTGGGGACTACAGGCACTGTAAGCAAGTGCGGAGGTCCCCAGTTAGTCTGTGGCTGTGCACTGTGCTGATTCCACCTCGAGCAGCCCAAAGTCTGCTCCCAGTTGTGGTGCCTGCCAGTCCTCCTTGAGGCTGTAAAGATGGGCAGAGATCAGTGAGTCAGAAATAGATGTGTTCACATGGTCTTTCAGTGATGACACTGGAGAACTAGGTGACGGGCGACAGAGCTGACCCACTGTCTTGGTGTTGCTGGAAGGTCCTCCTGGTATGGGGATTACAGAGCTGATTAACCAGGTTTTACATGGAGGTGGTGAAGATGCTAGACCTTGAGCTGAGCACATCCTTAAGCAGCAGAATTCAAACTGTGGTCTGAAATGGTGTAAATTCACTGAAATATAAACTGCACATGTTCAAGGAAGGTCAGTCATTTGATAAAAACTGGACTGAACATGCTCTGACTGCCTGCAGTTAAGTTGACTACTGCTTTTAAAGAGGGCCAGACTTCTTTCCCTGTGCAGTCCCTGACAGCTGACAAGTGAAATGCCTGCACAAGTTGCTCAGCTAATGCCCAGACTCTCACATCATGCCACTTCAGCCCCTTCTTCCCCCTGCTCCAGAGCACTCTTTCAGCTTTCCTGAAAATGTGGATCGTGCCCTCTGTCCCCATGAGATGCCAGTGTCCTGTCAAAATTAACCTATTAGTTGATTATTTGCTTTTGAATGGGAAACGAATAGGAATGTCATTCAGTGTTTCCAAGCTGGAGCGGCAGAAAGGATGCTTTCCGGATGAATGGAGGTCATTGTGCACTCTCTCTGGCATGGGGCTAAGCATACATGTCTGGAACCTTAAACTAACGTCCTTTGCTGTAAGAATAAGGGCCAGCCCCTTTGCTCAGGGGCGACGATGGAGATCGTCATAGCATCTGTTTTTCCTAGAGGACATGGTTCTGGTCTCAGTTTTGGCAATTCATTGTCGAAACTACTTCCAGTTAACTCAGGTGCTGGTGCTGGAGCAAAGCAGGGATGGAGGGGATCAGAGTGAGCCCACTGACTGCCCACTCAAAACGCCGGCTCTTTCAGCAGATGAGCTGCTGCTCAGAGGGGGCTCGCTGTCAGCTGGCTGGGCTCAGCCGGGCTGGCCGAGCTGACCCGGGGCACGCTGCAAGGACCGGGGGCCAGCAGGCTGCCCGGTGCCAGAGGCACCCGGGCTAAGTGGCTCCGGCCAGAGCCCTCAAGAATGGAGAGGGTCCTTCAAAAGGAGACCAACCTTCGACCTGCAGTCATCATTTTGGCCATCAGGTCAACAGTTGTTCCACAGAACATCGGCAATTGTCTTTCTCCTTGTGTCAGGAGGCTCTTGAAACATTATACGAGGATAATTAAGTGGTGAATAAGGGTCAGCGTGGACAAATAAATCAAACTGATAGTTTGAACACAGACTGATTGAGCAAAAACAAGGAATTGTGCCATGCCTGTTAGCGCTGCTCTTGATGTTAACTGACTTTGTTAACATTACATCCAAAGGCAGCAAGTGGGAAAGCTTTGTGAGGAATCAAAAGCTGAGCAAAGAGACATGGGCTTTAATTGTTCAGCTTTATTTTTGAAATAAAGACATGCAGTGCATCAATTTAGCTGACTTTAATGGACCACAGAACTGAACCTATTCTTTAAAATGCTAATTGAGTTTGAAGATTCTCGCCTCTCGCAGAAGAGGGACGCAAGAAATGCCAGTGCCACATTCAGACGTGTCAGGAGCTGTCGTGCAGTTTCATTCAAAGCAAGAGGGTGAAGCACATACCATCGGGTAAGAGGAATGTGTGCGTATAACAGGATAATCTATCCACAGAGGAGATAGCAACTCGGCAAATGACATGTCTATATATATAGCCTCATACAGAGGAATATATCTTTATATGTACAATAATACAAAACCGATGTGTGGGTCTTTAATACAAACACTGTATCACAAACCTGCAAGGTGCATGAAAGCTTTCACTCTCAAACCCATAGAACCAAAGGTCATTAACTTATTTTAAGGAGCAAAAAAGGGGCAGTCAGTCCTTAAAACACTTTTTAAGGGAAAAAATATGTCTGCAACTTCATGTGTTTCTAAGGAAAAAATGGACTTGGACATGGGAATATAGAATATACATTTCACTCTGTCATCACTAAAAAGAGTGCTGGGTACAAACCACACTAGTTCTGACTTAGAGGATCAAGGTGATGTGTTTAAAGAAGGAAACTCATCTTTCCGCACATGCTAGTAATGTTCTATTGAAAACTAATCAGCATCCTTCCATGTTGCTATCTTTCCTTACCTACACACATGGCAATTATTTAAGTAAACTATTGAAAGTGGTGAAAATAAATTCTGAAATTAAAAATGAGGACTGAAAGAACACAATTTTGTTTTCTTTTGTTTATGTAACATTGATCCTCTCCAGAGTTTGCAGCCAACATTAATAATGCCATGATTATTTTTTTCTTACTTATAAGGTACTGTGCATGGCACATTACAGACACATAAAATGTGTCTGCCCCAGATACTTTACAGTCTAGTTCAGACAAATTTAGAAGATGGACCTAGTGTCATAAAGTTCACAGATTTCATGTGGCTGGGGTCTGTTATTTTTCCACTGCAGGTTGTTATATACTATCTTTGCGTGCTGCAGAAATTTTCTCTCTGGCTGGGTTCCTACAAATTTATTATTGCTGGGCTTTCACACTGCAAGGCGCAGAATTACTTCTTAGGCAGGATGCTATGAATGCTTCAACATAGGGAGCTGACACTTCACATCGCAACTGGACCATACAAAGGCAAGTAAGTTATAAGAGATAAATTTAATGATAAGCATGTAAAAAAATTCTATGGGAAATGTATCTGTGCGGCTACATGAGTTACGAGGGTTTGCCAAGAAAGGTGTAATGGATGATGGTGGAAGATGAAGGGGAGCTCCCACCATATCCAATCAGCCTTTTACTTAAAGGTCAGGACATTCTGTCTGGGTCCACTTGAGTTTTTGATTCTGCCGTTTCACTATTCAGTGGCACAATGTAACTGTCAGTCTCAACAACGGTTCCTCGAGCCACTGGCTCCACTGCTCACAGGGCAACACACAATATTTCACAGCCACAAAACAATTCACTGTCTGCATAGGCAAACCATATGATTTCCATGGGGAGCAATATTGACACACCCTACTGAGCGCTCTTAAGGGGACTCTTAAAAGAGTTACATCTTTAAAAAAAAAAAAAAAAAAAAAGAAAAAAGGCCTATGGCTCTACTATTCTTCTCTATGACTAAGTTACCAAATAGCATTTTAATGTTCTGTCTCCATGAGATGAAGTTAAATGCAAATATTCTCTATGCCTTCCACCCTCTTTCTCGTTTTACCAGAGGGAGACAGTTTTACTGCTATGCAAAGTCTTTCTGGCCAGTAAGTAGTTGCACGATAGACACTAGGAAAGAATTTAGCACATGAATGATGGTCTGTTTGGATTTTCCCCAGTGAGTATTTATGGTGTTATATTATTCATTTCCAGCTCTAAGATAAATCCAGAGACTGGTATGAATTTATAAACGCAGAGGACCCTGCCGATGGTATGTGAAGCACTTCAGCGCTGGGCTCTGCTCTGCTTCTCACCTCCTTTGAAGGCAGTTACCTGCGGGAAGGTTTGTGAGCACCAGGGGGATTTGCTGTGGCACAGCACAAGGGTTGCCCTGCAAGTCAAGAGGGAGGAACCAGACGTAATAAAGAGCAGAGGTACGAGAGATGAAGAGTCACCACAGACACCCTCGGGGGCCCAGCTGCCCTTCGGGAGCCCTTTAACAAGGCTTCAAGTTCCCAAGTCCTGTACCTCTCTTACGACAGGCTTAATGTGGTCGCTAGCGGGGAGTGCCGTGCACCCCTGCCTACCAGCCGAGTGCTGGTTTTCTACCCTATGCCTCTGACACTGCCATATCTTTTTAGAAATGGATTTTCTCTCACTGCCCCTGCAGCACTCTCAGCTCTATTCAGATCATGCAGCCAGCTGCAAAATGAAAACAGCGTCAGTCCATTGTCGATGCCTTGCTCTGGCCCCCGACTTCAGGGAAAGCAACATCCCGACGCTGCAGAGAAAGGAGAGGGGCGAGGGCTGCCTCGCCATGACGTGGGCACAGCGGGTGAGATCCCGGGCACCCTGCAGGCTGTGGCCACATGGCTGCCACAGCAGGTCAAGCCGTGCGGGCTCACTCGACACCAGATCTGCTGCCCTGGGTGGACCACCTCTGCGGTGCTGCTGTGGGCTGCAGTGGTTGTCAGCACTACAGAGAGACATCTCTTGCAAGAATTGTGTTTGGGTGCTGGCCATGACTTGGCAGGCGCCTTTCCAACACCTGCACACAGGGCCCCTCTGCTGGGGTAGGCATGGTGCAGCGGAGACTGGCTGCTGTGCTGGGCAGTGCAGCTGGAGGGGCGCGACGGGTGAGCCTGGCCGTGCCCATCCCAGCCAAACACATTCCTGGGGGCCCTAAGATGCCTCCAGCGGGTTGCTCCCCTCTCAGCACTGGGATGCCACCTTGCCTAAAGGGCAAGTAACCCAGAGGGCCTGGGACTCCTTTGGTCCCCCGTCTTGTGTGATTTCCCCCTGCCAGCTGCCTCCCCGCTAGCTTAAATGTCATCTGGAGAAGGCACTTCGTGCTGAACAGCTCCATGGGTGGTGGCAATCCACAGCTCCTCTGAGGATACACAACTTTGCAGAAGCGTACTGTGAGCTTTCAGCAAAGCCCTGACCCACTGGAGTAGCCCCGACTGCCAGCACTACACTATCCTGTGGCTGAAAAGCTTCCCACTGTTAAAAGGAGTGGATGAAACAGTCTGGCAGCTGCTAAAAGCCCAAGGAAGCCTGATTTGTTTAAAAAACTTCATGTTCTGATGGTTCCAGAACAAAATACTGCATGGCTGGGTTTTCTTCTTCCCTTGCTGTTAAAGCTCTATGTAGAGTTTTAGAATGGACTGGGTTTGGGTTGTCTTTTTTTAAAAAAAATTATTATAAAGCAGAAATTTTTTCTCCTGATGAGCTTCGATTGCATTTCAGCCATCTGTTGCCCGGGCAGCCCTAGCCAGGGCTGGTGATGGCATGATATAATGGTCCCTTCTGGCCTTCAAAGCTCTGAAATTGGTGTGGCAGGATTCTGCTCAGCAGCGTGAACAGGACAAACATATGGACCAAGCTCCACTGCTGCTTCTTTGATTGTATTGGACTGCTGCTGGCCAGCACAGGATGGTCTCCCTTGGCATCTCGAGTCAAGCTATATATTGTGATAATTTTGCTTTGTCAAGCAGCAACTTGATCTTTAATGTTTGCACCAAAAATGGGATTGCAGACACTAGTGCAATAAATCTGGTTTGATCATCTGTAGACATTTTTTTGACGTTCCCCCACATGCAGTGGACGCTGAGATGCACCATGGTACCGCCATTCCTTCCCATCAGAAAGGGCTTGGCCTGACGAAAGAGAGCCCTGCACTTGCTTTAGATTGGTTTACAGGTGAGACACACTCAGTTTGCAAGGAAAACAACATATTCATTTTCCTTTAAAACCTATAAAGGAATGTGAAAATCAGGCTGACATCACAGTTGCCAACAGATTTCCACCAGTACCACAAAAAAAGTCCTTACAAGCCACCTTTCCCTGGCCTGTGCTAGTTCTGCACAGTGAGTGGGGGTAAAGCATTAGAAGGGTAGAACCAAGAGAATTTGCTATTTGAAAGGGGTTCTTCATACTCCTGTGGTACTGTCAGGTGGGGAACACACAGTCTGTGTCTGGATATAGCCTGTGATTTCATCTCATCATTAGCTGGCAGAAGCCCCTCTGGTGACCACTGCCAGAACAGTGCAGGTTAGATCAGCCCACAGGCTGCTCTAAATTTAGACTGGAAATGGGACTCAGAAAGTCTTGGGGATGAGCAAGATCATCTGAGATCTGTCAGTATCTCCCTAACACCTGCCTTTTTCCACTGTGTATAATTTGATCAGAACAAGAAAAAAAAAATCTCACTTTACCATGCAGGCACCCAGCTTATGGTGCTTGTTACTGAGCAATCAAATGCCACTATGGCAGAGAATAGGTGAGTTCAAACAGACCTTGAGGTCTGAGACCTTGTAAAACTCCCTTACAGCAGTTAAAATAAACTTAGGAGTTCCTTGAGCTGCTTCTGCAATGGCGGGGGGATGGATAATAAATAGTACTAAAAGCCAAATACACCTGTGTGCAGTGTACTAAGGGCTGGATTATTTATGAAAATAAACTGGCCATGAATAGACTTGTTTCTTGTCAGGAAGGATATGGTCAAAATATCTCCTACAAGATGGGAAAACTTGCATGTGCAGCAGTCCATGACAGGCACATGTTGTGCCAGACAGCCCGCACTGGAACAGTGCTTGCCTGATGGACACCTAGCGCGGAAGTGATTTGTGATGGTAACGGCTCTGTCTGTTGCCCTCCATCCCAGGCAGCAAAAGACAGATCATGGCTCCAAGTGCTGTAACTTTTTTTCTCTGAAGCTGGGAGCTGCTTGGCCAGGCTCGCTTGGCCTGAGGGCTCTCCTCTGCCTCAGGTGGGTCCCACAGTTTTGCCTGGTAGAGGAAGAAGGTGATGCCTGTAAATCTGGATTAAAATTGCTGTAACAGTTCTGACAGGCTACAATAACACAGATGCTGCCAGCCTTGCTTCAGATAGCAATTACCTAATCTTTCCTTGATTAGTACACAGCTGTCAGTCCCAAAGGGCACCAAGTCCTCCATGTACTTTTAGTGTGAATATGGCCTTGTGGCCACAGTCCTGAGGCACCTCACAACCCACTTATATTTATCCTTGCAGCTCCCCTGTGGTGGGGTAGGACTTTTCTTTCTGGTTCACAGGTAGAGAAATCAGGGCTATGCCAATGCTACCAGCTTGCTGCAGGGCTGAGTCCCAGGTTCCCCTGTTGCTGAGGTCTCTGGAAGAGATGCTCAGGATTTTTCCCCAGTTTTCATGCCTGTCCACACATCCTTGGTGGTTTCAATGTATGTGTGCACGTCAAATCCTCGTGCATCCCCAGGTTTCCCCAGCCTAGCTTTTGCGAAGGGGTTGAGCAGGGGCTCTCCTCTCCTGGGTTGGCATCCTAATCCCCTGCTTTTCAGACAGTGCCCTCCACCCCATGATATAACTTGTCCCCAGCAGAGCAAAGAGGAGCAGCATTGCAGTGTATCTGCTGTGCAGAGGGAGTGTCCCCAGGGCCTGCCCCATGAGGACAGAGCTATTCAGCCCTAACCAGATTCAGGGTATTATTGCTGATGTGCAATATGCTGTGCCCTGTGCAGCTTTGGAGTATGCCGGATGTGTGATTTGAGATGTACTCTGAATTATTAATCAAAGAACAAAGAACAGTGCCAAGCGGCAGCCCCCCGACAGTTGAAGGGGGTTCTGCCATTAACTTCCCTGAGAGCAATATTGGACACAAAGTGCAAGGATCTGTATTCACCATAATTTTTAAATGCACATTGCTACTCTACACTGCGGAGTCCTGGCTGTGTATGTGTTGGTGATGGATTTCCTCAGCATATTTGGGCTTCACAGTGTCACAGATACCCGGGAATGATGAAAAAGAATAGAGCAGATATGTGGCAATGCTCTTTCTAAAGCCATATTCATGTTAGCTCTCATCCTGCCTTCCTCCAGCAAGATGACAGAAGCAATCATAAACTGGGCAGTTTATTTCCCCCTTTGTGTGCCTATTCATTAAAACCAGCCAAGCCTTCAAAAACGCTTTAAAACCCTGTGAATGGCAGGGGTGAGAGGGTGGGAGGTAAGAGGAGGGGTAGAAAACACCCTAGGAGCACAGCACCAATTCTTCTCCACAGCTTTGCATGTTCAGCCTCAGGGGCAGGTGAAACTCATTTATACTCTGAAGTGGGGGAGCTGCCATGCAGGAGGCTGGTCACTGGGCAGCACTGCACTTCAGCTGGCACCGTATTGCCGGTGTTAGGTCTGTGAAGGCTGAAATACCAAAGAATACTGGATTTCAGAAAGTTGGTTCTCTCTCACACCTGTATTCCCCTCCCCAGCATACACTTAACACTTGCATGACAGTAAAACGTGGTGACGAAATATGTTGATCTGGAAAAATTGGAAGGTCTGATTTGCAATAGCAGATATATTAATTTGGTTTTGATTAAATCTGCACAGAATCAAAGATATATGTTTGCTTTGTCCTTTTGATTTAAACGTGTGATTTTTATATACACTGAGGACACATTAGACCACTCTGAAAGCACAGCGGGGCCTTAATATGTAAGTAAATTATTTTTTATACCCACTTTAAGGTCTATTTATTCTAATTGAGCAAAATCCTAACTCTACTGGAAATCAGTGGGAATTCTGCCATTGACTTCAGAGGCTCCAGGATTTTGCCCAAGCACAGTGTAAAACAATTTATATAGAAGTAGCCACCAGCCTTTTTGCTAGAAGTTGTGATCTAAAGGTTCAAAAATCCCCTTTAACTGCAGAAACAAAGCAGACATGCGCTTAATTCTCTTGATGCAGTGCTGGAGTATTCACTGTTTTCTGCTTAAAAACAAAAAATCAATTAAGTTTCAGAATGTTAGCAGACTCGCAGGGAGGGGTGAGAGGCAAGAGAGGCTTTCTTGCCGCTTGCATTGGAAGGCGTTCAGTGTACAGCACTGTACAGGAGAGAATTAAAAAAAAAAAAAAAAAAAAGAAGTTAAATTTAGCCCATAACACCGTACAGGAGAGAATGTCTCCCTGGGGCGCCTCTACATGAGGCTACAGAGTGCCATCCCCGGGCTCTAACAGATGCCCAGCAGAGAAGCTCCAGGCCCTAAACCTCACCGTAGTCTCTTGTGTTAATGAGGACTCTTGATGCAGTTTAAGGTACACTGGTGAGCGGCCCTAAATCAGAGCTGGTCCTGCTCAGGAAACGTCCCGGCGGCTGCGGAGGCGGGCCTGGTTGCATTCCAGATGTGGTGCCTCCAGCCTGCCTCTGACCAGCATTCATTTCTGCACTCCACAGCTGGTCCATGTAAATGTGCCATATTGCAGCCCATCTGCTCAGAGAGTGCACAGTGGCACATCTCTCTCTGACAGTGGACCATTTTATTGAACGCTATAAATATTGAAATTCATAGGCATGAAGCAGCAGATTTTTAATGTTACTTAGAGAGACATTTGAGCCACAACCTTTGGCAGCAGCACACGCTGCTAGTATCTCAGTACACTGCACGCCATTTGGTTCAGACTCATGAACAACTTTTCCAGAGATTTCATGGCTCTCCAATCCCAGGTAAAATGGAGTACAGACCCTGTGGGATGATATTTAGTGTGAATGTCACCCTGCATGCAATGTGCATTTGGGATATGGACTTTCCAGCCCTGTTCTGTGTTAAACCATATGTTAATGTTTTCATACTCAGAAAAGATTAGTTCGGGGACCAATAAAGTTTCAAAACTACAAATAATAGGCTAACCAAAATGAAATGTGAGGTATTCCTAAGCCTGAATGTTGGTTTTTTTCTCCCAAAGTCTCTGCAGTTTGTGTTTTTTAAATGGCACCGCTGCATTTTGCAACAAGAAACTGGCATATTCATATTTTATAAGCTAATACATGTAAATTTTGTATTAGCGAGTAAACATCTCTATTAATTTGAAATTCATGGCATCTGATCTGGAAAAGAAGCAAAACACCACTTTGTGGTTTTCTGTTTGTCAAGTAGTCCCTAGTAAGTGTTCAGTGAGCTGGAAAGAGCCGAAACCCAAACTAGGATAAATGTATATATTATTTCCAATGGATATTTTCCTCTTGCCAAGCCAGCAGTTCCTGCAGAGCATCAGGAACCAGCCTTTTCCCTTTTGGAATCAAAAGGAATTTTTCCATCTACATTAATTACAGAAGGATCAGGCCCTTAATGAAAGAAACTGCATTTAAAAGGGAGAACATATTTGAAATTCTCTAAAATGCTTTGAAAAAAATCATGTTCATTTTTATGTGGGGTGTTGAGCCTGCCATGACATCCACAATGTTTTCTACTCCTGGAGCTGTTCAGGCAGTAAATAATATCACACTTGGCCGGCAGTAGCTCAGGGAGTGAGATGGGGGGGTTGTTTTATTCAGAGGTGTGCATCCCAGCTCCTGTGACAAGCAGGCTTAAAAGTTTTCTGAGCATGTGGAGTAAAGTGGGGACTGGGGAAAAAAAACAAGCAAAGGAAAAAGACCTGCTGAGGATACTGTCTTGGCACTTATGTTTCTCGAAACTGCTAGCTTTTTTAGTTTGCTTCATAATCTTTTTTGTCTTTGCTCCATTGTCTTCATTATAATTTAAAAAGAGGCAGGGAAGACGGCATCTTTAGTAGCGAAGTCGTACCGTTTGGACAATAAGCTGTGTCACCGCTCAAGCCGGTCCCCCAGTTCCCAATCAGCAGTGTTATGTAAGGTGGCAGGTTAATAAATGCGACACACTGAAATCATTTGTACCAGATTATCTCTCCTTCCAAACTCTGACAGATGCTAAGTCCAGCTGGTAAAAAAAGTTTATAGGCGAGTTGGATCTGGGGCCTTCACACACTCCACAATGTTGGCTACCAATGCTTGTTTTAATGAGTCACGAATTGCCTGTTTATCTTCTGCTCCCTGCTGTTTCTGCATTTTCTCTTCCAGAACAATCCTAGAAACACATGCTGCTACAGACGCTGGAGCAATGTGTGTAGACATTTGAGCCAAATTATTATAAAGAACTCTTTCTTCTCGGATATTAAAAAAAAAAAAAGGCGAGAATTGCACATTGCCTAGCAAATCGTTATCTCAGATGTTCGCTGTGACATGCTCAATATGGCCTACCAGAGAAAGTTGGAGACATTTGAAACCTTAACAACTACACAAAATGACACTGTAATTGGCGGGTTTTGTTGTTCATGTTCTGGCTCTGCGAAAACTGCTCTAAACACTTTGTTTAATGATGTTACATTATGACAACACATGGCTTCTATAGAGCAAGTCATCATGTTGAACATGCGATATCACAGGAAAGGGGAGTGGGGGCCCAGTGGGGCTCAGCAGGGAGAGGGGCAGGGTGCCCACACGTGCCAGTACACGCGCGTGCACACGTGGGTAAAGGGGCAGCCTGGAGCTGATGCACTCCCATCGATGGGCTCCTCTGCCCATCCCAATGGCTTAAAATCAGTGGTGATGTCTTTCCAGGAGAGCTGCTGGCCGTGGGGTGCATGGGGGCACCAATGCCCTGCCATGCAGCAGCCTCCATCACCCTCTGACTCTTCTGCCGTGATGGTAGCTTTGTTATTTGGACTAGGCCGGGCTGACTTGACAGAGCAATGCCCTGATGCAGAGGGCTCTGTGGGCAGAGATGTGTGCCCTGCCACCCAGCTGGGCTGGGAGCAGCCATGGTCCAGAGCCGAGACCATCTGTGCCAGACAGCCAAGCTTCCGAGTAAGCCACTACATGGTGTTTCCATGTGGGTGGTGATGCCCCACAATGTAACCTGAGGATTTTTAGCTCCCATGATCCTGTTTAAAAAAAATTCCCCTCGTACCCTCTGAAATAATGTACATGCATGGCATTGGATGCAGGTGCAAGATAGCCTCACATCTACAGAGATGCCCTGCATAACTCCATGGGGAGCCCCAGCACAACCCTGGCCTGAGTTCCCCAGTGCAGGCAGGATCACTGCTCTCCTCATGCAGCACGGTGAGGTTCCGGATCCCTCTGATCCTGCAGGAGGCCTTCTACCATAGGGGACACAGGTTCTCCAGGCAGTGGCAAGGAGTATGTGCAGGAGGGCAATGGCACAGGGCATGTCCAGGAGAGCTGGCTGGGCTTCCGGTAGGTTCATGAGGAGCAGAAATGGACATGTAGGGACTGTTCATCATATGCTGCAACATGCTGCTGCACTACCTCTGTTTCGTCTGTGAGTGCTGAGCACACAGGGGCAAACCCACCATGTCTGATGCCTTTGTGGAAAGGGGGCTCGATGCTGTGAACCTTGGCACAGCCTCATGTAGCTGGTGCATGCTGAAAACAGCTGGATGGAGCATCTCTTTGGTGGCACGGGAAACTTTCTCTGGCTGCAGCCACTGCACTTATCATGGCTTTGCACAGGGCTGCAGCAGCGGCTCCCGCGTTTGCAGGTTTCCCAAGGTTTCTTTGTGTGTCTGCTGCCTGACTGAGTGGCCTCCCTGATGTCCTCAGAAAGAAAACAGTGAGGTTCCCACTTTTGCTAGTGCTCCTAGTTATTAATAGAATGTTTCAAATTTGTCTTTTCTTTGCACATGGGAAACTGTACGGTCATTTGGCAGATGTTGAAACTCACCGATTTTATATCCAGCAGCTTGGAAAAACAATGGATGTCATACTCTGTTTAACAAAATATATGCTAGGCAAAGTCCATCTTCTGTGCTAGCAAAGTGAATCTTACTCCTACCAATCACTCACTGTCATGAAGCTGAAGGAACCACCATAATGCTCTAAGAGGATTTGTTTGCGGTTCTAGCTTTCACCTTAAATGGTGCAGCTCTCGCGTACAACCATGATGCAGTTATTGCCAGTGCTGCCTTACATCTACCTTCTCTTTTTATTTAGCTGGTTTAGTGGTATGCTAATGACAGGAAGAAAGCATACATATAAAATATTGTAAGCATCAAGACATGGAAGGAGAAGGTAAATTTGGCTCCCAACCATGAAATTTTATTCTGCAGTTGCCTTCTTAATGGCATCTCTTAAGGTCAGTGGCTTTGAATTCTCCCAATTGTATAGGGTCACTCTGGCAGCATTGACCAAGTAGAAAAGATTCAGCCAGGGGAAACAATGGCAGAAGTCACCCTTAAATGTCCTGCCTTCTATATCATGCAATTGATTCCAAGGCTCCCCACCACGATGTCACTGTTTGACCAGTTTGCTTTAAAACAGCTTAATTAGCTGAAAGGAAAGCTATGTCTGAGCATGTTTGTGAGAAAAAAACAAAAAGCTCTCGCCTTTCAGAAAGCTCATGCTCTGTCTTGTCGGAAATCTCTGGTTCTGAAATGAAACAACATTCCTTTCATACAGAGTTAAGTCCCTGACAACAAATTTTACCAGATTGAGGAAACAACCGGTTGTGCCGCTCACTGCTGTTGATGGCACTGGTTTGGTTGCTTTGCTTTGGTTTGGTTGGTTTGGGGGCTGAGTGCTCTGTACCACTGTTAATGGGATGGATGCTGCAGGAAGAGATTGTGGGAGCCGTAACCAGCTCCATTGCTCCTGCTCTGAGAGGCACTTGGGACTGACTGCTTCAGTACTTCGGTGCCACTTGTGTATTAACATCCAGGCCACCATCTGGAGAGGGTTTGAATATGAAGGAAGGAGCAACAGAGACCTTTAGGTGCTTAAGCTCAACTTTTCTTATAGAGTTCTTCATATTCCCAAACCCCAGGCACAAACAAGCCCAGGAAGTTGGTGGGAAGAGAACTGATAGGAGCAGGAGGCAAGGTACCTGGTGTCCATTGGGAAGAAACCAAAACTGGAGGTCCCAGTCCTGCCTTCCTTAGCCTAACCCATAGAAAGTGGTGCCACCTCAGGGCCTGGAGGCATTAAAATACTCAACATGCCAAGCAATGCAGCTGCTGAAGGAAAAAATGCAGCAGGACATACTGCATTGCCTTTGGTTTCCTCATTTGCTCTCCAAGCTGCAGTATTTGCAGTGAGGTCAAAATACAGCCTTTGGCCCACCACATGGGCTTTCCAGCAACCAAATCTCTCCTGAAGGAAAGAACATGAGCATTGAGGGGCTTTGTTCTGTGATGGTCGTGGCAGCTTGTCAGCGTTACCAGGTTGCTGAACAGCTCTGTAAGAACTGCTGCCCTCCTGGGGGGGTAGCAAGAGGTTTGAGTAATTTGCCCAAGGCTTTAGGAAGAATCAGTTTCAAGGCTGGATCTGCTATGCAAAAAGTAAAGGCACAGTTTTTCTGTTCAGCCTATTAAGCCACAGTTCCTTGTCAGGCCTTTTCGTGTGTCTATTTGCATGGTGTGCCTAGAGCCAATCCTGACGGAAAACACGGGAGCCCAGCATCAGAGGTGCGTGGGGGAGTGAAGCACATAAAGCCAGAGTAAATCACAGAAAGAGCCATTTAGGAAGAGAATACAATTTGGTTAACACGCTCCCTGAGACGGCCTGCACATTGCGATTTTATGCATGTGTGTAACCATATCAGGTTCAGTGAAATTAGGTGCTAAATGTATTTATGAAGGGGAGTAAAACTTTGCAGAATCAAGGTCTTAGTGTATTTTGTGACATATTGACAGCATCTCACCCCTGTTATTCGTTTTCCTGGGCATTTAAGAGAAATTTCCATCTATTGCAGCTCATTTGTTCATGCCCAAAGCAGAAAAAGTATTTTTAAATAATTTTTCTTCCACAGCATGAAAGATTCTGGCTGGGAAATGAAAAGTATGCCTTGCTGCTGGTTTAAAAGCTTTAGCTAAAATATATTTTTTTGTAATTTTTTTTCCCCAAAATAAGCCCAAACATCTTTTAATTCACGTGCTTATATTTGAATCAATATGCTGCTGAAGATGAGACGTTTATCAGTGTTTTTTCCCTTCTCAGCTTTACAGAAAGGTGAAGGAAAGGGTGATTAAACCAGAAACAAAGTCAGTAATTAGCAGTATAAATCTCTCAGTGATTTCAGTAGGTCACAAAATTAACTGGTACAGGCTTCGGACACATCTGCTCTTTTGGCAAGCGGTGCCCTTCGTGAGCCCGCTCATTGGCTCGCACTAACCATGCGATGGGTCTCGGGGAGCTTATTTGCGCTCCCTAAGCTGAGCGCAGTGCAGCGATGAAACCCTACAGTTTCTGAAACGTTGAAGCACGTACAAAGGCTGAATGTTCCTGGTAACGGAGAGGCAGCCTCCCACAGTTTTGAAGTGCTGTGCTGTTGCCCTGGGACCCCTGGAGGGAGGTGGGGCATGAGATTTTAGTCCGTGTGGTTGAATGCTGCTTTGCAAGGCTCAGATTCAGGACATTATTTGGAGGTTTAGGGAAGAGAGATCCAGTTCCCGTGCCACAGGCTGGTATCAGGAAGGGAGCTACCCCCACAAACCAGCAAGGAGACCTCCAGCACCAGAATTACTGCTCAGTTTACATCTTGGCCACAGCTTCATTCTCCTGGTGGCAGAGCAGCAGAGCAGCAAGAGGCTTAAAGCACCATAAATAGGGAAATAGGGAGGGAAGGGAGGAAACCAACAGTTCTGCCTCCTCTCAGCCTCAGAATGTAAGGGAGGCACGCAGGGCTGTATTGCATCAAGCCTAGTCAGCTGTCCTGTCAGGCCAGAGGCTGGAGGTCAAGTGCCTGCTGCAAGCCCGTCTCGGGGCTGCTTGTTTCACGTAAGCCATGCACCTCTGCCTGTCAGCAGGCAGGTAAAAACAGCAACAAGAGCTGTCAGTCTGACATGTTCACCTTCCTTGAGCTGTTGTTACAGATGTAACTCCTAGGTTCTGAGTTGACGGCTCAGCCCACGCTGGAGGATGGACACTCTGAGCTGTGGTTCCAAGGCATTCCGCTTGGGATCCTGGTCCCTCTTCTCACCATTTCATCAAAACTTAGAATTATGGCTGGGCTGTGTGGCAGCATCCAGAGAACCAGAGCAAGGAGGCCTGGCTCTGCCTGAGCTGGCTTTTAATCCATAAAGCAAATTCAGCTGGAAACTTTGACATTCTCACTTCTGTGTAGAAATCCTAGAGATTTGGAATCTAGAGTTATGGAATTCATGGCTGTAATTCCAAATACATGTGCTTTATAAGCAGGAATCCTAGACCTAGGCTGGGCTCCTGTTACCTTGGGGAGACTTCTAGGGACTACAGTATAGCCCTAAGTGGGCACATGAGGCTCTTTGAAACCCAGTAATGTTTGTTCCCTTTCTAATTTCATTGCCAATCTCTAATGTCCTAAGGCCAACAGTGCAAAGGCTGGCTGTGGGGAGCAGAGAGGGACTAAGAGGTTTTGCAAAGCATGCCAGCACTAGGCAAGTGTCTGTTCTTTGGGTAGTTGCACAAAGGGGAGTGTGGAGCACTTTCCTAAGAGCAGGGCCAGTTTCTAGCTGTGGTCTGCAGAGAGAAACCTGCATACCCATTGTGGCACCAACTCCGTCTTATTCCAGAATGAAAAGAAAAAGAGAACCGAATCAAAAAGATCTGCTCTTTCTGAAAGCTCTCCTCTTGTTTTACCTTTTCATTTGAGCTTTCTCCCTTCCTTCCTTTCTTTCTCCCATTCATTCTCTTTCCATGAGTAAAACAATATAGAGATGAGACAACAACAGAGCCAGCCAGAGTAGTGCTGTGTCCTGCTACCATTTCTTCCATGGTCTTTGATATGCTTTAGAGTCTAGGGCATAAAAGCTGTCAGCATTAGAGAACTTGATGCAAGTTTAGTGTATCTGTGTCACAGGGTGTTTGGCTTTATGTAAGAGTGTTTGGGTTTGTGCATATTTAAACCATGTATTTTGACACTACTTTTAAAAGCTTTTTGCATTCAATATGTAATTTCTTGGGTATGAGTACTCACCTACATATTTATAGCCAAAGATGGGGAAATTGCTATCCTGAGAAAAATATACTCCTCTAGAACAGACAAACTGGACTTTCAAATTTCCTTTGTGTATTTTCACATGTAGATGTCTCCTACTATTCAGATTGCTCTTTGAACTGTATTAATACAAAATTGTTGGTGATAGCCTTTTCACTCCTGGTTGGCATTTTACTCCACAGTCTCCTACTGACTTCGTTAGACTGAGGCACTGGGTGCTGTATCATACACCCTGAGGATAGTACAGAGTGACTCCCCATTTTTGCAACAGTCTTGGTTGTTAGTGCAGCAGTGAAAAGTAGTTGACTGATCTGGGTGAAGTTTACTGAATTTCAGCTTTCCAGGGCACAGGGCAGCCAAGCCACAGTAAACTGGGAGGATTAATAAGCTGGAGCAGATGAGAGCTTTCATCAGCACTATGGTAAGGAGGCATGAATGCAATTTCTTGGCTTGAAGTACACTGAGATGCTCAGATATGTTTGGCGATTGTATTACACTGTACAGCATCACTGCCTTCAACTCTCCCGCACTGACTCAGCAGTAGCCTGCTAGCTGGAAAATCATCCAGTTCCCTTTTATCACTCTATAATACTTTTAAAGCTCCTCCAAGCGCCTTAAAAGAGTGAGAAAGTCCCAGGAAAGTCCCAGTTTTCTGACAAGCAATGCTGCTGTTGTCTTGCCAGCAAATCTCAAAAATCACTTGATCATTAAAGAGACACAACTAAGACCATGGAATTGGGTTAGAGAGCTCTGTGATGAAGTGTATTTGGATTATTTTTCTGCCTTGGACCTCTGGGAAATGAGATCTAAGTGGAGCCATTATACCAACGCACAGCATTTTTTTCCCAAGGCCATTAAGCACTTCACAGATTTCATCACTGGAGGAGCAAAGCTGGCTGTTCAACCATCTGCAGAGCTGCTGAGATCCCACCCCTGTCTTTGCTGGGCTTGACGGCAGAGCCCAGCAGGCTGCGAGCTACCACTTAGGTCCCCGCTCACCATTGCTGCCACTCAGTTGCTCTTGACAGTTAATGTTGGTCCCTAACCAGCCTCTGGAAACATGCGGTTTTAGGGATACAGATTTTAAACTCCATCATCTCACTGTCCCCACGGGAGGTTTGCACTCTCTGCTCCAACCAGCCCCCTGGCTCACATCGATGGAAGATAGGAGCCAGATTTGTGTTTTCATGGCACCTTGTGGTGCTCACAGCCCCCTGTAACCCTGCAGAGGCACGAGGTGCCCTCTCCTGCTCCACCTTTCAGTTCAAAAGACCTGGACATGAAGATGGGGACGCTCTGACGTGCCCCGCGCGGTTCAAAGGGAGGCGGTTCGCAGGGGAGCTGATCTTCTTTCTCTTGCACCACAGCCATTGTGCAAGTGTCAAAGGAGCATCCCTCTCATCTCTCAGATTGATGGCATCGTCTAGACTTCCAGCATAGACAAGATAAACTAAAGGCTTCTGCAGACAGGTATGTAACTGTGGAGACAGCAGCACTGCAAAAGAGGCCTCTGATCAAGGGAATGTTTGTCCCACAGTCGACTCTCTGGCATAGCGGTCACCTTTGACATGACTTGCTGAATAGGAGTTTGTTTTCTAATTTCCATGGTTCAGCCATAGGCCACACAAAGTAAATACAAGTAAACGGGCAACAGTGGGTTCAAAGGAACATAAGACAAGTATTTGCCCCCTTGGACGACAGTTTGGGTAGTGTTCACATGTGAATCAATCTGGTTTGGGTCTTTGAAGTGATTTTGATTAAGAAGAGTGGGGTAGAGTACTGAAAATTGACAGGGTCAATAAAAGATTGCCTGTCTTTCGGGGAATACTCTAGAGATGAACTGCTGGCATGCCAGTGCAGAGCTGCCATTGGTGCCATCGTGCAGATGTGAACTCCTGAATTGTTTAAGAAGAGAAGCAAGAGGCCTCCCCTGGCACCAGCACTGAGCCCGGGCAGCTCAGAAGAGGGATGCTGTCAGGTCAGGGCTTGCTGTCGTGCCCTTTTCAGGGCTCTTCCCTACCCTGACTGGCCTTGCAGGCAATCTCTGAATGTGACACTGCTGTGTCATCAGGCATAGGTAACATCAGTGGGTTTAAGTTACCTCAAGCTGCAGTTAATATGTGAAGAGCTTCACTCCCTGCCTGGATGTACCACTACAAGTTGTCAATCTCTTCCACATGATCCAGGATCATAACAAACTTATGTGGCAGAAACAGCGACTTCTGGTTTTGGAAGATGTCCTTCTGTAGGTTGCTTGAGTTGCAAGGGGAAGCCTTCGCCAGGGGCTTTAGGCTGTTTCCAGCTCAACACAGCCCCTAGACTGGCTGTCCTGCAAAGGGCTTGGGTTTTTTGGTTGGTTGTTGCTGTTAAGGTTTCAAATCAGTGCCTTATTTTCCTGCTGTTGGCTTTGAAGGAAAAAAAATATCAAGTACCATAATTAATGATTCTTAGAGTGTTACAGAAATAACACCAGGCACATCCTATCAAAACACCATCTGGCTAGGAAGCCCAGCTTGTGGTGGCTTTAACTTTACCTGGTACCTTAATGCTTTTACCATTATATGCAACTTTCTGTTAATGCACAGCATATCCCCTTCAGGAGACAATCTGATATTTGAAGCAACTTCTCATCTGATTGATGTGGTCACTGTCACTCTTCTCCTGAAATCAAGAGTGTGCTAATCCTATACATAAGTAAAGACTATTTGTCAACATGAGTGACATGTGTGGGATGAAGACAAAAATGTGGATCCCAAGCGCGTCTGGTCAGTGATCATTCCACAAAAGTTTTCACAGTGCAACATGTAAAGTGACTTCAGCAAAGATGACAAGTAGACTAATTTATAACTTGTTTGTCTATAGTAGTTATTTATTTCCTGTGCTTATTAGCAGTAATAGCCAAGTAGAGACTGTGTGTATCATTACAGATTTTAAAAGGATGTTAATATCTTTTAGAATAAAAGAAATCACCTGAACAAAATAAATCCTTACTTTAACATAGGTGGATTCTTCTGAAAAGCTGCAGGTGAGAAAAGCTTCCATAGCTATTCATCATTGTGCCTTGCAGACTCATAAAGAAAAGTAGAGGATGTGCTGCTTTTGCAGTGCAGGGAAACTCAGTGTGCAAATGAAACTGCCACAGAGCAGGCAGGTGCAGGCAATTTCATAGTGGAGCTCCTGAAATCCTGCTGAAAAGGCCATTCATATATTCATAGTTATCCAGACTCTGCTTCAGCACCTCAGCTAACATAGCAGGACTGAAGAGCCACTTCTGAGGTGAGGGAAAGGCACTTGGTCAATGTCTGGGCCATCTTAAAGATGAACATAAAGCTAGTGATGCCAGTCCTGAAAGCCGGTTGCCATTTGAAATCCTGGTGGTGCCTGACTGAGCCTGAAGAAATGGCACAGGCACACCCCTGTAGCTGCCGGGGCCAGAATCCTAATCTCCCCACATATGAGCCTGGCCTTCACTGTAGGAAGGGAAAACCAGGTCAGGATAAGCCAGTGGGAGGGAGGAGCCTTTCTGTGCCCTATCCCGGTGAAAATGCAGAGGCTTCTCCAAGAGTATTGCACCCATCAGACCTCCCAGGAACACCGTCCCTCAAGCCTGAGCTTGGCAAACTTATGCACACATGCACACGCATGCACACACATGCAGACACACCTGTATACGTGCTCACTGCTCCCCGAGGCTCCTCTCGCTGCCAGGTAAGCGGGACTGCGGGATAATGTACGGGCAAAGGGAGCAGCAACCAGAGGAAAAAGACAAGCAGGAGCAAACCAAGGTTCCTTGTGCTGCCTCCTCAGTGGCCAGGGCACAGATGTGCTCGGTCTGCTGTCTCGTCCTTTGTTAACTCCACCTCCCAGCCTTTGAACCTCATTAACTGGCTATGGAAAAGAGGGCACTGATTATTACCCTGAGTCATAATCCAATCACTTGGGATAATGAAGCGCCTGTGTCTTCATACAGCGGAGTACAGGGCAACCACAGTTGGTTGGAAAAGGAGTGAAAAAATTGCAGAAACACCCCCAAGACTTTTTCCCTCCCCTCACCTACAGGTTTAGTTTCCAGCCAGCCCTAACCACTGCTCATAGTGCCCGTCACAGACAGCCTCCTCTGCAGCCCACCCCCTGTCCCAGAGCAGACTCCTGACATCCCTGACTGACACCGGAAAGGGCCCAGGGAAGGAAAAAAATGGTGAGGGGTACAGCACATAGACCTGGAGGAGAGCACAGCAGAAGCAACCCCAGGTTACTGCTGAGGTGAACCTCTTGACACATGCTTCGTCCTGCAGCTTATTGCCTCCAGTGACTGCAGACCCCCTCCATGTGTCTGAAGCTGATAGTACTTTGCAATAATGCCATAAATTCAATTTCTTCCCCAACATGTACAAAAATAATTTTAATTCAGAACGGTGAGGAAAATTCTCACATGGCTAAGGTCACTCCCTGTATGCCCAGGCTTTGAAGGTGCTCCTGGAAGAACCCTTCTCTCTTTTCATAAAAACAAGCAGTGGTGCACTGCTAGCTAAGATGCCATTTCAGCTGCTGATGTTCTGGCACCAAACCAGGACATCAAACCAGTTTGTGTTCTAAAGCAACAATTATTTTGCACGTCTCTGGAAAGGAACTCATATGAGGATGAGAAAAAAAGGCAAAACAAGAGGATTTATCCATTCCAAAACAGCTTTGCAGAGACATTGCTGTGACACAGCAGTCTAAAAAAAGTCTGTATAAAGTCCCAGGCTTTCCCAGTTGAAGGCATCCCATTCCTGAGAAAGATGAGTGGTGCTTCCTTATGTTTCTTTTTGCTTTCCCCCAAGGAAGGAAAATTGTGAGAAGAGTGCAATTTTGGTGGAAGCTGAGGTTGCAGGAGTAATGGAAGGGCACAAAGGGTTCATTGTTGGGCCAGCAATCTGTCACAGCGAGGGCTGTCACAGGAGTCTCCAAGGGGTCGGCCATGAAATGCCAGCGCTACGTTGCAGAAGGAGACTTGATCTCACCTTGGGCTGCCCAGCTCTGCTCCCCGTGCTGGACCACCCGCCAGCAGCGGTGGGGAGGGCTGACCCGCTGCCCTAAGGCACTGGCAGAGGCAGAGCAGCACACAGGGGCGAGAGGGGCTGCGGGTCGGGCGCGGAGAGAGATGAGATTTATAACTGCACAGTATTTCTCTCTTTTGAAAATTAAATGGCATGTTAGAGAAAATAAAAGAGGGTTGACAGGAGGGGGTGAGCCTGTGCACGGCCAGTTCAGTTTTCAGGGCTGAGTGGACAAATGGTTTCAGCACAGCAGTTTGGTTACTGTGGTGGAGGGGAAGAGCTGCACTATGAAAAGCACGCTCAGCTTTTGTGGGTGTCTGGCGAAGCTCCTGTCCCGAAGCCACAGTCACCTATAGGACTGTGTGCCAGGGCTGTTAGTGACCCTTCTGTCCCCCAGGTGCCTACAGCGCAGGCAGGGCTGGCAGCCTGCACCCACCGATGCTCCAGCCCTCAGAGCAGCTTTGCTGGGCTGAGCCACTGGCTGCCTGCAGGGACACCAGCCCTTGGACTTTGCCAATGCAAGAGGCTAAATTAGGTTTTATGTTTGCAAAAACAACAAAAGCTTGGAGTTTTTTTCCTCAATACCTGTGCAACTAGCACTTTGGTGGCTTGCGAGGAAGCACTTGGTGGGGATTTACTTTGGTAAAACACGTTTGTCCTCTGGAATGGGAAATGAAGTGTCAGGCAAGAAGACCATGCTGCATCTTGCAGCCCTGCCTGAATGTCCCAGGCCACCGACAACTGGTCTAAAGCATCATGGCTCCGTGGAGGGCAATCCGGCAGTGGCCAATTTACATCAGCTGAGGATCCAGGCTTTTGTGTCATTAAAGACATAGTAGAAAAAAATCTGTTGTGAATGAAGGAAGCTCTGGCTAAAAAGTTCCAACAAGTTAGCTCTTTATTCTGTATCAGTGAAGTCTGCACACAATGAAAACATGGACAAGGGAAATTTGCACAGCATTTAACTTAGGTCAAAAAAACAAGTAATTTGTTAAGTGGCAAGGGCACCAACGCGTGCCATGTCACGCTGGATTTTCTTTAAAAATAAAAAAAATAACAAAGTTAAACTTTCAGTCAACCTGAAAATATTTGCTTTTTATGGGGGCAATGCGGAACGAATGGGACAGCAAATCTTTCTTCGGTTGCTCCTTTACAGAGACTGAAAAGCTCTATAGAGACAGTGGGAAAAGAAGGGAAAAGGAGGGGTTGCAGAGAGTGAGGGAAAAGAAAAGAAAAGAAAAGAAAAGAAAAGAAAAGAAAAGAAAAGAAAAGAAAAGAAAAGAAAAGAAAAGAAAAGAAAAGAAAAGAAAAGAAAAGAAAAGAAAAGAAAAGAAAAGAAAAGAAAAGAAAAGAAAAGGGAAGAGGGAAGAGGGAAGAGGGAAGAGGGAAGGGAAGGGAAGGGAAGGGAAGGGAAGGAAGGGAAGGGAAGGGAAGGGAAGGGAAGGGAAGGGAAGGGAAGGGAAGGGAAGGGAAGGGAAGGGAAGGGAAGGGAAGGGAAGGGAAGGGAAGGGAAGGGAAGGGAAGGGAAGGGGAGGGGAGGGGAGGGGAGGGAGGGGAGGCGAGGGGGAGGGGGAGGGGAGGGGAGGGGAGGGGAGGGGGAGGGGAGGGGAAAGGAAAGGAAAGGAAAGGAAAGGAAAGGAAAGGAAAGGAAAAGGAGAAAGGAAAGGAAAGGAAAGGAAAGGAAAGGAAAGGAAAGGAAAGGAAAGGAAAGGAAAGGAAAGGAAAGGAAAGGAAAAGGAAAGGAAAAGGAAAGGAAAGGAAAGGAAAGGAAAGGAAAGGAAAGGAAAGGAAAGGAAAGGAAAGGAAGAGGAAAGGAAAGGAAAGGAAAGGAAAGGAAAGGAAAGGAAAGGAAAGGAAAGGAAAGGAAAGGAAAGGAAAGGAGGAAGAAGAAAGAAAGAGTAGGGAAGGAAGGAGGAAAAGAGCATGAGTGGAAAGGAGAGAGGGAGGGAGGGAGAGTGGAAGGAAAAAATGCATATGAGCTCCGAACTTCTTTGCTAATACAGTATTACCAAAGATATGCCAGACTGGGAAAGCAAAGTCTTTGGACTGCTTGATGCATTTCTCACTAATGATTAAAAAGGGATCTCTTGCAGAAACAGAGACTGCTGGAAAAATACTCTGATTAGGAACTTGAAGAGGAAACATGAAATCTGCCCAGGAAGAAAAGCAGGAACTGTCCAGAAGGAAAAGGAAACCCTGAGGCCCATAAAGCATGAAAACTTACAGGTATAAATTCAAGCTCTGAAATGCCAGGCATTCATTCTCTCTAATTTGTCCAGTTCAGCTGATTTGCTCATGTTCGGAAAATATTGTAAATGAATGACTTGTGAATTCTCTGAGGCATTGATGACTTGTCATTGGAAATGCGTTGTTTTGCTGAACTCATTTAAACTCATGTAAAAGAGGGAACCACCAATATATTCTCATGTCTTGCTATTATTTTTCCCCTTCTGGTACTGTTCCACAGAACTGAAATTTTTCACTTCGTCTTTTCAAATATGCATTTCCTGATCCTTGTCATTAATAATCTTGTTGCTGTCCTTTCTTGGGATTTCTCCTCTGGTTTCTCAGAATTTTTTTCATCCCATCCCCCCTTACTAACAACAAACCTGTGTTCACCCAGCAGACATTTCTATTTATTTACATTTTAGATTTCATTCTTCCCCTTCCCCTTCCTGAATACAAGTTCAAAAAGTCACTCTTACTCCTTATTTATTAGAACATGAAACCCTGTTTAATCTGTACTTCCTGTCCAGAGTCACTGTGTTTTAAGCTACCAAGGGTGTATCTGTCTGTGTCCCTATCCCTATCCCTATCCCTATCCTTTTCCTTATCCCTATCCCTATCCCTATCCCTATCCCTATCCTATCCCTATCCCTATCCCTATCCCTATCCCTACCTCTATCTCCATCTCCACCTCTCTGTTTCTATATGTAGTACACATATGCACATTCCCAGTGCTTTTGAATTGTCTTTGCTCCTATGAATTACTGCATAAAATGATGAAGTAGAACAACACTGTGGTGTAACCTTGCACTGCCTTCTTGTTCACACTCTGACACACACAGGAGCACATACACATGCACGCACAGAGACACAACCATGTGGGGAAAGCAGGAATGCAGGCGAGTTTTGACCTCCGGTGTCCGCACAATGAGCCGCGGACGATGCAGAAGGTTGGCTGCTTCTATACAGACCTGCTTTTGTGCTCTTGTCCAGGGGCTTGATCCTTGGAGCCCTGTGTGCTCAGTAGATGCCAGAGAGATAGATGTGATCTGTTAGCCCTCATCCAGCGCCGGCAGCTGAGCCATTTTCACACAGGCAGGCAGGTATGGCAAAGCCTGGGTAACAGATGAGAACCCATGGGGAGCTCTTGACTATGGAGAATGAAAAATCAAAAGAAACCATATTGGACACAGATACAAAAGGAGTCCCCTGTTCCTTTTCTATCCCCCCCTTGTTTCTTTTCTCCTCTTCCTTACCAGGCTGTAATGAATGTGGAAAACGGCTTCCCCCCTCAAAGTATTTGAGGACATATAGATTCCAGATGCTATTCTATGCAAATACTTCCACCCTTTCCTGCCCAGCAGCATCCTGAGTTAACGCTTCTGCCTAGCTCTTTGCTGCCTCTCGCTTTCCACGCTGCACTAGGAGAGAAAAACTACCTTTAAAAGAAGCCCTTAATCATTATTCTCAAAGGACAGATTTACACCCTACATAGTGCATTTGGGCTCAGCACAGCTGGAGGCACAAAGCAGCAGTTAACACATTTCTGGCATTGAAGTTATTTTGATGTTTTAATCATGTAACCTCATGAAGAAAGAGAGGTTAATTCCTAATAGTGCTATCACTCTGAGCTCTCTCTTGAAATCACTGTTTGTAGCATGTCCAGAGTCAAAGACATTTCTCTTAGTGAAAACAGTCTGTAGAAGAATTTAGCTTAAATGTGTGCAATTTAAAAGGAATTAAAGGAGCATACTTAAAACACAGGAACCTTAAGGATCTGTTCCTCGGACAGCTGTGACTCTTTTGTCTCCCACTGGCAGTTTTGTGAGCCTTGCTTCACACCAGCCGTAACACAAAATGTTCTTGCTTGGTAGCAAGATTGCCTTACTCCTTGTGACTGGTACTTACATACAAGCCTTCCAAAAGCTATTTCCATCTCCAGAAAGAAAAGAGAGATGTGGAGAGCAACAGGAATAGCTAATCTAACTGAAATTAGTTTTCTTTCCAAATAAAAAGAAATGCCTCTCCTGAGTTTTTACCTCCTGAGACTCTTCTACCACCTAAAATTGCATTCCTGGGTTTCCTGTTTATAATTCATTAGCTCATGAGCAGGTCTATCTGGACGCACACACCCCAGGATCACCCTAACAACAGCAGCAGTGCAGCTTTAGGAGTCTGATCAGTATGAACTACAATTTGATCTAATCCCTCCCTGAACTCAAAAATGGATCACTTACTTTTGTTGTGACAGATTGATGGGAAGATTAGAAAGAGTAGAGTAAGAGAGAGAGGTCTCAGGAGTGAGCACAGAAGGCTCAAACATTCAGACATTTATTGATAGAGAGACAGACACATTCCCCTCAATCAAATAAATACGCTTTTTGTATGGCTCTCACACACTGATTCCCAGCAACAGCCCTCTCCGCATCTGGTTGTGTGAGTATGAGATACTTAGGAGGTGGTATTGGTAGCATCTCATTAGGCTTTCCAGGGTTTCCTGAAGTTGCAGGGTATATTCTGCTCCATTAAATATATTTTATCTAATTTGCATTTGAGATCCTGCATAGAGGTGACATGGACTCTCTGCACTGATTTGCACTAGACGTCAAGTGCACACAATATCATTTTATGAACCTTTGGTCTTACAATGCAAAAGCATCTTAAAATTTGGGGGGGTTACCTCTTCCGTTGTAACCTCTTTTTTACAATCTTTCTGAAATAAACCACTGAATCAAGAAAATGTGCTAAACTATCAAATGAGTCTTGGGTTGAAATAGTTTCCCCTGTTTCTTAAGTGACATGGAAGAGGACTAAGGATGCACACCAAAGTTTCCAAACAAGTTTGCTCCTTCCTGTTTCAAGCAATCAGCTGAATGTCAGTGAAGACCATATTTCTGTTTATGTACATGTTTATTTTCGTTTGCATGAACAAAGATGAAGTTTCAATCTAGTGCAAGTCTCAAGTTCCTTAAAGTGGAGCTCGGGTATTCATTTACCTCACATAGATGGTGTGACACTGGATTATATGACTGTGAGAGGAGGTAACCATTTTATTTGTTCTCAGTTATGCCTGTTTTGTTTAAGAAGCAACTGGTATGAATACTCTGAAGGACAGAAAGCTTGAAGATGAACCCGAAATTGTAAAGATTAACCAAGGGGATTAAAAAGACCCAACAGTTACATGTCTACATGTAACAACTTTCAGTCTGTGCTGGACTTACTCGAAACCCAGAATTTCACTGATTTTGCCAATTTACAACTTCTGCTAACTTGATGTGTACCTCAGAGCCCATGGGAGTCCTGTCTTCCTGCTGACTCCTGCAAAACATTCTGAGAAAAAGTCATCTCTTTTCCCTGAGACACCCGTTCTCTCTGATTTTTATTTCTGTGGGGACTTACCAGACTCCAGCCTTACTGGTCTTCTTGATGTGAACCAACAAACAGAAGCCTGAAAGCAACGGTGGCTGTGTTTTCTCTGCTGCCCACCTGGATGCCTCTGTTCAGCCACAGAGCTGCACCAGTCTGGCTTTAGCTTTCGTTCTGCTGGCCATGAAAAGGGCAATGGAAACAGGCTGTGAAGACAGGTACTGGTATCCTTTGTGACTTGGATCTGGTTGTGAGTTATGAAAAACTCCCATAATTTCTCAAGAAACAACCATCTCCACCCTTACTGAAAGCAGAACAGAACCATGCCATCACAGGTGCAACCAGACAAAACATTATGGGTAAACAGTCACTTCAAGCTACAAGTTGTGGAAGAGTCACCTCATGTTTCTCTCCTCCATACAAATCCTTCTTAGTTTACATTGGTACTCCAAAAACACATGGATTTGAGGGTGGGGTAGATTGCTGTACATGTGACTTTGTCCTTGTATTTGGTGATATGTGCCAGTTTGCCAGCATGTGAATTTCCTCTAGGAACCATGTTTTAACACAGAGGAAGTGTTTCTCTCTGTACCATGAGTATCCTTTTCTCCTCTTCACTTTGAATGCTTCAGTAAGAGCTTATTGTGCTACCCAGTAATCTCAGTGCCTGCTTTGCTAAGGCTTCTGTATCTCAAAGCAGCCTCCATGTGCTCTCCACACCTCCATTTGGTGTCCAGGGACAGCTGTGTCCTTCCAGGCTGCAACTCTCTTCCCTTCAGAGACACTCTGCTGCTTTCATTCTAGTCTGGATTTGGGATTTAGTTTATGATGGTTCTTGAACTTCTGGAAATAGCCTGATCTCCGAAGTGATACAGCCCTTACTAACTGGCTTGATTACCCAACCTGGTAGGAAAGCTGTCTTTCCAACAAGCTTCACTGCCCAGGTTATCACAGCAAAGTCTTCCCTGGGTGTGCTGTTTTCTAGTGACAAAGATGAGAAATCTCAGAGACTGGGAGCGCAGTAGATGTAATGGAGACAGATTGTCATTAGAAAAAACATGACTCACCATACTCAGTTGATGAACAGGGGGACCCCCAAATCTGGTGGGATGTGGAGTCAGTATTCCAGATGTTGCTGCTATGGTGGTTCTTTACAGAAGATGGGTAGGTCAATAAGTGGAACTTAAGTAGGGTGTACGAAAACCATAGAAAGCAGTCACTGATCCAAAAGCCATCAAGCAGCAGAGGCTGGACCTAGGAAACAGCTGAGGTGATCTGCCTTACATCTGCATGTGGTAAACTGGTGGAAATGATGTGGAGAATTTTGACATTTGTAAAGGTGGTTTCATGCATATGAAATTTTTTCTTTTGTCTTTGGAAACTAATGTGGAGCTTCAAGGATGAAAATAGAACTTCACAGATTTCCCAAAGTGCAAGAACTAGAGGTCCCCAGCCTGCAAGTGGGTCGGTGCAGAGATATTCAGTCTGCCTAAAAGGCAGTGTGTTCCACTGAAGTAAAATCCAAAGTCCATAAATACAAAGTAGCATGTATGAGAAGTGTTATCAGAAACCTAACTGGTTATGGAAGAAACTTGTTGAAACCTTCTACTTGAGCGTGTTTCAGTTTTTATGAGATGGCAACTCACAGATACAAAACCGGTCCAGCACATATCATCATTTGAATGTATCAACATCATAAAAGATAATGGAGAGCTCCTTGATCTAATATAGTCAGACTTTCCGTATGGCCCGGCATAAAATGTTATGAAAGAATCTGAGAATTAGGAATGAAAAATACTGCTGAGAGACAGGAAACGAAGAATAAATGGCATTTTGTCATTCTGACACAAGCTAATGAAGGTCTTTCCTGAGGTTACGCACATTATGTTTCATGCTGTAAAGCTAGCTGGAGAAACAGTGGTGCTGGGACTAAATAGTTCCCCACAAACTAAAATTACTCACATATTCTGATCAACTGGAAAAATCTGGGGAAAGAAAAGTTCTGTCAATGTTCCATTTGAATGATTGGGAAATAAAAATCTATCTTGGATTTGAATAGATTTCTTTCAAAAAAATAAAGATCTGTCTTCAAATGCACTGTTGTGCCATATTATGTCTTATAATTAGGAAAAAAAAATCTGAAAATGAAACTTCATTTGTGTAGATTAAATATTTTAGGTAAACCAAATGATTCTTCTATAATTTTCCTTTGTAGATAGTTTCAAACTAAAGACACATACAAAACAACACATATCACATTAGCAAAAGAACCGTGGTGCCAAAAATCAAAAAGTTTATTAAAGGAAAAAGTATGATACGTATTAGAGGAAAAACATCAATGTGCAACAGCAGTCCAAGAAACAACATGAAGAAGCAATGAAAAATTGACAAGACCATATCAAGACCAGTGCTGGAACCCATTTTTATAACAAAACAAATGACAAGGAGATAAAATATCTGGGGTTGCCTGTTTTAGAAAGATAATTAATAAAGGACAAGTAGGAAACCCCAATCATTACCAATAATAAACTAGTTAGAGCTGGTGTGTGATCTGGCATGGCATTTCCAGAGTGGCAAAGCCTGAGCTGAGCACCTCTGGTAAGACCAGCCTCAGAGGGACAGCATGACTTCAAACCATGGCTGGGACCTGAGGATTTGTGTATTAGAAACCCCCAGTGTTATTTTTGCAAGCTGCTGGAAAGGGGCAGGTGTGCTGGAGGGAGGAACTACTTTATGAAGAGGTGAAATTTGTTCCCCAGTGAAAAGCATACCTGACTTCTTCAGGTGCCAAGTTGGTTGCCACCACATCTCGGCTCCTTCGGTCTCTGAAGGACTGTCACAGGCCAGCTCTGCCTGCCAGTGCTGCCATCCTCATGGCTTTGATAAGTGCTAAGTGTCCTCCAAAACAAGCAGCAGCACTGGTAGATTTAAAACAAAAGTTTGATTACTGATGTATTTTACTATTGCTAGCTCACTTCTTTTTCTCCCTTTCCTGTCTACAATTTCTCTGCAGGATGATCTGCTTATACACTGCCATATCAACATATACATCTACAGGAGGGGAAATGGTTCTTCTTCCCGACAGGGTGGCTAAAAAGAGCTGCAACTCCAAGTTAAATTCACCCACTGAACAAATTCCCTTTTAAAATCTGCAAATCAGCATCAACAAAAAGGTCCTGGAACTCATCAGCATAGGGGACAGTTTAATTACAGACTTGGGAGTAATTGCAAGTAAGAAAAAAATGAATATGTTCCATTTAGGAAGCATGAACTCCCCCTTTGGGGTTTGTAGGAGTGTCTGAAGCATTTAGGAAGGGTTCTGATTGAACTCTCAAACAGTGAGGGGTTCATGTGTCAGTGTTGCACGGTCATATGAGTGGTCACTTCCATTAGCCCAGTGGTAGCCCAAAACCTGCCTGTGTAACCCCTGTGCATTCAGAGCTCAAAATAAGATTGATAAGATTTTCCCGATTTTCCATATTTTATGTCTAGTTCAGAGCAATTTGGGGTTCTGTGCACATGGATTGGCTTGTCCCACTGCTTAGGGGAGGGAAAAAGCAACCGTGGGTGATTGTTGTTCCCAGCTCTGCAAAGCACACATGGAAAATCATGTCCTGGGCGGTGCAACTCATGTCCTGCATGGTCTTATCTATGGGCTGGGCAAGGTAATTTAATTTCACTTAGACCCTAGACATTGCTGTTATCACTTATGGCATTTTGATCTGTGCTTCCCCACCAGTCTATCAACATTAAGTAGATGGTTTCTCATCATTATGGTGCCTCATGACAAGAAGGATGGTGCTGAAGTGATTGACATCACCTCTCCTTGCTCTGTAACATATGAGGTCATTTGCCTAACGTATTCATTCTCCTGGAAAAAAAATAAAACCAGCAGTTCCCATTCCAGCCCATTTTGGGAGGCTTTCCTTACCCAGGTTGTATTCTGGGCATGAACTGGATAAACTCAATCAATGCAAAAAAGGCTCATTGATGTCAAATAGATGGTTCCTAGTCCCAGATGTGTCAGGCTCAGTTAGTGAATAACAGAGTGTCAAATAAAGCAATAAATCTTCTTACTTGCTGACTGCCGTGCAGGGCTGCCATGCGAAGATGCTCACATGCTCACTAATTCTGTGTGATGAGTGAGGCTGGCTGCATCTCCATCATTTCCAGAGGCCAGCAGAGAGGTGCAAACATAGTGAGTTGGGATGAGTGCTGGATCAGTGTCCCTTCCTCAACACCTTGAGGCCATTATTGGAAATCTGACAGCAATATGCCATGGAAACACTGTCAAAAAAAAGCTTGATTTTGGTGAGGCTGTTTGTGGTGCAAGGTGGTGCCTAGAGCAAGAAGGAATAGTACAGATGGGCTGTGTGTTTGCTAAATAATTGACATCGTTCTCACTTCTTAGCAACGTTCACGCTGGGGGATGCTCTGGCATGCTCTGGGCAGAGGGTATTTACAGACAGGGCTCACAGAGGAACTCCAGCATGGACCACGCTGAGTGCCTCACCCATGTTCTGAATGAACCCTACTGAAAGAAAAATGAACTCAGTACTTGGAGCCAACAAATCTTTGAGGTCTGTGCTGAACCCCTGGATAAGAAAGCTGAGGCAGTCTATAGGGATGGTAGGCAGTAGCCACTGATTCACTCTAGATAAAAAGCTAACAGAGAGGTCTTTGTGCAAAAGCGTGAGAGCAAGGACTCTTAAATACCTGAAGGACATTTCAAAGGCAAGACAAAAGCAAGGGATCAGACCTCAACAGGTTGCTGTGCAGACTCTGAATCTTAAAACATTTGGTACTGCTGCCATGTGGTGATGATCCCAGTTGGTAGTGGCCTGCCTGGGTTCAGACTGCTGTAAACTTCTGTCACCCAAACTCCAAGACCTCCTGTGTTAGGGTTGTCAATGGAGAGACTTCAAAATAACTTTATTACATCATGCAAGGACACTGGGTGTCATAGCTAGAACCCATGAAAAAATTAACCCAGAAGTGTAATATGTAGGCAGGCATTCATGTAGATGTCAGTATGAGACATCATCGAGGAGCAAAACCTGTGTTTTAACAATTACCATTCATGTTTCAGCCCCTTGTTGCAGTGGGTTTTGCCTGTGTCCATGCCTCTCTGTGGCAGCTAGGCTGTACTCTATGTCTTTCAGCGAAGGTTGTCTGACTTGCCCCACATTAAACTTGGCTCATCTGTTCAGTTTGAGTAAATTACGCCACACACCCACCATCTCCCTTTTTCATGTTGCCCACGTCCTAGGTCAGTTTACCCTTTGTGTGCACTTGAGAAGAGAAGCAATGCTTAAGGCACAGAAGAAACACAGTTTTTAAGTTTACTTGAGTTGGTCAACACTTAATGTCTCTGAGGACCCAGGACTGCCACTGGCATGAAGTGCCATCACTTGAAAATGAGTACTGTCACTTAACAGGGAGTAACCAGGCTGCCCAGGACCGCTGTTCGAGTGCACAAGGATTTTGCTTTGAAACAGTCACTGTAGCCTTCACTCAGAAAAGCACTTGAGCCTGTGCTCAATTTTAAAGCTTTATTTTAAAAATTACTCCAGCAGGACTTTGGTGCATGCATCTAAATGGGAGCAGAGAGGGAACCCTGCTGCCAGGAAGGGCTGCGGACAGCCGCGTGCTTTGGCCAGCAGCAGTGGCGGCGGGGAGCTCGGGCAGCCTGCCGGGATGTGTCTGGTAGATTGTGCGTGGGTTTCTGCTGTTGATGGTGGCAGAAGGAGAAAAGAGGCAACAAGACAACACTGCAAGACTTGGGTTTGTCCCTTGGAAGTGTTTGCAAATTGGCTATCTGTCTGGGAAGTGGATCTGGATTTGGGCTTCACTTCCTTCTGTCTCAGGACAGTTATGCCTGGCAAATATCTGCAATGTATTCTGGACAGAGCAGAATGACTTCCTTTAACTGTCTTACCTCTACCTTAATTTTTCTTTATGATTGCTGTCACTGTGTGAATAGTTCTTCAAGTCTCCAGAGTGCTGTGTAGTTAAGAGTCTCACTTCATTGCCTATGAGCTAAGAAAATGTGTGGTTGCTATTACAGCCCTGATTCAAACATAAGGTACGTAAGCACAGCTTTTATTTTAAGCATGTCATTAAGTCCATTGTCTCCAGAAAGTTAGGTGTGAGCAGAATTGGGTTCTCTGCCCATGAAAGTGAAAGGGATAGCCATAGGGGACTGGGACCACAGTCAGTGGGCAAAGCAGGACAGAAATCTCAAGTTTCTCTCTCCTGAATCACAGACCACACCGCTCCGCCTCCTTTCTGAGATATTTTGTTTCCTCTCTATCACTTAACATGGAAAGGGATACTATTTCACCTTACTGAAAATAAAGAGTATGTTCTGTAAATTCTGTAGCAGATACTTTTCCTTCCTCCCCTAACTCAAATACTCAGTCACTTTAAAGGAGGTAAAGGGGGAGAAATAGAGGGAAAAATGAGAAAGTGCAGCGAAGGCTTTGATTTGTCTGTGGCATAAAACTGGATTATAATGTCATTTGCTAACTGACAGATCATTTAGTGTCCTGGAAGAGTCTGTTTTCACACCACTGAAGCTCTCACAGGGGAATTCTGTGTGGGCTCCTTATTGTCAGAGCTATTTTTCACCCAATTTGTTTCCAAATGATGTCTAACCTGAGGTCTTCCCACTGAGAGGGCTTTAAGCAATGATTAATGAGAAGTGTTTTGCCAGACCCACCTGGGGAATGGCCCATCTGTGAACTCAGGTAAGATGGAGCTGCCTACAAGGCATTGGCTTGTGAATGGCAGGCAGCTTCCCATGGCTTAAGGCATAGCTCACAGCAAAGGCAAGGTGTTCACTGTTTGCGTCTCAGTGATTCATAAGAGGACCGGAGATAAATGTCACTCACTCTATCATTAACGTCTAGTTTGAAGAAACAATCTCCCTCTCCAGGGACTGATCCCCTTTCTGTTCCATATTCAATTATATTACACGTTCAGAATATGTACAGCACCTACATGGGATACATTTGAAGTGGGCTAAGATCACCAGCCGTGCTATGTCTATTTAAAGGTGGCAAACTAAAGCAGGAATATCTTCACATGTCCATCTGGCTCTCAAATACTTTCTTGTTTGAGCTATGAGCTCTTGTCCCTTCCTTCCAGTGGTGGCTTTGCCTGCAGCTACATATTCACCCCTACCTATATTGGCAGCATGGTAAAGTGAATGGGAAAACTGTGGCTTTTACTCTATAGTCATTTCAACAATTGAACAGTTTTGTTCTGCCAGAAAAACCAATTATCCCTGACCTCCAAAACTGAGATCTTTTCGGGCTTGAGCCTCTTAGTTACATGTGGGCGGGACAACCTTATCTTCTACTTTCCCTGAGAGGCTTCTCATATGCATAACATTGCTAATAGTCAACGTGAATTTCTTGGTAGCTGCCTAAAATGATCATTAAAATGCTCACATAAAAGTTAAGAAGCTCTGAAAATTTGGTTTCTCTCTGTATTTATGAGGCTGAAATCTGAACATATTTCTTACAGAATAATATCTCTCCCCTGATTTATGTGGAAGCTTCAGGCTCAGTCATCATCTGGAAATACATTCCTATACAGTCTGCGTCATTTAAATGCAGCATCCTACTGTCCCGTCTGTCAAGACCAAAACATAATGGGTCCAACTGCCTATGAATAAAACAGATTGTTTGTAGAGAATATTTATAGCCGATAAAGAGCAAGAGTTTATATTGGCAAAAGCCGTCCTTCTTGTAAATAGCTAGAGGCTCCCGACATCCCCTGACTTTCAGCAGCATTTATTCTGTTGAATGTGGATCCAAAACATTTCTCACTCACAGCTTGGCAAGACGAGTTTGACAACGATTTTCTAACCAACTGTTGTGACACCAGCAGCGTGTTTTGCCTGAAATTTCACCTGCAAAGCAATCTCCCACTTTCTTTAACTACTTCTCTTGCCAGCAACATGTTTACCATGATTTAGATGTCTATTATACGCATGAATGACTTGTCTACTTAATTTCATCAAAAAAATGAACCCTCATAAGTGGCACAGATGCTGGTATGATGGTAATCAAATTAGTTTTTGGACAGGTTTATGGCCACTTGCTGTCAGTTAAGCTCTCTTTGGCTATCTTCACTCCTAATACAGTTTTGATGGTGATTAATGGCTCCATTAATACACTGTTTGTGCTGTGATAGACATCACATTATGGTCTTGTTTGCTGACCACAGCTGAGCATGTATTTTTGTAAACTCAGTTCTGAAGAAAATATTAGTCATATTTAATATGTCACCACTACATATTGCCATGCAGAGGTCACACAAAGACCTTGCTCTTATACCCTCTTCACCAAGGATGAGCTTCTGTGCTGCTAAGAGAGGCAGAAGGTCCATGAAGAATGTGCTTGGGTTAAATGTTCATCAAGTTTCCTCATGCTGGGAACATGCCAAGGGTCTTGCTACAATGATTTTTCTTGGCTATGCTGCCATGCTACTCATCCTCCTTTTCTCTCTCACACCCTTCCAACTTAATTTCTTTGTTTTGAGATCCAGGAAAGATGGCTGGTTTGGGGAGTGTGTGTGTTGTTTGTTTGGGGTTTCCCCCTTTTTCTAGACCTCTCTCTGCTCATTTTAACATTCTCCTCTCAATTCTTTCCCTTTCACAGGCTTCTCTGAGCTGTCCACAATCAACAAGTGAGTCTAGTCAAACCAATTTTACCTTATTTTCATCCATTGCCACTCTACCACTAGCTGTGGAAACAAGGTAGAAACTGGCATTTCCTTTGGAGGATACAATGTAGTAAGTTGCTGGTCACATTAGTGATGGACAAATTACAGCTGGAAGGAGACCATGGGAGGTAAAAAGCACCACTGAATTTCCCACAATGCATGCTGGGAGTCAGTGTAAGAGCAATATCTGGGACAATTTCTAATATTAAAAAAGCTGGACCTGTTTTTTAACCTAAATGTCGTTGTGAAGCAGGCTTTATTTAGGAACAGTGCTGTAGAACCTGGCATTTTGCCATCCACTCACCTCCCTGCATACCCACAGAAGCACACATGTATACACTCAAACTATTTGCTTGCAAATGAAATAGTACAGGGCACGGCAACAAGCCCACGAGTTCCTTTTTATTAGTCAGTGAGGAACAGAAAGAAAATTATGATCCTGGAAAGAGGCAAATGGACATATTAGAGGTATTTGCACTGATTTTTTTAAGTAGTTGAAGAAATACAGGGGCTTTGTTTTGTTTTCCTCCGGTAATTAAGCCTAGTTTCTTTCTAGCCATATTTGATTTTTATGTTCATCTGTGCACTCGCCTAAACCCCACCCACTTGCTCCTCTGCAAATATTTATTATGCAAATGGTTTGTTTTGAATTGGGTGATCTGAGCAGATGCCCATTTCTGCATAACTGTTCTTCAGGAAAATTGCCGACTAGCTGGGTAACATATTATTGAACTAGTTAAGTAGTTACGATTGGTGTTGAATTGCTATAAATGCTCCTTGTGGACTTCTGTTTTCCAGCGGCAGTGTTTAGACTTTTTCTGCCTATAGTTACCTCTAACTCTATCCCCCTGTCAGACCAGCACCCATGATTCTCCAGCTCTTTTTCTAGCAGCAATGGCTCTCTCCACTTGCTTTAAATCCAATACATTTTCTGTAATATCCATTCACACAGGCAACCAGGGTCCCGTTGGCCACTAAAACAGTTCTGAACTTTTATTGACTTCATCTTCTGATAATGAAAATCTTTGTTAAAAGCTGTTACTAAATTTCCCTTCCTCTACAAATTCAGAATTCTGTCTGGCCCACCTTAAAATAAATGATTCATTTCCTCATCTCCTTCTTGACTCCTGATGAGTCCAGGAGAAAAAAAAAATGTACAGTTTGAGAACTACTATGCTTGGAAGAGGCAGAATCTAGGGGTGCAAGGGGACAGCTTCTACAGTGCAGCCATCTGGATGAACCAGAGCAAAGGATGCAGATAAGACAGTCAAGAAGGGAGAAATACTGAAGTCATGTAGAGATGACTCATTTCATCTGTTGATCTTACAGGTAACCAAAGAGATTATTGAATGAGGGGAGATCATTTGCATACACACATAGACACACACACGCCTATGCACATACATATTTACATATAAACACACACAGTTTTTACTAGCCATCTGCCTCAAGGGCTCCCTTGGCCATTGTCACCTGATTCCCTTTTCCTTTATTCATGATGCTTTTGGTAAGATAGTCACATACTTCCTCATTTTTTCCTAAACACTATGTTATATCATACCTCCAGAAAATGTTCTCCGGTTTGTCTGATACAGCACTGTTATGAAATCAGGCAAAATAACCAGAAGCTAAATTTGTTTCACATGCTGTTCTTCATTATCCTGCTACATCGGTGGCTCTCTGCATTTATGATCTGCCATGCATGCAAGTTACAGACCTGTTGCGAGACCCTGGCATTATTTCTTAACATTTGTTAAAAAGTGAAAGAGATGTTGTTCTTCCTCAATGCAATGAGGTTCCCTTCCAACTTTCCTTCCCTTGGCCCTGTAATAGATATTATCAGAATGTTGTAAAATCACTTGGTTTGCATAACAACAATTTTTCAGTCTATATAATCTCAGCTATGAAAATCAGTGTCACTTCAGCGGAGTAATACATATTGTTATATTGCCTGAGAGTTAAATCCAAACAAACTGTATGTGAATTAATATAACAAGAAAAAAGCTTTTGTGACATTTTAATTAAGTGACTGAATACAACCAACAGTTAACCATTTCTGATTAATTCCCTTTGGGTTACATCCTGAATATGACAAATAAAACCACCCATAATTCAGAATTCACAGTATCTGTGTGAATAGGTAAGTTAGCTTACCTTACTTCACCTGAATAGAATATTACTTGGCCACTGTATTTACTTCTTCTCTCAGTTTTTCAGTGGAGAAATTGTATGTGTTAGATATACACACGTACAGTGCGGACATGGGTGCACACAGATGTTTACACATATATTTACACACTTTTACATGTAAACGTCTTCCTAAAAAAGTCAACGAAAATATTTTCTGATTACTTTTGTTACCCCATATAGTAAGACTGGCTGATCTGATATTTAATAAATTTTTGGTATTTAATATGTAGGTTAAACTACACATAGATGTACCCATGTTTATGGGTGGATATACACCTATCTGAAGAAAAAAAAAATTGATTCCTTCTTGCCACACACTCATATAATATGAAGACAGAAGAATCTGCAGCTCCCATCTACCTTGGATGTCCAAGATGACAATACACAGACTCCTTGGCACCAATCTTTTTGCCAAAAGCCAGCCAGCCAGTTTACATGAAACAGTTGAGAACCCGCCTCATTTCTCCATAGCTTTCTGGTTTAGACATATACATGTGCATACACACACAAGATAACTTTGTGGAAAGGGTTTTTCTAAGGTTATTTCAGGAAAATGGGACAAATAAAGAAAAAACAGTCAACAAATCACATCAGATCAGAACCAGCTGTGGGTGTTTTGAGTTCACAGAGAAATTGCTGCTTCTCCCTAAAGACACTAAAAGTCAGTGGGCTCATTGCACGTGGCTGTGCTGGAGCCTGGCATTGCTGGTGGTGGGCACCAGTCATCCCTTTGCTGGTTTTACTGGTGAGCTTGGCAATCCTGCCACAGGTGACGGACATGCTCCATCTGAACCCAGCCTGGCATCTCCAGCCGATGCAGCACCCACATCTGTGGTCTGACTGTGGGAGGCTTCCAGGCTCATGCAATGGAAGATGAAAAAGAAGCTTGAGCTGGTTTGGTTTGACTCTACCCCCAGGCCATCATATTTCACCCCGTTATTCTTGTATTTAACCAAATACTGTGGCTGAACTGAGAACAGCTCCTGTTCAGCTATAGCTTGGTCGTTGCCCAATGTCATGGAGGGCCACTTAAAATTTAAGAGACTAAAATCTTCTTTAGGATACACACCCAGCAATACATGGGGAAACGGGCAACACCAGGCACCAAAATTACCACTGATAGCTTGCATTTCAGAATCAGGCCTTCCTGAGCATGCACGGGGCCAACAAATACATACATGAAAAAACTCACAAGGTCTTTGAAGGGTGAGTTTCAATACTGAAGGTGTATAATACATGAGCACACTATGAACATGTCAACTAACTTCATTTAAAGGCTGGGCAAATTTTTCCCACCAAAACAACTCTCTCAAAGCATTGGCTTTGACTAAATGTTTACACAAGGTGTTTTCTTTCCCTAGAATATGTCTGCTTTTAGAAAAATCTTTTACATGAACATAAGCTAATTTTTTGGCCTGAAATACTCACTTTCTGAAAGGAAAAGAAATAGAAATCAATTTGATGTGATTCACTGAATAAATCATTTGTACTAAGTTATTTTATTAACACTGGTCTTTCCTCCATCTTGAACTACAGGAATTACATAGAGTTCATTTAAAAGCAGAATAATTCTGTAATCCTTTAGGCATCCCAGTGCATTTGCCATTATACTGCCACACTGTTTGGTCATCATGCTATAGAACAGGAGAGGCAGAAAATATGGTGACCTAACCCCCTTGCTCTCCCTTCTTGCATCCCAACTCCAGTGTTTGCTGGATGCTTTTCCAGTATCCTGATATCATTTCAACCCCTTGTCATGGTTTTACCCCAGCAGCAATTAAGCCCCACACAGCCACTCACTCACTCACTCACTCTCCCCTGCTGGGATGGGGGAGAGAATCAGAAGAGTAAAAGTGAGAAAACTCATGGGTTGAGATAAAGACAGTTTAACAGGTAAAGCAAAAGCCATACACACAAGCAAAGCAAATCATTCACTGCTTCCCACCAGCAGGCAGGTGTTCAGCCATCCCCAGGAAAGCAGGGCTCCATCACACGTAATGATTACTCAGGAAGACAGATGCCATAACATCAAATGTTCCCCCGTCCTTCTTCTTCCCCCAGTTTATACACTCAGCATGACATCATATGGTGTGGAATATCCCTTTGGCTAGTTGGGGTCAGCTGTCCTGGCTGTGTCCCCTCCCAGCTTCCCGTGCCCCTCCAGCCCTCTCGCTGGCAGGGCCCAAGGAATGGAAAAGTCCTTGACTTGGTATAAACATCACCCAGCAACAACCAAAACCATCAGTGTGCTATCAACATTGTTCTCACACCAAATCCGAATCACAGCGCTGCACCAGCTAAGGAGAAGGAAATTAACTCTATCCCAGCTAACATGCACTGCCACACTGTGTTATTTTCTTTGCTGTACTCATATTCATTATCCAGGACATCCTTCATCTCACTGAAGTTTCTAACCCACCAAGTCAGTGTGAGATCACCAGGCTTCACAAAATGGTGTGGCTCACAAGATTGTACAAGAGGTAGTGGGGACACATTCAGCCTGTTTGCCATGCACTCTGCTACCACCTGGTCCAGAGCAGGGGTGCAGCTTTACTAATTACTTCAATGCAGGCTGGAAACAGCACCCCTAGGACAGGGCACCGACTTCAGCTCCTGCTGAAGAACAAGACACGGCTAGTCCATCACTATCAATATTATGGCAAAATAGGTCTGCTACTCTCTTTGCTTCATTTCTGCACATTCACAGCCAGTAGCAAGTTGTGGTTCTTCTCTGCAGCACTAACCAGGTTTTCTTGTTCTGGCAGGAGGAAAGCAAAATTATTGTAAGACTTCAGAAGTCAAGAATAACCTCAGAAGAGTTAAAGCGCCATCATATCTGCTGGGGGTGTGTGGCTATAACTGTGTGTGACCATTTCAAGCCATTTTCTCAGATTGTGTCAAAGTAAAATAATTTTCTATGATGAGCCACGTTGTAAATAGATGGTGGGGCTGAGGGGGAGGTGGGAGTGAGGGGAATCAAATTACATTTGGAAACAAAAGCTTTAACTTCTGGCACCTAGACAATTAGTTTTTGCTTCTTCTGTTGTTGGTCCTCGTGGTTTCATCTGTAATATGTATGGTGATTGTTTGCAGCCTGGCAACAGCGTGAAGTTGTGTGGGGGAGGGAAAACTCTAGCCCTTGTTAGCTGGGATCCAAACTTCAAAGGCTTTGGGGACATTGAGCAGACAGGTTTCAGCAGCCGTTAAGGCAGACATGTGAACAAAAGGGCTCCTTCCATTGCTGTGGAGCAGGGGTGACTTTTTGGCCCATTTTTGTTGTTGCTTTAATTTTGTCAGGGGCAGGGGGAGGAAAGCTCCTGGCACCAGGGACGATGCTTTCTGCCCATGACTGCATGCCCTTCTCCTTTCCGCGTCAGAAGCAGATATGGGCATTTATGGCCCCATAAATCACGAGCTAAGCCATACATGAGCAGCTGGTACATGTGCTAATAACTATAATTATTAATCATGTCGATTTCACACCCTTCAAATTTCCACGCGGGGCTTTCTGCCGGAGAGGCAGCCCCGGCGCCTTGAGCTGCTTATGGTATGAAAATATGATGAGCTGATGGTCTTTGATGATTGTCCTATGACAGTATTGATCTCCCTACAATTGGGTTTGTGGGGTATCGCTACCCAACAAAAGTGGCTTTCCTCACCTCCTGGTATATATCATTGTCACACATGCCCCATTGTTATGGAGGGGAGTGAATTACTTTCAGTATTCGTCCCAGTCTTTAGCTACTAGGTCACCATTATTCTAGCCTTATGTCAGTGTGGGGACATTTACTTTGATGTTTTCTTTTGTATCTTTCTTAGGGTGAAAGCATTTGGCTACATAGAGCTGCTAAAAAAAAAAAAAAAAAAAAAAAAAAAAGAAGAAGAAAAAAAGTCAGTTCAGGTTGGGTGCCTGATGGGAGCCAGGGAAATATCTCTCCTCACAGGCGCAGGCGTCTGACCTCCCTGGTCCTCGGTGCTGGCTGTCTTTGCCACTGAGGACTTCACCCAGCAGCAGCTCAAGCACCCCAGCCAGCCCCGGCTCGGGCCCTGGCTTGTGACTCTCCAGCCATGGAGGAGGGAACAAAGCGAAGCAATCTCCCCCCGACCTCACCCGACGGTGTATGCTTTTCCACCGTGGGGCTTTTTCCTTGCTAGCAGTTTGTTGTTTAGCAGAAGCACAGCCAGTGAGATGTGGCAATGTGGCAGAAACAGCTTTATAGGTGACATTACTGGCGGACTGAAAACAGTAGCAACAACAATAACCCCCCTTGCCGCAAAATAACCCTTTTGAGGCTGGTAGGAGCACCTCTTCAGCTAATCTGCATGTTAACGTGACACCGTGGTGGCCAGTCATCTCCCACTGGCCTGAACAAGGGCATGGGACTCTCCCCACTTGTTCCAAAATCTGCACAGCCCCCATCGGGCAGCTTCTAAATTGCTCCTGCTGTCTGTACAGCTGCTCTGTTCCAGTGACCCCCGGAAGGGCCCAGGGATTGTCAGGAGAAATTTCTATTAATCAGCCCCAAACAGACTGTTACAATTTCACACTTTTTCTCCCATCATTTCACACATTTAATGAATTTCAGGATCTGCTACTTTCAAAACAGTTACACTCAAGACCACAAAAAAAAAATAATTAATAAAAATTTACAAAAATAAAATGCTAAGGAAAACAAACAACCCCCCCAACTGAGAGCAGCAGGACAGGGAGCGCCCCTTCCAAAGCACTGCCAAAACGGACCTGGAGCGGGGCTGAAGGGGAATGCGGTGCAATCCAGGCAGCAGATTCCTGCCTTCTCTAGGTCTGATCCTGTCCTGTTTATTTAAAGAAGAATTTTGCATTTCACACCACTGTAAACTGAATAGGCCAGGAGTCAGTTAGGAACAAAACCCATAAACCTATAAGCCTTGTTTGCTTCAGGGCTGACACCTACTTGCCATTACCCAGGGTTAGAAGGCAGTCCGCTGTGTCAAGGGGCTGCATGATCCCACAGCTGGTTAGTGTAAGGTCATTTGTTCTTTTCCCTGGGGGCATAGGCATGTGGTTGCTGGTGATTGGGGGTGCCAAAGACTGGACCTCGAGTCTCACCTTCTAGTCCACCACTTCCACCCCATTCAGTGGTGCTGCATCCCGCTGCGAACTCCAGAAACCTTTGAACACCCTTTGAAGGCTACTGAAAACCTCTTCTCATTCCTGAGCTAAGGCAATCCAGATTTCGACTAAGCAAGAGTCCAGCTTGCTTTCTGATGCTTTTACTCATGCACAGCAAGGCCAGGCTGCCAGTAATGGAGCACACAGCAGGGCTTTGTGCAAACAGCACCCACGAGGCTCGCTCACAAATTGGGTGCCAGGCAATGAGTTGCTCAGGTGCCTTGGCCAAGGAGGGGGGTGGTGGCGGGGGAAGGAGGAAAGCAATACGAGAGCATGGCAGGCTTTTGCAAACTTGTCTGATTTGCGCTTGTCGACCATGAGGTTACATGTATTTTAACTTGAGACTGAATTTTACAGTCCTTATAATCTGCCTTGAGTGTACTACACAGGCCAGTGACCTCCATCTCCAGGTCTCCAAATCTATCTAAAAGTTTACCTTTACATAGCTTGTCAGAGATGCAAGGAAGTGAGCAGAGTACTCATCCTCCTGGACTGAGGACAGGAGAAGCACATCCCCTGACTTTGACATCTTCTCTAGCCATATGAGACTTAATGTTCTTGAGCTTTGCCCATGACAACTAGTACCTCTTTTTTTCCCCCTTTCCCCAAGCAAGTCTAATGCAGTGCAGGAAAGAAGCAGCAGAAAGGACTATTAGCAGTTAACTACAAAAATAGTGTCTTCTAGGATAGAAAGCAGGATAAACCAGTCAAACCTCTGTCCAATAAAATTATAATGCCTCTTATTGGACATCCATCAGCAACCAGAGCCCCCCGACATCACTGTCTATGTGCCCATGTGGTCTCTCCTCATGGCCTCTGCTTGCTGCTCTCCCCATGTTTTGCAGCACCACCAGGCAGGGGTACACTGCTCAGTGCATCCCAGACGCTACAAAAGAAACAAGCACATAAGGGCAGGTGGCCACACTGAGTGTGGGACATGATAGCTCAAAGCCATTATTGATTGCTGCAGATTATCAAATTTACCATGTTATCTGCCATGTTATTTACTATGCAAATGGACTTGACAGCTAACCAGTGCAACCTGTGCCACAAAGCCTCAGCACAACGTACTCAGCAGGCATGAGCGGATCAAGGTGCTCTGAGCCCATGTGGAACTGCTGGATCCACCTCATCAGTGAGACGGCATGCGAGAGTACAGCTCAGGTCAAGACCAGCGATGACAGGAAACTCTTCCTGCCCAAGGGGTACTGGCCACTAGCAGGACTTTATTTTTTGTTGTGTTGGTTTGAGGGATTTTTATGTTCATCTGTGAAGCAACTCTTGATCCCAGCCAGCTTTAGGTACCTTAGACTCTACCCAATGAATTTCTGCAGGGATGCTATGAACTAGAAATGGGCAGGTAATAGTTTTCCATTGTGGAAATACATGCTTTTTGTGAGTTTTCATGTTTCTAGCATGGCACCATTTCTGACTCTCGCTTGGAAAAAGCGGGTATCTTTCTCAAGCCTCTAGCCCTTCACTGAGCAGGGGGTCTGTCAGGGACTGGAGCTGACAGAGGCTTAAATCCCTGCTCTGAATCAGTCTCCCCCATTGCAGTCAGGTGGTCTCATACCTGGATTATTGTCCGATTTATGTTCCACTCCTCTGTGCTTCTGACAATCTTACAAAGGAGCTTTCATGGTCACTGTTACCCCTTCATGACAATTTAGCATGTCATGTGCTACATCAGTGTTTTCCAGTATTAATCCTGAGCTTGTTTTTGTTTTAACTTAATTGAAAGATTTGCCATCTCTTAATTCTTGGCATACTGGCTTGGCCATCTCAGTAAGGAGTCTTCTCAGATGCAGCAGATTCACCTATAGATCCAATACATTGCTTTACAAGGAGAAAGACTTCTCTTGGTCAGCCATCTATTGTTATGCCTTCATGTCTCTACACAGGTACCCTTTATTTAACTCCTCTGCATGATAGCTATCTGTATTGGAGACCGGGTGGCCACGTCTAAACTATTACCTGTGGTCAGAGGGTGGGCTCAGGCACCCTCCCATAGTCACCCCCACTGCTGAGGCAGGTAGTTAGTACCTGCCTCAGCAAAGCTCTGAGTCAGGCATTGCTTTCCTAGGCAATGCCTCTGTCTGGAGGATAGTATGAAGCGTGGATTGTCCCTGGAGGGTGCTGCGAACTAGGTCATGCAGGTCTGGGGAGAAGTGAGTTTAGTCATATGGACATGAGCCTCATTGTGCCATTTAGCCTTGGAACCAGAAAACCCAGTGATGGTCCATTTTATTGAGTATAGATGTCACCTGCAGCCCTAATATGAGCCTGTTCTACGCTTGCTGCATGTAAACAGCCTAGAGGTTGGTTTTAACCAGCTATGGGGAGTCATAGAAATTGCCCACATGTTCAATGTCTCAGATAAATTATTCCACCTCAAGTTTACCAGATTAGTCTTCTTTCCTTTCATCTAGCCTATCTTCTTATTGCAGATGGACAACAATATGGATACCCCCCAGATAGTAGTTTCCCACACACACCCCAGAGATATACACCAACTAGACAGAACCAGGGACCCTCTGGAAATCCCCTGGCAGACAAAGGACAAATGGGCTGCAGTGATGGGCTAAGAGAACAACCCAAATGTCTGCACAGCTCAAGTTACTTAAGATCAGCATCTCCCCTTCAGTGCGCATCCTACTCAGCCTGATAGATGCCCTTTTCTACAGCACCACCCCATTTCTTAAACTCCTGTTGCAGGCCTTTGTTTTATGTCTCTTTTTGAGTTTCATCATGACATTCAGCCCAGTACCCCCATCCCTGCCTTCCCCAGACACTCACTTTCAGAATATCCCAAATGTCTTTGTGCTTGCTGGTTACTAGTTGTGTCATAAGTGACTCTTCTTAGAAGGATGCTCAGTACTCTTGACTAAATTGCTTCTGAAATGTGATGTTGAGGGATGGAAGAGGCTAACTAAGTTTACGATAGCCTGAAGTTAAGATAGTCATTGTAGTCCCTATCCATTTAGGCAGCAGAGAAAGCCAGAGCTCTCTGGAGGACTAAATAATGGTTCTCAAAGTGCCTAAAATTAGACATATTGCTTTTGAGCACTTTTGAACATTTATCCAAGCTACAGTGAATCCTCATTTGCTGAACATAACTTTATTGCCAATGTCTATAGCAAAAATGCCCCATAGTTTAATCTGGCAGTTGGTTTCTTGAATAGAAAAGGCATTTATACATTATTCTTGCATGGATGACTATTCCTGGAATGTGTTATAGGTTTGCCTAGTGGTCTTTGTCTCGCACTCTGCATTCCTCTTCATTCTCCCACCACCCAGGATTTCTGACACTGGTGTCTCTGGGCTGCCATGTACAGTACAGTGGGGATTCAGATTTCTCTGGCAGAAAACTGTGAGTACTGCATTTGCACCAGTGGTCTGCCTGGTGCTCTTCCCTAGCAGCTTCCTCTTCAGACTGATTAAAACCGGTTCATCTGTTCTACTTCTGCCAAAGGTTCTTGGTGCCATGTTACAGAGGAGTGACATGACTGTGAGGTGCCAGTATTTAATATGTGACACAGATCAGACTAAATTTTTGTATCAGGAATCTTTTTTGTCTTTTTTTTGTTTGTTTGTTTTAAAGAAAACAAACCCCTGATCTGAAAATGGAAATTATTATGTACAGTTTTGGTCTGTGTGTGAGAAGAAGTTTCTGAGTTGTAAACAGTTTAAGGACTTTTAGTCCTTTTCTATTCCCATGCTGCTTGTCTACCTTTTGTCTCTGTCTCTCCTCCATCCTCATTTTTTCTAATACATGTAGTGATGTGAGAAGAAAAAGCAAAAGGAGGGAAAGATGGAAAACAAAAAACGGGGAGAAAAATAAAACCAGGATTTTGAAACGCAATCTTTGTCAGGCTTCTGCTCTACATTTTTAGGAAGATGAAATCTCTTGACCTTCAGAAACCCACCAGCCTCTCTCATTAGCTTTGGGGATGTGGATCAAGGTGCTTGTGCATGAGAAAGGTCACTCACTGCAACTGTCCGTACCCACAGTGAGTGGCTGATTCGACTCCTCGCTAGCACTCCCCTGTGCATTATCCCAGCAGTGACAGCCGCAGTAGCAATGCTGCTCACCTCTCACTTCTGCCCTCCTAATTCTACTTCTTCACTTTCACCATACAAATAAACAGAGAAGGGAATTAGACAGCGATCATTCTCTGTCAAAATCAATCTCTCTTTTGGAGGCTTACACCCTTCCCCAAACAAACTGAGTCGGCTCCTTTTGCCTGAGAATGTGATTTCCAAAGTGCTTGCAAGGGAGCTGAAGCTCACAAGCTGGGGGTGTCATTTTTATTTGCCCGCTGCTTCCACAGGGTGGGAAACAACAAAACGTCGGGAGAAGGAGCGGGGCTGGGTGAATGGGCTTCCCGGAGGCTGGCTGGCCCCAGGGTGCAGTAGGTGTGTAAAATGCCATTCAAGCGATTCATGCCAAAAGGGTGCGGTGGACGGGCAAGGCTGCTCCCTTTGAAGATGCTTCTGTCAGGCTGGAAATACAGGAGAAAAGCACAGCTTCTTTCAGCTGTCCCCTTTTGTGTGCTTTCCCATACGAAACTATGTTGCCACCGCTGCTCTGCACTTTGTTATTATGACAGGAAAAAATGAATTTCTAATGAGGTATCTGTGCCAGCTGCAAGCACCTTGTGGATCTCCGTGGCCCAGGAGCTTTGTCAGCCGCTCCTTGCTAAATGCTAACCAGCCTGGGGGAGGAGGAGACTGTCAAAGCACGGCCCCTGTGAAAAACCCTTTTCTGTACAAATCCAAACAAACGGAAACAACCCAGTTCCCCTAATAAGCTATGCTGCGACATGTCCTCATTTCACAGTGATCGACTCCAGGGACAGAAAGGGCTCAGGGAGGCCTTGACAATGCAAGGAGCTCTGGTTTTTCAAGGCAAGAAATGGTACATTTAAAATTGATTAATACCCTCTGATTCCCAGAAGGCTTTTCATATGCAACGCAGGATATGTTTTGCTCAGCCCCTGTAATGCAGCTGCATCTCCCAAGGCCTGTGTCAACTCTCAGGAAAGCCACAGCAACACAACCGCTTTGGAAAAGCTGTGGAGAGAGGGCACCGTGTGCACCATCTGCTTCAGGCTGCTGGGCAGGCTGAGGGAGCTCGGGGCTGTTCCCGAAGAGGATTTCAACGGCCAGTTCAGAGGCTGAATTTTTCAAGTTGTCCAGCTGTTAGCACGGGCTTAGCCGAGCAGCACAGACACCTATTCGCTCTTTTGTGGCTTGGCCCGCACAAACGGCTCCCCTGTCGCTGCTCTTCAGCGTGCACTTGCCCGTGCAGGGCCCATGAGGCTGGCAGTGCCCTCCGGAGCAGGGCTGCTGCGGAGGGGCTGGTGGGGCTGTGCTGCACCCCGCGGCTGCTGGGGCTCCCGTTGCTCCTGTGCCCACTGATTAGGCGCTTCCAGTTAGTGGGGCAGTGAGTAATTCACTCCAGGGAGGGGAAACAGAGGAGTTTTGAAGGAGACGTCAGGATCAGTTTGAGCCAGGTCTTCAAAAGAAACCTCTATGTTTCCCTTTTCACCAAGAGCTAAAGAAACACAAAAGGGGGTGACGAGACTCTGCTGAAATACAGCTTCACTAAACCAGCAGCTTTTCTGCCTTTCCCCAGCCAAAGGCACTGCATTTTTGCATGGATTAATCAGCAGCAGCCTTAAGCATTTGCATGGTTAGTATCCACACTGCACCTGACCTCCTGAGGGCTTCTTTATGCTGAGAAACTAAGCTCAAAACACAACTTCCCTATGTCATCAAATGGTCTTCAATATCTCCACAGTCTCAAACAAACCTTAAGAATCTTACTAGCTTTGATACTGACTACTCATATCCTCTCCTTCTGCTCCTGTTGATGGACAGAAATAAATGACTAAGTGAGTGACTGACTGGGGGTAATGTCTCTGCAGGTGGTGGTGACATTGATGAAGAATGATGGATGAGGGTGACAAGACTCCACCCCACCCACTTGTCCATGTGCATGACAGAAGGTCCTGCAAGCCAGCCCCCCGCTCTCTGAACAATGCCTCCAAGTAGGTATTCGGTAGTGTAAAAACAAGGGGTTTGGCTCCAGCAGTGATTGCGCGACAAGTTTGGGGCCATTTAATGAGTTGCTAATGTGAAAATAATTTTCTTTTCTTACTTCAGAACGGAAGGAGTAAAGACAGATGGCCCCAAATCCAGGGAAACGCAGCCATAGAATTGGTAATGGCTCTGCCAAGGCTTGAAAGGCAGCTCATCAGGAAAAGGGGACATTCCTACCACAGTCAGGAGTTGACAGAAAACCTCTGACTTTCCCTTCTCACCTCTCTGGTTGGAACATTCCTGCCAACGTTCACCAGACATCATCGAGCTGCTGATTGCTATTGCAAAGACTAAGCTGCTGTTTCAAGTTGAAATACATCCTGCAGAGGGGAGGGGAAGATGTTCCTGGCATATGCCAGAGAATTGCAACCGATTGCTAATCCAGATACAGGGGGAAGTATTCAGCGATTGATTGTTAGATCTCAAGTGTCAAAAGCAAAAACTACAACTGTTGGGGGACCACAGGAATAGTGTTGATGACTGCAAGGAATGTCTGTCTTGGATGGGTTTTTTGTTTTAGATGTAGATTGAAGTTTAGAAGAGGCATTTGGCATTTAAATGGGAACTGTCAATTCCGTCTCCACCAATTCAGCTTTTCTAAGCTCTCTCACACACAAAAAAATTGCTAAAAAACTCATAGTTTTATAAATAAATACCACTGAATTATTAGTCCAGGGAACAAAAGTGAATTAATGTAGTTTAGCATTAAAGGTAATGGTAAAAAGTGAACACATTATTGGGGAACGGTGAGCTGTGTATACAATTTCATTTGGTTCTAATGTATGCAATAACAAATCTGTAATGTCCAATTTCCATGAGATGACAGGTCCTTGCCAGCTATGAATGAGCAGAGCCACATGAAGGATAGTTTTTACTGTCAGTGTCCCTTTCAGGAGGGTAGTGCTTTTTGGGCTGCCATTCCTTTCAAAACCCAGGGGCTGTATTTCAAAAGTAACAAATGGTTTCCAGTACCCAGCCTGACCTGGCCTCCTTAGTAAGCAAAATGTGAAATTATCTTCAGTTTCAGAGAGGAAGTGCTCAATGTTTTCTGAAACCCAGGTGTGAAGGTGAAAAGGAAGGTGTCCAGAACAGCTGAAGGTCTGGCAAAGCCTGCAAGTGCCAAGGACCATTGAATAAGCAAAGAAAGGAGCTCGGAAATCCCACTTGGAAGTCCAGGAGAGTTAACAGTTGCCATTTACCCTTGAAAGCTCTGAGCTTTAGCCTCTCACTTTTGCTCCCAGAGAAGAGGTGACAGGTCCTTTCTGTGGGGATGAGATAGTGGTACCTCCACTCCCTCCAGCCACACACAAGCCCACTCCAACCCAAAAGTGCTGTAGCCATACTCACCTTAAGCACACAAATGTATTGACATCTATTGAACTACATAGTATATATTTCTATTAAAAATATACATGATTTTTCCTATAATTCTGTCATTATTATATGATTTGTGAGTATGTAAGTTATGGTTATAGGCTTTCCTCATCAAAACACCTTTTTTCTCAGCCAAGGAGGACATAGGTAAGCAGGCAGGACTGCCTAGACCTCTGCTTTTGGACACAGTGGTCAGGACCTGTAAGGTGCTTTGGTTGAAAAGAAGATTGTTATTTGCTCAGTATCCTAAAAGGCTTTACATTATAACCCTCCTGCAGAGATGGATCTTTACCCATGAAAAAACCTAAGAAGTCATGTGGTGGGAGACAGACAGATCACATAGGAAAGATGGCTCACATCTGCCCAACTGAAACCACAGTCGGTCAGCATCATCCCACTGCAGGGAAGAGAGAAGAAAAGGAAGGGAGAAAGAGCAGAGCTGTTTTGGCGGTGCTGGAGACGGGAGGAGAAGCTCCATGCTCTGTGCCCAGGACTGGCAGTGATGTAGCCCATGCTGTAGACATGGCTCCCTTAGAACCAACCACAGCAAACACAGCTCACAGATATATTCATCCTATTTTAAGTAGCAGTTATATTTAGCTCTGTGACTGTCTTCTGTGCCACCTCTGCTTTAGGCAAGGTCCCTGACCCTCTTTGCCCACCCACCAGGTTGACTACCTAGCCAGGTTTGATACCCTGCACAAAACCTAATCCACACTCGCGTCGTCCCTCTGAGCCATGGCATGGCACAACGTGCTGCAACTGACAGCAGCACTGGTGGCAGCGCTCTTAGCAAAGGCTTAGCTGCAAATCTCTGTCTTGTCAAGCAAGCTTAGTACAAATAATTAGAGGTGTAAGCTAATCCTATAAGGCTAGATCGTAGCCAGACCTGATCTGGGAGCATGGCACATAAGAGCAAGAGAGACTACTTTGCTCCCTGTCTGGATTTGCAGCTCCTGGGCTCTGGGGAGCAGTTTAGGGCTTTCTCTGCAAAACTCCTGGGGGAAACATTCCCACCCCATTCCCTCCTACCCACTGTGCCAGTAAAATATTTGCAGCTGTAGAAGACCGAGGGGGCATATTTAGCACTTTGCAAAGAAGCAATCCTATTAAAGACCTCTGTGGAGGCAAGCACTCACGATTTGATCTATTGCATGACTAGTTTTCACTCACTTGTTCATGAGAATGTCTCCTAACAAAACAAAGTGCTGGGCATCTAAGGCATGCAAGCTATAGAAATGTTCATCAGGAATGCAAATATTCCTTAAGCTGGGGAAAGGCGCTGTAGCATCACCAATTAGCTACATGGAGTGGGCACTGACCAGCAGCCCCCTGTCCTATTAATAGATGAGAGAGCCATGCGCCTGCTCCTGGGGAGCTCGCTTGGCGGAGCTGGTCTCCAGAGAGCCAGCGTCTACAAAGCGCTAACATCTGGTGCCCATTATTTCACCAGCTCTGTTGTGATTAGTCCATATGATAAGTCTGGCCAATTGCTGCTGGTAAGGGATTGCACCACTCTCTCCACCAGCCTCCTTGAGCTGTCACTTCTGGTTTGTGGCCCCTGCTAATTTGCCACTGCAATTTCCAATATTTGCTCAAATCCCATAAGGAAATCTCCCTGCCTTTCAGACAGAAGGGTAGCACTGATAATAAAAAGGGAAGGTTTATCAATTAACTGAAACCGCTCTATTGAAGCAGGCTCAAACCCCCTCCTATTTCAATTATGTGGGACTCATGAAATGCTCTGGAAAAAACTTTTGCTCAGGCAAGCGTTTCGTGAGGGAGCTGATGGGATTTACCCACGCTTTGACAAGTTGGAGAAGAGGTTAAAAAAAGAAATCCTTCTGCTTCCCGAAGGATTTTTCAGCCACTGCGATAGCTGGATTGTGTCCACCTGACAGAAAGGCAGCTCCTCAGAGGTGTAGGAGAGGGATTTGGGGCCTTTAGACAGAAGCTTCCCCATAATTTTTCTATTTCTTTCTCTTCTGTTCCTTTGCCTGTTCATTCCTTCATTCTCTCATTTATCCTTTCCTTCTTCTTTTTGTTCTCCAAATGCTAATTGCCACACTGAAACACCTGTATTACCGTAGGAAATTTCCGTTACCCCCATTTCACACTAGTGGAGGCAGGCTGAGTAAGCACTAGGGACCAAAATGGGAATTGCAGGTTTACACAGACTTTTGCCCAAAGACATTAAACTATTCAATAAATGAATCAGATAGCTGTATATATTATGAATGTTCCTTCAGAAGATATGAAAGAAAAAACCAGGCACAAGCAGGTCAAAATAATCCACAACTATACAAGGATCAAATTTTAAGTTTTTTAACTGGCATGTGATATTGCTTTGATTAAATAATTTCCATTCTTTCCCACCTTTTAATTAATTTCCCTATAATTTCCCTGTTAAGAAATTTCCTTGAAAAGACAGAGCTCCACAAGGAGACCTCCAGAAGTGAATTCAGCCGAAGCATTAGCTTCAGGCAGTGCCTTGTCTTTGCAGCTTTATTACACATATAATACACTTCATTCCTGAAATGTTCAGTTCAGGGCATGTGTTTACCATCTTTATGTTAGATCATAAACTCATGCCTTTCAACAGTGGATGATGTTTAAGCATAAGTCAGATGTCATATGGGACAACACTCCACACTGTTGTGGAGATGACAGCACTCAATTTTTCTTCTGCTGAAGTCCTCGCAGTGCTGAGGTGATAAGCCCTACTCAGCTGAAAGGGAAGGAAGCTAATGTGCTTCCCAAATGAGTCACAAAAGCAGAAGCCACAAATTCCCTGAGCTTTGCACTTTCTTCCCGGACACTTTCAACGCATGGTTTTGGCTGCATTATCCAGTTTTCATTAGAACAGAATTTTTCCTATGCCTGATTCTGTGTTTCACCAGCAAGGAACATGGTGAAGATGGCATTTCTTCCTAATAGTGCTCTGAGGCAGCAAGGGCAATCCTGTTTTGTAGGTGTAGAAACTGAGGTACAGAAGACTTATGTGAAACGGCCAACATCCAGTGGAGAGTCACTGTTTTCATGACGGCCTCAGGCTTCTCACTCTCTAAAAGCGTTACGGTACTCTGATTTTGTGATCAAAATGCATAGCTTGTCTGAGTGAACATAGCATATATGTGCACACAGATGTGCACACCCGTGGATGTACGCACAGACATTCACCAAATTTTTGTGATGTTTAGTGGCCAGTGAAACTAAAAAAGAGAGGCCATGTCCCAGAAAATTACTCCCAGCAAAACCTGTATCATCCTTAGCTGGTCTGGCAGGGGTAGCAGGTGACACACAATTAAGTTAAACCTCTTGCAAGTCTCTCCCATTTATCATGCTAGAAATTATGGCCTATAACCAGATGCAGATGCAAAGCCAGAGAAGAAGCCTGAACACAGTTTCACAAATTGAAGACATATTTAGCTGTGCTGCCTTTACCAGTAAGGCACTTTGCTTTGCTATGTCAGCACAACAGCAACTGCTCATGAAAGATCTGGTGAAGGCCACTGAGAGCTAAGCAGGGCTGGCTGCTTGTCTCACTTCTCTGAAGGGCCTGGTCTCCAACTCACATTTATAAAGTCTCTCATCAGACTTTACAACTTATCGAAACACCATCTTCCTCTGGAAGAGGGCTGGGCATGCAAACCTTGGGGACACACAAAAGAGGCAATGAAAGGATAAGGTTGTTTTGGAGAAGGATAAGAGACGGATGGAGCAGAAGGTTTTATCAGAAAATACAGGAAACCTTGATATCTGTGTTACTCAGGGCTTAAGAAACTGGAGACCTGTATTTGTTAAAAGAGAGACTCCACAGAGCAGCAGAGACCCTCCTTGCACCAGAAGATGGGCCATGGCCCCAGGTTTGGTCGACTGCTCAGTCCTCAGTCTGGCTCTGAATTTGGCCCGTACTGCAGGACTCAGTCAATTACTTTGCACTGTCGTTTTCTTCATATGTAAACCACTGACAGTAAGTCATATTTACATACCTCCCAAGAAGCTGTGAAAGTGACTTTGTTTTTACAAATAATCCAACTAGAAAATCACAATAAGCTAAGGAGATGTATTTTTTATCTGTCTTTTTGGCTACAAGAGTGGTCCTTTCTAGTATCCTAATGATCCTTTATGTTTCTTCAGAAATGTTCCTTGCCAGCTTGCAGAAAAGCGGCTAGGTCCCTTTAAGAAGTCAGGAGCAGAGACCTACAAAAGGTCCATTTTACCATTTTACTAGAGTTTGGGCAGCTCTCACCTACCCGGAGCTCAGCTGCACCAGGCTAATTTCCATAAGCATCATGTGGTGTTACAGAAACCACATTTTGCCAAGCTGTCAACTGTACAGCCTTCTCTTTGCTAAACAGGCTCCCATTAAAACTGTCTGCACAATTTGTCAGTTAAATGAGGTACAAGAGGGACGCTCTATTTGCCCCTAATTAGCTGTGCAGACTACCTTTGTCTGTTTGATTAAGTATTCACATTATCAATTTTGTTTAATCTGATTCATTTCACACACCTCCCCGGGGACTCAGCCCATACGGTTAACTAATCTCCGGTATCATCTCTCATATCAGCCCGCGGTAGTCTCCCACGGCACACTCTACCCACACACACACTGCTCACCAAAATCTTTGCTGGGGAAGATGCTCCTGACCGACAAAACTGACGCTGCCTCCCTGGAACTGAGGGCTGCTACTTTTAAGGGAAGACAGAAAAAAGCCATGCTCATGCTCGCTATGCTTCCCAAGCACTTCTGCAATGATTTTTTTTTTTTTAATCTCAGAAGCTTTTCATCTGCAACCAACTGGCTTTGGTGAGATGGGATACATGTCCTGCTGGTGACCGGCACACCGCTTCCCACTCCCCACAGATGTCTGCAGCATGAGCTGCTCTGCTCTTCAACAGGTCTCTGGTCGTAACAGGAGGCAACACCAGTGTCCTAATCACAAGATGAAATAATGTGCAATAAGGGGGATAGACTTTAACCAGGAGGACCTGCCCAGTCCAACACCATTTAGGAAAGAAAAGGGTCTGCAGGCTAGAGATGATCCCTTTATAAGTCTGTGAGGTGCCAACTAACTGCACCTTTCAGAGAACACAGACCATTTTAAGAGGCAGAAAGGTTCACCTGAAAAGACATGCACCAAAAAGGTCCCTCTCAAAACCACTTTTATGGTTTTGCTTGAGGCACCACTAGCAGACCCCTGGGGAGAAGCAGACAGTCCTGGGCAAGGGCCAGGCAATGGCTAGGGATGAAGAAGTATTGCCTCGTCTCCAATGGATGGGTTATTTCACCACAAAATTTGATGCCCATCTGCATGGAAACTGAGTGCATTCCCATGCATATGCCTGACTGCACATATATATACGCTTGTATGCATATTAGGGCCAGTGCTGTAGAAAATATTTCCAGCAAAAATTTTAAACCTTCTAAATTTAAGATGTTGTTATGGCTGGCTTCTGTTGGAACTTTTCTTAGAAGATGTTAGTCAGAGTCTTACTACTGGTCACACTGTTGATGAAACCAAATCTTTCATGATTTTGCAGTTACAAGTTTCACCTGAACAAAAATAAATTTTTGCGCCTAGTCAGCATACAAACCCTGCCTCACCCTCCACATGGTTTTTGTGTATTTAAGTGTAGAAGAGTTTGACTTTTAGTATTTTTGAACAGATTTGCAATTTCCCATTTCTCTCTTTTAAATGAACAATGGGATGCAACTTGAATTTATTTCAGCAGGTCTACTATCCTCAAATTCCTTTTCCTGTGCTACTAACATTGCATACATGGCAAGAGCAAAAAAGTGACATGATTGGCCTCACAGTCAGTGACACTTTTCTTGGGGTCTGGTTTCCTCATGGCAGTACATGGAACAAATCTTTCCAACCTCTGATCTGGCTTCTGCCCTAAGGTAAACAGTCAGGCAAAACACAGGTAGAAAAATATTGCTGTTACGCTCCTCAGAACTCCCAAGACTCTATGTGCTGGCATTAGCATTTAGAAAATAATTTTAAATGGTAGATTGCAATATGAAAATCTGTAAAAAAGCATAGATTAGAAAAGCAATGTAGCGCTATATTTAATTGAGTTTTGTTTAGTAGTATAATTCAAAGAAGTTTATTTTATGAATCCCCAGCTGCCTCTGTGAGATGGTTTATAGCTGGAAAAAATCTTCAAAATGCTTTCCAAAAGTCTTTCCCTTTATTGATTCTAATCACCTCACAAACTGTTATTTTCAAGAGAACAAACTGTTTTATGGTTAATGCAAAAGCTCAACACCAAGATCAAAACCTGTGAATTACTTGACTGCTCTTCCCAGCACTAAACTTCAGTGAACAGATTCAACTCAGGGTACTTAAAACCAGCAAAGAACATCTGGCTTTTGGTGCTAATAAAATAACACTTAACTTTTTTTTTTTATTTGAAAAGAAAAAAGGCTCACAAAATCTTTTGGGTTTAATATTCCTATTTCTACAGATCTTTGAAGAAAACAAGTTTTGAGCAATAGCCAAAGGGAAAAAAAAAAAGCATGAAATATAAATTGAAAACCCAAATTGAGAACACGTCCACATTTGGAAGACTACTTCACTATATGCTTAAAGTTAAATGCAGGCATAAATACTGTCCTGAACTGCAATGGTACTGAGCAAGTGTTTAGCTGAATACGTAAATAGGCCCAAAGGCAGAAAACTGAAGAAATGGTATGGTGAAAGAGTCATAGTTAATCTTTTAATTAATACTTAAACTAATTAGTCCCCAGCATCTACACCAACAAATTGAGGAAGTAACTATTTCTGCTGTATGTTACAGGAGAAATATACAGGGGTGTTCAAGGAGTCTGGGCACCAGGGAGGAAGCAGCAAAAGTATCTTTACAGAAGGAAAGAAGGTACATGTCCTTACACTGGTGAAGAATTGAGTTAGAAAAGTAAGACGTTTTAGATAAAGAAAATGGATGTTTCATTTCCTTAACTATGACCTGCTCTGTGCACATATCTGATACAAGACTTGCAGTTTCCTGAAGAATTAACAGTAGCATAAAAATCATCTTCACCATCATCAGTCAACAGTAACATCAATTTTGGAGTAGCACTGAGGAGACTGAATCATGGCCCACAGACTTTTGGCATGAATGCCGTAGAAATGCAAAGCTGTGGGTGGATCCATGCAGCAAGAAAAGCACACACCCTGCTTACAACCTCCTGACCCATCATGACAACTAACCCAAGGGACACCTTGGCCTACTGAAGCTGAATGCCAGTATCTGGCTTTATTAAAGGTTTATTTTGAGCTCTGGGCTTAAGTATCTGAATAAAACTTATGTTTTCTGTTTTGGAGAACGGAGCAAGAACATCGCGTGCCAGCCAGGTTGTAGATACTGAAGTGTGTAGGCATCCATGGCATGGTCAGTCAACAGGCAAGCGCACATGTGACAGGCAAAGCAGTCTGGGGCTGTGTAATACTAAAAGCCCCAAATCATCTTGATCCTTATGCTGTTGTCAAATACAGAAAAGACTGAGGTTGTAATGCTGAAATCACATCTGAAGTTTTACTTTTGCAGGTATATGTTTGGACATGTACAAAACTCCCCACAAGTTCTGTCTTCCAATTGGTCTGTGAAATGGGGGGGGGGGGGGGGGGGGGTGAGGAATATTTCCATGAAATACAAAATCAGCCAATCAATCCCTGAAACACACTTTTAAATTAACTGGAGGCACTAGGACATGTTTTATGATGGTCAAATACTTGAAGAATAATAATAATGCCTATATTCAGAAAATGACTGCAAAACAAAAGTTCTGGAAAACACTTATATCACTTACATCCTGATCCAGTCATAGTGCCTGGGTGGACACCGCAAAGGAGAGTGTTACATTTCTTTCTCAGTGCCCCTAAACTCTGTTGTTGAGTGTTGTGTTTCCTGAGGGTGCAGGAGCCTTTTCCATAGAAACATTTGCAGAATGAGGCTGATGATTTCCTAAACTTCCTTCAAGTTCCTACTCTGCTGCTGCTCTCAGTTGGACAGATGAAAGCAGAACAGGGTGCAGTAAGGCTGTGGACAGCATGTTTGATGAAATTATGAGGCTGGACATACACATCAGTTTGCGGTGAAGGAAGAGGCATCAAATTAAAAGCTCAGAGCAACTTAGCCAGAAACTGAGCTGATGAAAGCAGAGACTAACACATCTGCACATAATGGGGCACGTTCTTTAGACTTAATGCTATGAACAGCATTGTCAACTTTTGTTTGCTGTATACAAGGCCAAACCTGGCTGAACATGTGGGAGCTTGTTAAAATATAGCTGCAGTAATAGCCTCCTGATATCTGTAGGCAGTGTTATGATTACAGATGACAAGCAACTGGCATTCTTTAGAAGAACTGGTGCTGCTGTCAACCACATCCTTTGGGGTCTTCTAAGGTTATTTTGCCTTGCTGATAACAATACCTGTATTTTTTTATGAAAACATGACACTCTACAGGAAAGATGAACATCTGCTATCCCAGAAATATCTGTAAGCCCTGGATGGTAAATGGTTGACTATGTGTTATACTTAGGTTAATGGATTTTCAAGAGGTGAATTATCACTATTCTGTGTTGTGAAGTACTAATTTTCACTCCAATGTTTTTCAAGAAGATATTCAAATACCATTACTCCTTTATAAAGCTCTCCAAATGTTTCAGGTCAGTGTGCAAGAGCCTGCTATTTTAACCAATATAAATTATTCTATCAAATCTGAACAAAGAGGTTGGGAAAATGGGGTATTTTGACCACTTGATGACTTTTGGGGGGTTTGGGGTCAAATTTTAGGGAGGGCAAGAGACATCAGTCCTGGTTTGCTGTGAAACTCATTAGTTGCTCTGTTGCTTTCCTATTTCCAAGAAATGGTGGTAACTCTGGGGGAATGTGCTCGTGGTTACTTGTCACAGCCAGAGCCTTTGACTGGCATGTCACTGCATCCAAAGCTTTGCCAAAAGTCTGAAGGATCCGGTGCCGATCACCAAGTGTCTGACAGGCCTTGGCAAGTTCCTGTAATTAACTTGAGGGCTCTTGCAGAGCTTCTGTGCCTTATAATGAGTTCAGTCAATATTTAAAGCCATGTTGCAAAGCAGATCTCCTCAGTCCCCAGAGGGGTCCCCGTTAATCTCCTCAGCCCCACCAAGACCTTCAGCCAGAGAGATTCCAGCAAGGAATTTCTAATCCCCAGAGGAACTCTTGCTGGGATCTGAGGCAGATCTGGTCAGGTTAAAAGGTTTTGTACAGGCCCCAGGAGTAGCTTGGTGAAAAGTTAAAAAAAAAAAAAAAAAAAAAAAAAAAAACACGACAAACTTTGGGCCCAGTTCTAGCAAGCAGGAGACCAAGATATGCTAATTAACACAGCTGCCGTCAAGGATGTAATCTAATTTACATACCTGGTAGTGAATAAATGCTTCCATATGGCAGAGTACCAGTATTTTTCCTTGACAACTTTATCAAAAAGCTAATGAAATACCCATGCAAAAATCTTTTTTCCAGCTTGACTAAAGATAACGAACCTAGTAAAGTAAATGAGAGAAATGTCGGGGAAAAAAGATCATGCTCAAGAAAAGTAGATACTAGCAAGCTAGGAAACTAAGTTTTAATTATTCAGCTTATGGACTGGTAAGAAAACTCAGAAATGCACTACGTTGTTCCCCAACTAACTTTAGCTGTTTCTTCATCTTGTTCCAACCAAATCCACGAGACAGCCTTACACTTGTTCATCCTGTACATCCACTACTGCCAATTTGAGGCAGATGCTCAAATGCTCAGTTGCCCGAAATGAGCCAGATGCTCAGATGCAGTACTACTGGTCTTCCTGATGCGTGTAAGCCCATAGATCCATCCCTGCCTTCAGAGTCCTGGACTAGTGCATGATTCACTGTGTGTGGCAGCAGAGCTCCCTGTAGCACATTAGCACATTACAGACTGTCTCAACAGTCATGTCATCTTCCTGGTGCAAGGCAGCTCTCTTGATCAAACCGGTGACATCCAAAACCCTGTGTACACCTCCCGTTCAGCTAGAAGAGACAACTCGGTTGACCATGGCAGTTGCTGTTGAAGATGGCCTCAAAATGATGGGTCACACAATGGACCACATTGTTCTGAAGTGGCTCAGGTTTTTTTCTGACTAAACAAGAGTTGGAAATGTTTGTCTGATCGATCGTAGGCTGGCCACTGAAGTGACCACTATGTTATCCCTGGACATCAATTGTGTTAGCCAAATCAACAAGGTTTGAGTGAAGATACTGATTCAGGGGAGCACTTACCCTTAAGCATGAGTGCTTTGCACACTGGAGCAGAAAGTGGTGGTTTGGGAAGAGGTAAACTCACCTGGCCACATGCGTTCTCCAGCCTTTCAGAGTCTTGTTTCATTTATCCTCCTTTGTTGTACTTTCAGAGGGGAAAATAGAAAACATTAGCGGTGTGTTCTGAAAACATCCACAAAGCAAGTTCTGCTGCAATGGACTTTCCCAAGAGGGGATGCCTCCTGTTAGGAAGATGCTGGGCTCTGGAGGATTTTCAACAGCCTTTCCTTTTTGGATCTTTGCCTGAAGCAGGGCTGTCTGAGAAATAGCTGCTCTACTTGTTGTGCAGTGCCCCCCACTTTGGCTGCAAAAACAAAGAAGCTGCAGATATCACAGAATCACAGAATCACAGAATGGTTGGTTGGGGTTGCAAGGCACCTCTGGAGATCATCTAGTCCACTCCCCCTGCTAAAGCAAGTTCACCTAGATCAGGTTGCACAGTCGCATCCAGGTGGGTTTTGAATCCCTCCAGAGAAAGAAACTCTACAGCCTCTCTGGGCAGCCTGTTCCAGCGCTCTGTCACCCTCAAGGGAAAGTTCTTCCTCATATTCTGAAGGAACTTTTTGTGTTGCAGTTTGTGCCCATTGCCCCTTGTACTGTTGCTGGGCACCACTGAAAAGAGCCTGGTCCCACCCTCATGATGCTCACCCTGAAGATATTTCTGTGCATTGATAAGATCCCCTCTCAGTCTTCTCCAGGCTAAACAGGCCCAGCTCTCTCAGCCTTTCCTCATGAGGCAGATGCTCCAGTCTCCTCACCATCTTTGTAGCCCTCCGCTGGACCCTCTCCAGTAGTTCCCCATCTCTCTTGACCTGGGGAGCCCAGAATTGGACAAAACACTCCAGATGTGGCCTCACTAGGGCAGAGTAGAGGGGGAGGACAACCTCCCTCAATCTGCTGGCCATGCTCCTCCTAATGCACTCCAGGATCCCATTGGCCTTCTTAACCATGAGCTAGCAGCATGCCCTTGTAGCTAGCTTGCTGTCCACAAGGACTCCCAGGTCCTTCTCCACAGAGCTGCCTTCCAGCAGGTCACCCCCAGCCTGCACTGGTGCAGGATGTTGTTTCTCCCCAGGTGCAGGACTTCATTGGGTTCCTCTCCACCCAACTCTCCAGCCTGTCCAGGTCCCGCTGAATGGCAGTGCACCCTGCTGGTGTATCAGCCACTCCTGCCAGTTCTGTATCATCTTATTGGGCATGTCTGTCATTAAATTATTGATAGTCTATCTCTGGGTGATCAAGAATATGAACATCAGATTCATATGACCAATACACACAAACACAGTAATGTATCTGGGCAAACCAAATACAGGACTAAGTGACCTAGCAGGTAGTAGTGTAAGTTGAACTGGGTTTAGGCATACCCATGTAAGGAGGTAGTCAACTGTTATCCAGATTCTAGAAAGTTTCTCAACTAAAATGTGGTGAGAATAATTATACGTGTGCTTAACTTTAGATGTTTGGGTTGTCCTATTCAGACGGTGTGTGTGAATGCGTAGCTGGATACAAGCTAGGGTGCAAGGCACCTACTGAGGATCAAGCTTAGTCTAGTCATCATTCTCCTTTTGTACTCATTCTGATCAGCAGTGAAACAGGCATTCCCATAATTCTCACTGGGCACCTGAGTTAAGGTCTCATTGCATTCTCAGGCAGATGGCTCTACCTCATCTAAGTTCTGTCTCTGTTTTTCTCAGAAAAATCATTGTAGCTAAAGGAGAATAACAGAAACAGACTTATTCATATATGAAAAATCAGTCTCTAGTGCCGAAACTCAGGGAAAATGGAAAATTGCTGTATAGTTATAGATATTATACAACAGGACCATGCTTGTAGACTTGATTTTCAGCTTTGCTTGTAGGTTCCACCTTCAATAGTCCTTAAAAAGTCTCTTTTGTTGAAATCTCATTACCAGCCTGATTCCAGCTAAGCAAAACTTTTGTGTCCTTTTTCTTCTGGGTGGTTGTGGTCATTGGTGTCGTGTAGTTATTGCGTATATTTGGTTTTGTTTATAAATATTCCAGAAAGTAGCTTAAAATGTTCATTGGAAAACAAAATTTGCACTGGAAGAAGTGGATTTGCAGGGTGGTACCAACCTTAATGAAATCCAGTTACCGCAACATTTCATTTTCAAAAGACTGGAATGTTTTATTTCAACAAGGTTCAAGCTCTTTGTTTTGACTTTTAACTATTGCTTTTAGTACTTTTTATTTTTAACATAAGTTCAGTGACAAAAATAAGGAAGTTGAAGCTAAGCAATCCAGCCTTTTTTAAGATATTTAATTTCAGATCATTCTGATGTTTTCCAAAGCAGTTATAATTGCTCTTTTGCAGGACTTAAATTTCTGTTTAATCTACCTTTTTATCACAGAGGGTACATTTAAGATGAAAAGGAATTGTGTCATGTTAGGAACTCTTTGTGAAAGGGAAATTCTGAAACCAGACTTTCTTTAAATCTCTTCTAGGGGTCAGAGCTGGAGCAGCAAAATTACTATTTGTAGTAACTGGCACCAACACAATCTGACTTCCCCCTGACCACTGCAGGATTTTTGCTACATAAGATTGATACATACATTAACTTCCCAACATATGTGAAAGCAGGAGAGCTGGGAATGCACCCTGTCACCAGACCCCTTTGACGGTGGTGCTCCCCAGTCATGACAGGTAACATGCATCCCCTCCGCCAGGCGAGCGATGTACCTGGAGGGCACCCCTCTGCTCTGGCTACACCAGGTGGGAAGTGAGGCCAGCTTACCAGCCCACATCCTACTTGGGGTTTTAAACAGAAATTGCTCTACAGGCAGAAGATCCCGAGATAGCTGCTATGGAGAGCTTTTGGCTCTGCTCCACAGACTCATCTTTAAAATTTCTGTTGAAATAAATCATTTGGGGTTGTAGCTGTGTGTGCTTGAAATGTGGGTGTGCACCAGCAAGGTAATGACTACCGTTACAAGCTGCTGCAAAGCTTCCAAAACTGTTTTCTGTCTCAGATGATCAGGACAGAAGTATTTGGTCTCTGTCCCTGTTGTCTCCTGTTTCTCCCTCCTGTTCCCTGATGCCAGGGCAAGGCTGCAGCCATGGCGGATGCCGGCTGGCTGCCTGCCTTCTCCCCTGCATGCAAAGCCAGCAGTAAACCCAGCTGGTGTGCCCTTTAGCTGGTCAAAGGCTTTTTCCTGCTACAGGGCAATGTCACTAAAGGTCATCTCCTCCTTGTTGCTTGCGCTGGCCAAAAGAAATCCTATCTGAGCTTGGGAGACATGGTGGTGGGAATGCCATGCAAAATCCTGACTCCAGGAGGGGGCTATGCTCATATCTCCATCTTTTGCTTGAGGTCAATATTCCCTGTGGTAGAGGCAGCTTCTCTGTAGTCAGTGCTTGCTGCCTCAAACCCGAGCTGAAGAAACATCGTCTGAGCTGGCACAGCCCTTATTTCTTTCATATTCCCCTTGTCAACAGTTTGAAAGTGAGATGGCTAATTTTGTGCCTGACAAGAAAGGACGGATCATTTTCTCAGATGCTGCTATCAGCAGAGTCAGTGCTGGTACACTCTCCGAGGGAGTCCCCAAACTACAGGTTACTGGCAGGCAGACAAACGCTCGCTGACAGCCATTTGTGACCAACTATGAAACACCATCTGCTGTAGTTGGAAGGAAGGAACATATCCAGCAAGTGATACCACTGTGAGAAATGATTTTGTGTGTTGACACACAGCAGTCTTTAGATAGCCCCAAAGAATAAGCCTACTTTGTTTTTCCATATTTGTGTAAGGGGGAAAGAAACATTTTTTTCTTGTTGGGGGTCCATGGGTGAAACTTTCTGGGTCTGTTTGTATCAGAGCCAGAAACAGAAAGGGTTTGATATGTCAGTATTAACAGGTGTACTAAATACAACCATGAACTGAGCCAAATGTGTCTTTAGCAATGTCGTGTTAGGGGGTGAAACACTATCTGACAGTTAAAGCACCCGCTGGAGTGTGAATCTGCCACTGACTTGCTTGTGACATTGGGCAAGTCTCATCCCTCCTTTACTGATCTGGTGCACAGTTTTGAGGAATAGCAATAATGTTTATCTTCAGGAGAATGTTGCAAAGATTAGATAGTGTTTGTTCAGCCCTTTGAAATCCTTGGAGAAAGAAGATAAGTATTTTTTATCGAAGATCAGAGACTGGTGGCTGGTTCAGAGGCTGTTAAGCAGACAACCACAAAGCCTTTACCTTCAGTATGGGGGGCAGGGAAAAAAAAAAAAAAAAAAAAAGACACTTTCAGGCTTACAAAGGCATTCTTGAAAAATTAAGGTAATTTAGGTAACTCAAGTGCAAAAAAGTACGCAAACACATCCAAAACTCTGTCCAGAAGCAAGAAGCTCTCCTTTGTAACCAACATGGGCAGCAGATTTCAAAAGTTTCAGGGGAAGGGACGTTCAGCTCCCTCACAGGGGAAGGTATCTTACTTGCTCATTAACATAAATAAGGCATGCAGCCAAAGGCATATGCCAACTCTTCCCTCCCTGGTCAGAGAATGAGGCTTTCATTTTTAAGAGTCTTAATAGTCCTGTGTCTCATGATTAAGTAATGAGAGCTGGCATCCAAAGTATCTGAAGTTCAGCTGATCTTGCATTATCCTTGTAGGCCCTGGCAGGCTATAAACCAAAATGTTTTCAAGCAAAATATGCAGATGAAAAAATAAATAAAAGATACACCTTAAAACTGCAGTTCAGTCCTAAAACAGAGGAATATCAAATTGTGGTGGCAGATTGTCACCTTATTTCTTTGAGATCTAGTGAAATTTTTAAACACTGGCACATATGTAGATGCATTTGTATTTTTATATGTGGTTTTGTATGTATATACACACACATAGATATACATATATGTTTCACTCCACACCTTTTTGATCTGGCCTGCAGCTGTGTGAAATTTCCATGATTGTCGTCATCAGTGGCTTGTGAGGATTAAATACTGGTTTATTGCAGAAGGCCTTTCTGGAGGCTAACATAGGATGTCTGTCTGGATTCAATCTCTTTGCAGCCCTGCATGTCACATAATATCGGCTATGGGAGCACTTGGTCCAGGCCCTGTTGACGTCAGAAATGTGCGGCTGTGTGTAGTGCGACCATAGCAGGGACAGAAGGGTTTGGGCTTCCCTCTGGCTCGGAGCTGGGCTCCGGAGGTGGCCTGTGGAAGCCCAAATCCTGCACACTGCGGAGCGGGCAGGGAGAGGGACCAGAAAGGGGGCTGCAGCAGGGGCTGTGGAGGGGAAGCAAACCCACCTCCAACATGAGGTGGGCAACATGGCAGGAACAGGGCCAGCCAGTGACAGGGGATGGAGAGAGAAGGATATATGAGGGCTCGCAGGAAGCCTTATTTATGATTTAAATACACGGTAGCTTGTGCCCATGCGATATGAAAACCAAATCTAAACATTTGTCTGTAGAATCAGGTGATGGCTGGCCCTCTACTGTCTCAAGGGGGGCAGGAAAATGGTCCATGCACCTGCCACCTAATTCAGTTTAAAACCTGACACATTTACCAAGAGTGGGCTGGCATAATGAACTTCATTCATGCTGTCAGTGGAGTCAATAACTTATCCCCAACTGCTTTTGTCTCCCTGGCGGCAGTGCCTCTGATCGGGCTGAGGTACTTATTCAAGTAAAATTTATTTTCAATTGCAGGCCATAATACTACTGGCACAAGCCTTGCTTTGACAGAAGCTTTTGCTCAAGGCTAAACTATTGTTAAAGTTTGTGCCCATTGTCTGGGGTCTTTGATCTGTCAAAGCTGCTTAACAAGCTGGTTAAAAACTGTTTCAGATAACAGGTGTGTCCTTTGAGGATGCAGGGCCATTTTTCAACTTCTTTAAAAGACTAGTCCAGTAGCTGACTAAAATTTACATGCTGGTTGGTGGTGATATATGTAAAGCACTTTTAAAGCAAGAAATTCAATTTAGAGGTTTATTTCCCTGAACTTCCTTGCAGTTTGTTGTTGGTTTTGTTTTGTCATTGAGGGTTTTATTGTTGGGGTTTTTTTCCAAGGATGTAAAAAGATTTATGAGGTGTTTCTCTGGGGCCTTGAAAGTATTTAGTGGAAAGATGATTAAGATGCAAAATCTACCTGCAGCGTTGCAACAGCACCCAGTTACAGTAAAGCAGTAGCTGGAGCAGCAAGCGTCAGTGAACACAACTGGGAGAAAGCTTGTGATGGAGAAGCAGACGTGGGATCACATGGGGCAGGCTTTGCTGGGGAAGGCTCAAGGTGGGGAGGACACAGACTGCAGCAGCACCATGGTTCACATGCCCCCCACCCAGAGCCTGCCAAAGTGTGACTGTGCCACCCCAGCCCACTCTTATCCTTCCAGCTCACTCCTGGGTCTGGTACCAGCTCTGAGATCCTGCAGCACAGTTAGCATCTACAGGACCTGCTCTTGCTACCTAGAAAACACAATTCCTGGGAGAAGATCCCTGTCGTAGCTTGAGTCCCCACTGTATAAGCCAGGCCATTCATGCACAGCCAATGGCCTGAACAAAATTTCCTTTGAATGGTCCATATGTCAGCTATATTCTTTAGGATGTGTGAAAAATGGTTCCTCCCCTTCACATATGTTTTAAAACACTACTGAAGTCCTGAGGGATTTAACCAGTTTTAACCCAGCCTAGTTCTGTGGGGTTTTTTTCCTGAAAATCCCCATCAAAACAAGCAAGTGTTGCCCACGGTCATGCTGAAACACATGAGGCTGGCCTAATGGTTTGGGGGAAATGGGGAAGGGAAACTCACTGTATGTGCGCTCTGTGTGTTGAAGAGGGTGTGGAAGGAAGGGAGGATGAGCATCTTCAGGGATGTTTTTCCTCCCTCTCCAGATCAATACCACCTATTTGTGGAGCTGCTGCTACCAGGATTTTGGTCCACACCAACAGTTTCCAAGTTCCAGCTGACTAGATAGACTGGGTAGCAAATTGCTCATAACTTCCAACCTGTGCACATCTGCAAAGCCCTGGCAGAAGTCAAGGAGTGAATTTAGTATCAGCACTGCAATTGGAGGTGTCCTGCTCACATACACCCCGCAGACTGCTGACTGCAGGCTGCTGCACAGGTACCCCAGCTTCCAGCACAGATGTACAGAGGGTGCTGAGCCCCTGGGAGGCTCATTTGCAGCTGCAGCCAGGCAGCTTTAGGTGTACAGTATATGAAGCACCTCTTAATGTCCAGTCACTGCAGTCCCTAATGCTGGTGGGCTGCAGGGTCTCTGCAGGAGTGAGCTAAGCAGAGGAGGGGCAGACGGCAGGGGGCATAAATGAAATGTGGTGTTTATGAAATACCTGCCCATCTTCGACCTGCAGAAATCAACACCTTCAGCCAGTGAGTGCAAAGCCATCTACAACAGAAAAAAAAGAGCTAGAAGTTCCCCTTAAGACAGCAGAAAAGCTCTGACACGTGTTTTCATCCTTCCCCTGAGCTGAGCCCAGCAGCTCCCCTTGCTGGAGAAGCTCACATGTCTTGAGAGCTGAACATGATAAACTGAAATAACTTCGCTTAAAAAGTGAGCCTGCTTGCTAGGCATATTTTCCTCAAACAATCCCATCTGTAACAAAAATCTGTCATGAGCTTGTTAGTTCAAGGCAGCTGGGGAATAAAACAAGCACTTTGTCAAATGTAGCAGTTTTGTGAACATCCCTGAACCAAATCAGTAATGAAAGGGAAAACAAAGCTTTTCTAATACCACTCAGCTATGCTCACCATTAGGACCATTACAACTGTTTGAAGATTACTTTGGCATGTGTCTGTGCCATCAATTAGCTCCAGAGCTCTGTTTAGAGCAATTCATTTTCAGCATTCAGATGTAGACAGAAAGATGTAAGATTGAGGACAAATTCCTATCGGAAGGCTGCAGCTCTGCTGACCGCCTCTAAGTAAAGCTGTGAGTGACTTTACTGGATGAAGCATCAGCCCATTACATCACCTACAAGATGTTTCCAGCACCTCAGTGACCTAATCCATGTCTAAGTGCGAGTTAAAGGTCTCAATGAAGTTAAAGATCTGCTATTGACCCGAAGCGTTAAGACAGATTTTCACTTTATAATTTAGGTTAAAAACCATTTGCTCCTCTGTGCAGAGAAAACCGAAATACTTTGGGCTCAGCTGAAGGGGTTGTAAAGAAAACTACTATTCTTACTTCTTCTCAGCATTTTCCTGGTGTAAATTATTAGATGTGGTTGGTTTTAAAAGCTGATTTTCCCTTACCTATTGCAATCAGTGTAATATCTTTAATGCTGTGTTGAAGCACAAAATAAGGACCTATATTATGGTCTCTCCAGTCACAGAAGAGTATCACAGTTGGGAATAAAGAGAACTGAATAATAGCAAGCACTCTGGGGGATAATATATCTTAATAATATATTTTATATAATAATATTATTAATAATAATTATATATTATATAATAATATTATATATCAAGTAGCCCACGGACTCTAAATTACTTTAATGTTACAAACCTCTTTAATATTACTATATAATTGTGACCTGCAAAGTAAAGTAAGAAAATGCTATGAAGTGGTGGATACCCAGTAAGGCCACCAGACTATTACAGGAGGGTATCTGTAGCTATTATTTGTCACTAGCTGTTATTTATATTGCACATGATTCAACAGATGGTCAGGCAGATGCAATGGCAAGGTGAGACAACCACAGCAGTGAAGGCTGGAATAGAAGATGCTGCAGCTGGAGGAAGAGGGCTGCGCATGGAGAGAGATGGATGGAGCCGGCGGCCAGGTGAGGGAATGAGCAGGAGATGTTCAAGTGACTGAACCCAGCAAACCCAAAGAAAGGGTCAGTTGCTGACTGTGGAGCCCTGCAAGATGTGAGGCATGCTGGGATCTTCACGGGGCCGGCCAGGTAAAGGAGCCTATCCTATTCCCTTGGTAACAGGAATAAAAGAGAAGGAGCTGGAATGTTGGTATTGGATTTACAGGAGGACTGTCCTTTGTGCTATAATGCTGGAAACAGATTTAACCCCAGACATCTGAGGTAAAATCCACATGGGCAGAAATGAACAAACAATCTGTGCTGACCTGAGTCAGAGCCTTTACTTAGTGGTGGCTTTGCCTGTAGGCAGGATTTTGGGCAGAAAGCCTGGACACAAAGACACTGCAAGAAGTTCTGTGTTTCAAAGCATGGATGTAGTGCTCCCAAACCCATGAAATGCAGCAGTGGGAGGGAAAAAAAACACTGCAACTTTTTGAGGAAACACAATAAAAAAGGGGGAAATGTAGTTTTCTCTTTGGACCATTGCTTTGCATTGATCAGTTGAGATATGCTGAAACAAATGAAAAGTGCATCTTGCCTGCACTCAGCAGGTTGAAAGAAGAGGGGACTGGTCTCAGGGGGAAACCTTAAAATCCACATTCAACCCATGACTGGAACCACTTCTCCTGCAAGCTGTGTGACCCTTACAAAGCAGAAGGGAAAAACTCTGTGCTTGGCCAAACTGCTTAAAAATTGGAGAGTGGAAAAAGCAAGACAGGTAGTATCATGGGTTAATTTTTCTTGGCAGAGATGTGATGATTGGCAAGGAAGGTATGTCTCTGGACATCTGATGAATTCTCATACTGTGGACTAATTTATGTCTGTGTGTCGTATCTATGAACTGAAAAAGTCCCTGTGGAATGGGGGACCTCACTGGCTTGGGCATCTTTTGCCCCATGTGGACATAAAACCTATGGAAGATGGAAGGAGGATTTCTTGCACATGGCACAAAAGTAGAAACAGACGTTCTTTACAATTTCATAGTTCAATAGACCAATCTGGCACAACCGGGTGAAGCTAAGCAGAGAAAGCCAAAGAGTAATGGAAACAAATCAACTAATGGGAGACTTTGATCAGTTAATAATTCTGATAAATGTGTCATTTCACAAAGGAAATGTATTCTCCTGGCAATCTGGAGAGAAAGGTAGACAGAGATGGCAATATGGGCAAAAGCTTGGTGTAAAAGAAAAAGACCCAGACTATGTCTATATAAAACATGCCTGTGATGGTTATCTAGCTCTGAAGCCAACTGGCACAGACTGGTGTGTGTCCACATTATTAAATTCTTGCTTTCCAAGCAGTGTGGTTGAATACAAATTGCCTGCTGGGATTGGCCTTTGGCCTATGCTATCCCCAAACCACGCCTGGGAAACGTTCAGGAGAGAACTAGTTGTCTGGAGCCAAACCATGCCAGGAACTGTTGTAACAATTTGACTCTATAAATAATTGAGCTCCTGTGCCTGAGAACATCATGTGACACTATTTAATTTACTACGAGAAACGAAGTCCATGATCCTAGCCTGGACTGGAAATCCTGGAAATCTTAGAGCACCCTGAGAAATGGAAAATCCTACAGCACCCAACAGACACAAGAAAGTGTTGATGAAATGGAGGCAGGTATGATTTTGCCTATAGCTGCACCGATGTGCTCCACCAGTCACAATAAAGAATATCTGATTTTTGAAACACAAAATTAGTCTGCTTGCTTTAACTAACATATTGGCTTGAAAATCTGCATTTGGAAAACCTGCAAAGCTGGAGATGAGAGAAGGGTGTAACTAAGGGATTGAGGATTTACCATTGATCCTCAGGATCTATTAAAGCATGGCCAAAGGTCTTACAGTCCTATTTTATTGAAAGAGCAGGAGATTAAAATTATGTTCAAGAGCATTATGCAATGAACCAGGGCTGAGCCTACTCAAACTAAGGGCATCATAAGACAAAAGGAATTGGTGTAGGGACACAAACGCAGCCAGATGCATATTGCTGAGGAGGGTTTGGGTTAACACTCCCATTTAGAACAGCATACAAGGCCTGTAACAGCAATAAATGAGTCTTGATAAATAAAACCTAGTTAAAGTGTTGGTGACAGACTCCTCAGTTAAGTTACGCAAAACGATGATTGACCTGCTAGTGTTAGCCAAGTGACATCAAGTCCAGAGCAAGATGTATCATTTGGTTTACACTACAGCTCAGCTCAGAAAGATGTATTATCCATTACAAGTGATTGGCAAGTTGTTTCCATGACACTTCATGAATGAGTAAGAATGTGCAGAAGTATCATGATACATATAGGCACATGCTGTTGGTTCTAAAGCAGTGGATGCCACAAGGCATATGTATATGAAATTTTGAAAAGATCTGATGAAAACGGAAAGCTGAAAACTTGGTATAACAGTTGACTGGGCATATTATGGAATCTTCTTATACATTTGATAATCCACCTCTGTAAGTCACAGCTAGACTACCCATGGGCACCAAACAGCTGACCTATGATAACTGCTCTATGATATTCCCAGAGTGGATGTGCAAAGACAGTGTGGATGTGTCAAGACTTGAGTAACAGAGGTCTGGAAATTATTGTGTCCACCTACCATGGAAACGAAGCCTTCAGACCCGTCTGGTTTTGGTCCTTTACCAATCTCTGTGACTCAAAGGTGTTCAGACAGCAGTAAAAATCTGAGCCTTTGCATGGAAAATGAGAGTACACACAAGGCTTCCATGGTTTCTAGTCCTGGCAGTTAAGTTTCCAATTGATTTGTAGCCCATCATAATTATTCACGCTTACGTGCTGTGGAGTGGTGTCCAAACTCAGTTCTCAGTGTGTTCAAGCAAACCATCATCACACCAATGATCACCACAGTTATGACTAATTTCTGTTGCGGTCACTTGCAGTTTTGGGGGGAAAGCCAAGTTCCGAAGCCTGGGATAGAAGCTTTTCCAGTAGATGCTTCAAGCTGCCTTTCCTCTAGTGCCTGAAAACTCACTTGCCATGCAAAAGATGTGCTGTGGCTGATTCCTCTGCAAAGTGTGAGGTAGGGGAGCACAAGGGACAAACTGCATTCTCAGCTGCCTACTTCCTGCATGACACTTGACAGACCTTTGTTTATCTACACAAACAATCTGGAAACAGAATGTTTTATGCGGTCACTTTATCGTTCTTCCTCTGACCCATGGATGAGGACTTGCAACTCCCTCAGGCCAAAGGTCAGATTTTGTAAAAACAAGTTTTAATTAGTTGTGAAACATTTCTTTGCTGTTTAAAAAATAAGGATGAAGCTTCATATTTTTCAGCAACCTAACAGTTTGCAACTGAAACAGCAAAGTAGACCTGGTGCATGACAGTCAGAGCCACTAGGTAGAAACCAATGAAAAGTGAAATATATTTAACAAAAAACAACAAACCCACAATAAAACCCCCAAACACCCCCCATAAAAAGTAAGTTTGCAGAAAGGTGTTGTGAAAAACAGAATCTAGTTTTTATAGTACAAATATCAACTTCCCTTTAATGAATAATTTGCAGACTGTTTCCTCCAGTGGTGTGACTAATCCTCATCTCTATCCCTGCCATGGGACAGGGTTTCCTGGAAGCGACACATGCATCCAGAAACAAGAGCTCCTTCCCTACCCCATCCTGGAGTTGACTGGCCTGTGTTTAAAAATGCCTTTAAAAACATTGCATGTGACATTATAGAAATAAAAGGAAGCTCCTTTTGAAGAACTGCCTGTTCTTTATTATAACTGAGTGTCTGTGCAACAATCACGAAACCCTATGCACTAATATTTAAGCACTAATAAACCTCCCTCTCATCTAGTTGGTCTAGATGACAGCTGAGGGGCATATAATACTGCTGGCTGCTGCCACTGTTCCTACCTGCTGCAATCAGGAGCTTTTGTGGTTCAACTCTGCTGTACCATTATCTCTGCCTTAAAAATTGAGTCTTAGCTCCTTTTGCTAGCTTACAAGGCATCAGGACCAGGCCCTGTGCAAATCTCTTTTACTGTCAACACTCTACACTTTTTACAAGGAACCCGTTAGTTTTTGATTTGCAGGTCTCTACAAATCATCTTCATCATAAATACTAAAATTACTGCATCGCTTGTAGTTTTTCTCTTGCCCATCTGGCAGGGCCTGATGCCATTCTGCCAGGTAACTTTCAAGATGTAACGTGTCAATAGTAACAACACTTTGGGGGGAAACAAACAAACATAAAAAGATTGAATTAAAATATTGATCTGTGGTCTTCTGTCAGGGCTATATAAAACCCCATCCTGAATCCACAATGGCTTCAGGAGACGTAGGGGAGCTGGATACAGATTTTGGTCACACAGTATCGACTGATGATACTAATTTTTAAGAAGTTTTGCCCTTCAGCCAGACTTTACCATTTTGCAGCTGCACTGTCCTTACATAGATGCTTACTTAAATGTAGTATCAAGCAAAATGGTTTTGTTTTAGCTTCAGGAGAGGGAAATGGAGGGCAGGAGAAAGAAGACTGGGTGGCATAAGCACGGTGCAGGCACTTCATTCACTCTTCTTCTGTCTGCATTTCAGTGTTTCCTACTAGGCAGTTGTTGGATGCACAAAAGGGAGCACACCTATGGCTACAGCTCCATCAAGAACTGTATCACTTCCCTGATGTGGTGTAAGATTAGTAATTACTCTTCGTTTTATTCATTTGATCCATGGTTCTAATCAACCCTACTATTTGAAAAATCAAAACCACAAAATGATCAACAGTTAAGGCTCAATTCAGCCACCTAAACATAGGTATTTACTGCCACCGAGATGTCCTGGGATATCTCATCTGACCTCTCCTGCTCGTCCAGAAGAATATGAGTGTTCAGCAGGTCCTGGGTCATTTTTTGGCAGTACAGCGTGTGTGTCTTAAAGCATTTCTAAGAGCACTGAATGCAAAACAACAAACTCAAATCCTTGGATTTCACCAAAGTCCCGTGAAGGATGTCTGCTTGTATTTTAGTATTTAGCTTGAACTTAGCTTCCAGTTTGCATTTTCATTTCAGACCTGAGAATGGGCTTGTGTTGCCCCCAAAGTGCCCATTTTCACCAACAATATCACTGTATCTAGTGAAGGATTGTACTCCCCCTCCCAACCTGCCCCTTTGTTTTCCTCAGCAGCAGCACCATGTCCTCTTGTGACAGCTCTTGCCAGCTCAAACCCATGCCTACCTGCTGCTGCAAAGAATGGAGCTGCAAAGAATAAGAAAAAAAGCCCAACTTTTGGATAGGAGCAAGTTAGAAAATATAAAAGAAAGTTGGAGAAAGGCAGAGCAGGACACATGAGTTTTAAGAGGCATAAATCTGTGATAAATCTTTATGAGTTTCACCTGGAGAGTAGGGGCCCAATCAGGGCAGCCGGGCTGGGCAGCCCCAGGGGCCGGACACAGGGAAGGAGGGTAGCAGCCTATTAAAAAAATTACTCTTTTTTTCCCCCATTTCTTTTTTTTTTCCCTCTCTGTGGCTTCAAAGAAAAACTATTTGCTCATTTGGTAATAACTGATGGGGACTGTGAATTACTGAGCTAGCCCCCAGCCTAGGGTTTATCTCCTGACCAATAAATCTCTGAACTGAAGCAATGAAGCTAAGTACTGCTGCTATTTCTGTGTTTTATTTCCATATTAATCAAAACACAAGCCCACCCCCGCCTCCTCCCCAGCCCCGTGTAGCTGGAGAACAGGCACTCTGTCAGGGGACTGCGTGAGTTGGACTTGTCCAATGGGGGGGCCAGTGGGATGGGAAGCAGGGGGACAAAAGAAACTCCACAGCTAAGGAAGTTAAATCAAATGCCCGGGGCCTGGGGGATTTTGTCAAGTTTGTGGTGGACCCCTGGAGGTGGAGGAAGCAGGGTCCTCCCCCATGGGAACTGGGAAGCACTGGGAAGGGAGAGGACACTGCTTCCTCCTGGGACTAAGAGCAGAACCCACCATGCCCATGGCCCAGCCCTGCCAGGACCTGGCAGGAAGCAAATGGGTGCACAACTGAAAACTAACAGGGTCTATCCACCTCGGATTTATAACTATATCTATATCTATATCTGTATTTTTTTATTATTATTTTTATTTTTATGTAATTGTATTTTTAATGCGTGTGTGTGCACAAATGTTTTTTTATATATGTGCATGCAGACAGTACTCGCTTCTGTGGCAAAAAATAAACGAATTTCCTGAGAGTGCCAAGCTCCTCTCTATCCCAGGAGAAGCAGTCCATGCCGAGCCAAGCCATGCTGTGCCACCCCGGCCCCGCAGCCACGCCACGTCCTGCCCACCCTGTCGGGCACGGAGGATCCCAGAGGGCGAGCATTGCCAGGCTCTGCCACCATCGGATCTTTCCTGCTTTCCTGTTTTTATCCTCCAACTCTTATCTTTCCTGCCTCCTTTTCCTTTTTTTGAATATTTTTGGTTTTAATTTGCCGGGTGCGTTTGTGGAGGGAAACCTCCCAAACAAAACTCCAAACTCCATTCCTCCCCACCCTCTTTTCCCCATGGGGGTAGCTTCTCCAGAAGTTGTTCCTTTCTTTTTTTTTTTTTCTTTTTTTTTTTTTTTTTTGAGTGGGGAGGAGGGAAGGGAAGGAAGGGAAGGGAAGGGAAGGGAAGGGAAGGGAAGGGAGGGAGGGGAAGGGAAGGGAAGGGAAGGGAAGGGAAGGGAAGGGAAGGGAAGGGAAGGGAAGGGAAGGGAAGGGAAGGGAAGGGAAGGGAAGGGAAGGGAAGGGAAGGGAAGGGAAGGGAAGGGAAGGAAGGGAAGGGGAGGGGAGGGAGGGAGGGGAAGGGAGGAAGGGAAGGGAAGGGAAGGGAAGGGAAGGGAAGGGAAGGGAAGGGAAGGGAAGGGAAGGGAAGGGAAGGGAAGGGAAGGGAGGGGAGGGGAGGGAGGGGAGGGGAAGGGGAAGGGAAGGAAGGGAAAGGGAAGGGAAGGGAAGGGAAGGGAAGGGAAGGGAGGGAAGGGAAGGGAAGGGAAGGAAGGGAAGGGAAGGGAAGGGAAGGGAAGGGAAGGGAAGGGAAGGGAAGGGAAGGGAAGGGAAGGGAAGGGAAGGGAAGGGAAGGGAAGGGAAGGGAAGGGAAGGGAAGGGAAGGGAAGGGAAGGGAAGGGAAGGGAAGGGAAGGGAAGGGAAGGGAAGGGAAGGCCCTCCTGCCGCATCAGTTCAGGGGGCTGAGGCGAGGGTCCAGGACACGGAGAGATGTGAATTTCCGTGATCAGACCGAAGTTTCCTCCCCGGCAGAGAGCAAGCGAGGAGACCTCTCCGAGCGGCCCTCCCCACCCACAACCTCGCATCTCAGAGTCGCTTGAGATTTTTCCCACACTACCCATCAGAAGGAGAAGGAAACAGCAGCTCTGTGGATGCGCTTTCCCTTTCCCCGTCTCCACGGGTCGGGATGCGAAGCCAGGGGGGCAGGACCCTGGCGTTTCACTCGCACCGCTCGTGGCAAGGTGCTGCCAGAGAGGATTCGTGGTGACGGGCCATTTACCGTCCCTTTCCTGGGGACCCAAACCCCTGTCTCAGCCCCATTCGGCTGGCTCGGCCCCTTTTGCTGCGGAAAAGCACGAAGTGTCTTGTGCATCGTTCCCCAACCCTTGCTCCACCGCTGGAAAAGTAGCCCGGGGCTCCCGAGGAAAGCGGGGCAGAGCCGGGGGCGACTGCGGGCCGCTGGTGAGGCTCAAATGCCCCCAAAGAGCCCTTTGGCTCGGGCAGCGCGCCCTCCGTCCCCAGGACCCAAGGCGCCGGGCGGCAGGGATGCTCTGAGGAGAGGCCGGGGATGCGGCGGGTCCCGGGCACCTGGATGCCGGCTGAAGACGACTGCCCTGGGACGGAGGGGTGACTTTACCCTCCTCCCGGCTGTAATCCACAGCCCAGCCCCATCGCAGGCTCCGCAAGCTGTGGGCAGCCCCAGGCAGAAGCAGCCCCGTCCAGGGCTGCCCTTTCTCGCTCCGGCCGGCGGGGAGGGTGCAGCACGGGCCGAGGAGTATGCGGGCCTGCGGGGATCCCCGGCTTTGCGCCCCAGCGATGCAGTCCTCGCACGGAGGGGGTGCGCCGGGGACGGTCGGGTGGGCTGCGGAGGGGCCCGCAGCCCCGCGGCAGGACCTGCACCCCGCAGCCCCCTCCCCAAGGCTCCCCCGCTCCCCTGCCCCGACACGCCGCGATTCCCCCCGCTTGTCTCCGTCCTCTGCTCTTCCCCCCCGCGCCGCAGCGCCGCAGGCTGCCGCTGCAGGAGGGCTGGGGGTGAAAGCGCCTGCGGCTGGCGGAGCCGGGCAGGGGCTCCAGCCCAGCCCCCCTCCCCGGGACGGCCCGGCAGGGGCCAACGCCCTGTGCATAGCCCGGAGCCCCGCTCCGACGGCCGCGGGGGGGTCACTCCGCCGCGCCCCCAGGCCCCCTCCCTGAGCACAGACCCTCCTCAGGGGGCCTAGGCTGCCCCCGGCACTCCAATGTCCCCCCCCCGCCTCCCCCCGCGGTCTTGTGCCCCTTTCCCGGGCAGTGCCTGGCTGTCCTGCGGCAGGACCCCCCCCCTGCTGCCCGCAGCCAGGGCCAGGGGCGGGGGACCGGGCACCGCTCTGACTTGGGCAGAGACGGAAACTTTCCTGGAAGGAGAGGAATCGTGCACAGCTGGAAACTGAAGGGAAGGGAAGGGAAGGGAAGGGAAGGGAAGGGAAGGGAAGGGAAGGGAAGGGAAGGGAAGGGAAGGGAAGGGAAGGGACGAGGAAGGAAGGAAGGAAGGAAGGAAGGAAGGAAAATGCTGCATCTCTTGACCATCTTGCTGAAGTACTGGAGGGATTTACCTTCCCGTAAAAAAGCCTGGGAGTGGCACTTTTACAACATGATTTGTTACTTCAATATGTTTTCGGGGCAAATATATATTCTTTTCATTTTCAAATGTTTGGGTATTCGTGCTTGTGTCTTAACGAGGATTTGGTTGCTGCAGTATTGCACGGCCCGTTCACCAGCACGGATTACCCAGACATGCCTTCCCAAAGTCGTTTTCGCATTTCGATTTAAATGCCCCACACGCACACACCCTCCCCTGTCACCACTCAGCTCGCGACCCCGGGAAAGTCGCCTTCTCCGTGTTTCTTCAGGTCCCTCCCGGACAGCCCCTCCGCATACAGCGGAGGGCCGGGGGTGCCTGGCCGAGGGGTGCAGGACCCCGCTGTCATGTGCGGAGCTGGGGGTCGCTGGCAGCAGCCGGCTGCGCTCCCCCGAGTGTCCCGCTCCCCTGCCCGCACCCACACCGCCCGGCTCCCTGCGGAGCACCGCTCCCGGCGTGGCGGAGCTGCCTGTCCCGCTTGCCATGTCCCTCCCGGAGAAAGACTGACAGCTGGATGTCCAGAAAAAAAAAGAAAGTTATTGCCCCTTTTTTGCCTACAACCGCACCAGCCCCCCTGCCCAGCTGTGCCCGCGACCCGTCCTCCCGCCGCCGGGCACCGGCTGTCGGACCATCCATGGGGTGATGAACTCCCCGCCGCCTTCCAGCCCGGGGTGACACGGGGCAGCCCGCACACACCGGGGGACGTGTGGGCGACCGCTGTCGGGTTTGCTGCTGCTCCCGGGGCCGGCCAGCTCCAGAGCCACACACGGAGATTTGCCAGCCTCCTCCGGCTGGGTCAGAAAAAGTCGTGGCAAAACCCAAAGCGATCAAATACGGCGCCTTTTCTCAGCTTCCAGTCCCAGACAAAGGCGAAGCAGGCAGCTTGTAATTAACTTTTTATTTTATTTGGAAATCTCATCCAGAAACACTGGTCAATAATAAATATATCGATAGTTATCAAGAATATATAAAAAATAAAGACACGGTCTTGTCTTTGAGGCCCTAACCAAAAACAAACAAACAAACAAACGAAATTAATAATAACAGTATTTCAAGCAAATGTCCAGGAAAACGTACCGAAAAGGAAATAAACAGCAACGAAGATTCCATTTAGTTATACAAGTCACTAATCTGGCACGAACTGACCCCGCATGCAAAACCAAACCAAACCAAAACCAAACCAAACCAAAAAAGCAGCAAACCAGAGCAAACCCAAAGCCAACAAGAGAAATAAGTGACGAGTACCCCAGCCAGCTGAACTAGCACACTTCACCGAGAGCAGGAGAGGGGAGATTTGGCAAAACAGACCCGCAGAAGGGTTGTGCTGTGTTTTGCACTAATCGCGGCGTGGCGTGTCCTCCCCCCCCCCCCCCCCCCCCCCCGTTATTTTTCCCTTTTTTTTTTTTTTTTTAAGTGGACACAGAGGGAAGAAGAAAAAGAACCTCAAAGAAAACCTCAAACAAAACCTCATCGCAACCAAATCGGGGGGGTGGGGGGGTGGGATGGGGGGGTGGGGGAAACGAACCACAAATAAACACAAAACTCAAACCCAAACCCCACACCCACAAAACTTTTCGCTCGAAGTCCTTGTTGCCAGGGAAGCCACGCGTGGCCGGTGCCCACGGGTGGCATCAGAGGCGGGCAGCATGCATGCACTCGCTGGGCTACCTCGGGCCGCCGCTGCGCTGCAGCGGCCAGGTTTGGAGCCGGGGGGGCCCGAGGTGTCGCCGTGCGAAAGGAAAGGAAGGAAAAGCCGGCAAAAAGAAGAAGCCCCAAACTGATACTTAGTCTCTTGGTAGCTGCAAACACTACAATGACAACCATGTCTTTTTTTTCCCCCTTTTGCATCCATTTTAAGGAAGTATTTACATGTGATCACCATCAGCGGCATTATTATTATTATTATTTATTATTATTATTATTATTATCATTATTATTATTTTTACAACAGGGACATTTTTTCCGGTTTAGTATAATAAGAAAACATCGCCCGAGGAACCGGCTAAAACATTACCTTTGCAAGGTCCTTACTACACTAATCCCGTGTTATAGGGGGAGTTGGCGGGGCGGGGGGCAGCGGGGGCAGGTCCGTCGGCGGCGCGGGGGGGGCCCGGCCGCAGCCCCCTCCCCGCCCGTAGGAGCGCCGGCTCCGGCGCAGCCCGGGGGCCGGGGGGGCCCCGCCGAGTCACTTCAGGAGGTCCTTGGTCTCCCCCGAGATCCTGGCCATGTTGGAGGCGGTGAGGGCCGAGAGGTGGGGCGGGGGGGGCATCTGGCAGATGGTGCAGGGGCACGGCAAGCCCGCCCAGTGCTGGAAGCCGCTGCCGAGCTGCAGGGCAGGGGGGGTCGAGGGGGTCTTGAGCAGGGAGTGGGGGGGCCGGATGGTGCCGATGGCCGGCAGGGAGGCGGAGAGGGAGGAGGAGGTGTTGGCGGAGGACAAGGCACTGCCGAGGATGGGGTGCACCTGGTGCACGGTGCCGGCGGCGTGGGGCGGGTGCCCCGCGGAGTGTCCCACGGTGCCGCAGTGAAAGGCCGAGTGGTGCCCCCCGTAGATTTCCCCCACCAGCCTCTTCATCTCCTCCAGGGAGCTGGTGAGCATCAGGATATAGTTTCTGGCTAGCAGGAGGGTGGCGATTTTGGAGAGTTTTCTCACAGAAGGTCCGTGGGCGTAGGGCATCACCTCCCGCAGCCCGTCCATGGCGAGGTTGAGGTCGTGCATCCTCTTACGCTCCCGGCCGTTGATCTTCAGCCGCAGCTGCTGCAGGTCCTGCTCCGAGAGCTGCTTCTTGATTTTGTACTTGCTGCCTTCCCCTCCGGCCTTGGAGCCGTTCCTGGAGAGGCCTTCCCCAGACATCTTCTGCACCAGGTCGTTCTGGGTGGAGGAGACGGAGTTGAGACGGCTGTCTTGGTGGTGGTGATGGTGGTGGTGGTGGTGGTGGTCTCTCAGGTACATCTCATCCATGTCTGGCGAGGAAGCTCTGCTGGAGACAGAGCTGGAGTCAGAATTCATTGTATTCGGGCTTCTGAGCAAGAAACTCTTCCCTGCTCTGGAGGTGGCGAACAAGACAACTCTCCTTCAAAAATCAACGAAAACGGAACGAAAAAGAAATAAACGGATGGCAGGGTCTGCCAGCGAAGGGCTGGAAATGCTGGAGGAAGAGGAAAAAAAGCCCCTCAGCCCCCTCTCTCACCAATCTCTCTTTCACTCTCTGTCTCCCCCCGGTTACTCAGCCTGTTTACAGGATGGCTAGTTAGTGTATGCTTGGACTAACCTCAGTCTGAAAAAGAGGGGCTTTTATAGAGCTGCAGCAGAGAGCAGAGACAAAAGGAGCCTTCCTATGTATAATGGTCTAGTTAGGATGACGTGCCATTATTCAGGGCGGTGCGCTTTGACTGTCCCATTTAGCAAGGACCCCTATTCATATTCATTGTGGTGCCACCCGGGACACCTCAGCCACGGACCATCAGGAGTCAAGGAGACACAAAACCCCTCTGATTGACACCGCACACTCATCGCTCCGTGTGCACGCCATCTCCTCCCCCTGCCCCTCATTTCCAATATAAAACCGCATCCCGTCCACAGTAGGGAGGCAAGGGGCTGCGGGGGGCTGCGCGCCTGCCCGGGGCCGGCGGGGAAACCCCGGCCGCGGGCGGTAGCGGGCAGGAGCCGCTCGGGGAAGTCCCCCCGCTCCGGCGGGAGGGGGTGGGGGACTGTCGGTCGCCCCCGTCCTGCGGCGTGCGCGGCTCCGGCGCGGCTCCCCGCTTTGTTTGCCCTTCCCTCCCCCTCCCCCGGTCCCCCCCGGCCGGGGTTTGTGGAGTGGCACCGGCTGGCCCTCGCCTGGCCGGGCTGGCCGCAATTGGCTCGTACCTGGGTCGCCGCTTTGTTAAAATGACCGATTACTCGGGCAGCCGGGGGGCAGCCTCCGCGGGAAGATGCGCGCTGGGAAACCCGCCTCCCCCCGGGCCAGCGACCCCCTTTAAATAAACGGGGAAAGCCGGGGTGCGGCGGCGAGCCGGTGCGCTCGGCGGCGGGAGGGGCGGCCGGCCGGGAGGGCCGGCTCGGGGGCGGGCGGCAGCCCCCGGGGCTCCGGCGGGAGGGCGGCGCGGCGGGGCGGCCGGAGCAGCCGGCGGCGGGACCGAGAGGCTGCGTTCCAGGCGGGCCGGGCCGGCCGCAGGCGGGGAGCCGGCCCCGGGGGGCAGCGCTGCAAAACAGCCCCAGGCGTTCGCGCCAGTAAGTAACCTGGCTCCGGGCACCGGCCGCAGCCTGGGCGGGACCTTCGCTGGCGGGGAAGGGGGGGGGTCGTGGGGCCGGGAAGGTTGGGGCTCTCCCGGGTAGGGCTGGCGGGGCACCCGGGGCAGGTGTCACTGACCCAGCCTCCGGCCGTGCCAAGCGCCCGCCGGGCGGTGGCTCTGCCTCTGCCCCGGGGTCGGGCTGAGTCGGCGTGGCCGTCTGCGGGGCTCTGCCGGGCGCGGGGGGAGGATGCCCCCGCAGGGACGGCGTCGAAAGCAGCCTGCCCGAACCGTGTGCGTGCCCGGCGAAGGCAGTGCGGTCCCCCACCGGATCTGCCCAGCCCCCGGTGGTGCCTGCGCGGTGAGTGCGGGGCTGCCAGCGGGACGGGGCGGGAGCCGCCCGCGGCGGGAGGGCCCTGGCGCTCCCGGAGCCGGCCCTGGAGCCCCGCTCTCCCGGGAGGAGCCGTCGGGTTGTTTCCACCCGCCAACAGGCGCGTAGGGCCCAGGGGAAACCTCTCTGGAAGGACCTCGTTCCTCCGTAGTCTCCAGGTCCCGAGAAGAGCCGAGGAGCCAGGAAAAGAGGGACACTTTGATCCGGCTGAGTCTAACTGTGCTTAGTCTGCTGAGCAAAATTAAAGCCGCCTGATTTCAGCGCTGTCAGTAAATCCCGCAGTGAGAAGGAGAAAAGGAAAAGGGAAAGGAAAAGGGAAGGAAAAGGAAAGGAAAGGAAAGAAAAGAAAAAGTGTTTAGGAGAATATATCAGAAATAACTGAACGCGACCTCGGCTTATCCCGCTTCCGCCGCGAAAGCTGTGATCGCCCCCAGGCTGCTCCCCCCGCTGAGAGCTCTGCCGGGCGAGCAGGCGAGGGACCTGGCCGGGCCCGGGGCCCCCAGTGCCGCCGGCCTCCGCACCCCGCGGGGGGGTGTCGAGCGGCCTCTCCTGCCCACAAGGCCGCTCTCCGGGGGGCTCCCGGGGGCTGCCCACTCCTCCTCCCTCAGCCCTTCCCTCCCGTGGAGCCGGGATGAAGCAAATGAGCAAAACTTGACACGGTGGCGGCGCAGGCGAACGCGCTGGATCGGGGGAAAACCCCGGCCCCGCGTCCGCCGCTCCAGAGAAGACGCGCAGCTCTGTTTGGGGAGTTCCAAGTCCGACGGGGACAGAAAAGAGGAAAGAGAAAAGATGCCGTCGGGGGAAGCAACAGGAGGGGTCCCGTCCTCCCCTCCGGCAGGGCGGGCTGCTCCGGCGAGCCCCGCTCCCCTCCCGGGCCTGGGGCCTCATCGAGATGGGGCTGGGGGGCGATACCGGCCTACCGAGCCGCCGGTGCACCGCGGGACAGAGAGGGGCGGACGCTGGGATGGAAGGAAAGGTCGGGTCGTCACTCGGAGGGATATTACGAATATTTCTTCTCTCCCCCTTCCCGGTGTTGTCGCTGCTCCGCAACGGGCTCGGGCGGGCGGGCCAGCCCCGCCTGCGCGGCCGCAGCATCCCCCTCCCGGGACGGGGCAGCGGGGCTCGGCTCTGCTCGGAGTCGCCGTAGGGCAAAGGAAGGATTTAGAAAGTAACTCAAGGTTGAACCCCGGGCACAGGGAGCCTCGCCAGAGAAATCGTTTCGGAAAAGGGCAGCACTGCTCCAGTACGATTGCTGGCTGTAATATTTCCCGGCGAGCCCAGCCTCCCCCGCTGCTTTCCTTCGCCGCTGTTACTTTGCTGATGCTGGAGAGACAGAGAGGGAGGGAAAGCGCGAGAGAGAAGGAAAGGGAAAAGAAAGAAAAAAAGGGAAAATAGTAAAAGAAAGAGAGAGGGGGAGGGAAGGAAGGAAGGAAGGAAAAGAAAGAAAGAGAAAGAAGAACAGAGAAAAACAGAGAAAGACAGAAAGACAGAAAGAAAGAAAGAAAGAATGAAATGAAAGAAAGAGAAGAAACTGAGAAAGAAGGAGGAAAGGAAAGGTCTCAGCGCAGCAGAGCGGTGCGTGGGCAGTGCCGTCCGTGGGCGCAGCCGGTGGGAGGACAGCCGCCCGGACACTCGCCGGCTGACCCGCGGGAGCGGCGAGGCCGGGCCGGGCCGTCGCGGCGGCGGGTGCGCTCGGCGGGGTAAGGGCCGCGCTGCCCCGGGGCGGGCTGGCTGCGCTCGCCGCCGCCGCCTCTCCCCACCCGGGCAAGTGCCCGCCATCCCCCCGACTAAGGGCATTTCGGAGAGGACTGCAGAGAAGCTCCGGGCGTACCGCTGTCCCGGTTCAGTCAACAGCAAAACTCCCCCGCCGCCGGCGCAACGAAATTAATCCCCGGAAGTCAGAAAAGCGAATGTTTTCCTAATCGGGGCGTCGGACAAGGGCGAAAATGGTAGCTGAGAGGTAGCTACATCAAATTCACATGCAATCCCCCGCCTTTTAATTCCTGTTCTCGTAAAGGCAGAGAGATTTGTTGAGGGAGGGAAACGCACCCTCGCTGGAAAGCCACACTGCCGGGGAGCGCGCAGGGGATCAGGTGCGAGAGCATCCCGCACGGCCCCCGCATCGCGCGGGGCCACGGGAGCCGCGACCCCGCATACCCCAACGTGTCATAGCAGCGGCACGGTCGGCCTCTGCTGCCGGCCCGCGGGACAGGTGCGGTTTTTAGAGGCTTCTCGGAATGGAAATTGTGTGGTTTCAAAGATCGGATTTTAATTAATGGATGTACTTTAAGGCAGTGCCCGATTTTGAATTCTCATAGAGTTTGGTACGGAAATTGGATGCACTTCTCTCTTGCGTAGCGTTACTGTGAAAAAATATTATATCTTGTGCTCCCCTGGACTTTACTGACCTGGCGGGCAACACAGAATCTGATTCATGACAGGAATATTGGTTAAATCAAAATTATATGCTTTTCTTTCGGGTTTATTAGAAGGCTATTAGCTTTTATGGCTTGTAGCTATTAGTTTTTGCTATTTCTGCTTGCTTTTAATTTAATCTAGATATTTGACAACGTGTTTTCAGCATAGAAATAGTTACAACTGTTACCGTTATAATAAGGTTGATGGTATTGAAGAAACACAGAATGCTGCGTTCAGGAAAGCGCTCAGCCAGCTGTCTGTGAGACGGGTGCTGCTACGAACGGGCTGTGCTATGCCGGGCTGGGTGCTAAAGCTGAAACTGGTTGTTTCTAAACGGTGTTCATTTTGTTTTAGAGAGGACAGCCGAGATTCCCTAACCGTGTGCTGATTTTGCTCCAAATACACTACCGGCTTACATTTAGCTTGACAGTATAGTTCAGATTGATAGCATCTTGTCAGCTGACACTCGGACTTCCCCAAAATGAATAGGTTAAAAGACTATTTTAGTTCTTGTGTTTATCATAAATTTGGTTTCCAGAAGCAGGGCAATATGAGGCAGTAACGAGAAAGGGATGAGAAGGCTGACCTGGGCTGCTGCAGTCAAATTCTGCAATCAGGTAAGCCTGGAGATAATATTCCTCTGCTGGATACAGGAAATTCCTTCTCCATTCCTGTTTTCAAATTCGTTGGTAAGAAGGGATCAGAACAAATTTCCACTCCCCCCCCCACCCCCCCCACCCCCCCACCCCCGTTTATTAAGTATGAAACTAGAGCCCTCACTCAGACCTTTAAAGTATTCTGCGCACTACAACAGGATCGGGCTCGTACCAGGCACTGCTTTTGAGGAGAATATATCCTTAAAGGAAACAACTGATGAGCATTCCAGTGCAGCTAATTAAGGATGGCATTTTATTTTCTGTATTTAAATACTGATTTGCAAAACTTCTGGAAAAAATATGTCATAAACCCTTGGTAATAAAATTTAAAATGTCGAAGACTAATTAATTAGATGTGCAAATTGCTAATTCTCTGATATATGACATTTCCTACTAAAATCCTGAAATTAGCTTCTGTAAACAATAAAAACTACTTAATCAACAGTTTGCATTTAATTCCTTTATTTTTTTCTGCAGTGAATGCACCTGAAACTTGTGTTTTATTTAGATAAAAGACTAGAAAATCAGTTTGAATGTTTCTAAAGCTACCAGATGTGTCATGGTGTTAGTCAACTGTGAAATATTTTTCTGTCTTTGGGATGTAAGAGAAACCCTCCTGTCAGTATTGTTGAATATGCATCCATTAAATAGTTTATTTTTAGATGCTTGGTAACACTTGCACTACCTCCAAAATACAGCCACGGAGCTGAAACTGATGGACATTTCCCATATGCAGAGCTCAGATGCTGCTGCACACTTCACACATGCAGGATGGGCTAAACCTGGCATTCCTGGCAAACAAACTTGTCACATACTTTGGAATCATGGCTGGTTTGTCACTGTGTTGAAGGACAGTAACACTGCTCAAAGCCCTGTGTTTATTTTCTCTTTTGCTTTTATGTTCAGGGCCCATATTCGCAGGTAAAATGTTAACGTTCTCAAAAGGGCAACATTTCTTTGTCTGTCTTTCTGGCCCTTCACAGCATTTGCAGCTATTTGCACTGTCAGTTCTGTGAACTTTCTCAATATAAAACACCTGATACCGAACCTCACCCACTGACTTCTAAGAACCCTCCCTCTCACTGCTTTAGTAGGTAGTTGGCGATTATCACATTAGACCCTAAGTCCAGTAGGCTATTTAAATATCTGCTATAAACAAAGTGGGAGATGAATAGAGAGTACATGAGAGCTCCCCCCTGCTCCCTTCAAATCCCCCCCATCAGAAACCCCAGATGCACTGCTGTATAGTAAGCTTCTCAAGTGTTTAAAGTTATGTTAAGTCAGAATGAAAACATTGGTGTTATAATGACTAAAGATTGAAATGTTTTGCTGTTTCAGAAATGCAATTAATTTTTCATCGCTATAGTGAAAACAGATATAACCACAGAAATTATTAAGTCTTCCACTACACATTTGAAAGTGTGGAAGACTCACTAAAGAGAAAGAAAAAAAAAAATCCTTGTCTCATTTTGTATCTCAATTTTAAACAATAAGTGTCTCAAGTGAATATTTATGGGTTGTTAATAGGCTAGTACAAATTCTAGAAGACACAACAAAAATTATCTGCAGTCTATTCACAAATCTTTGCCATGTCTCAGTGTTTGGGGATGGGTGTATGGACTGCCTTCACCACCCTTGAATAGAACTCTATTGTGTGGGCTTGTTCCATTGGGATCAATGGGACGACATGTGCAATGAGATGCTAATGAACACCAGAAACGATGGTAAAATCTGGCCTGGCTAAGATGTAAGGCTGTTTTTATAAATCACTTCTGAGTCTTGCTGTACGGCTTTTAGCTGAGCTGTTGAAACTTCAAATGTTCAGGGAGGCTTTACTATTTAAAATAAGGTTTTTTGCATCATTTAAATCACATTTTCCCACCCTTACAATTTGAATCACTCTCCATTCTCATCTTGTTTCAAGTTGCAGCTGAAATAAGGCAGTCCGTTTTCAGTGGCAATTGCACCGTTAATGTAAATGCAGTTCCACAAATGGAAAATAAAATACACTGGAGGAAAATAACATCAAGCACAAATATAAAAGAGAAGAATGATGACCGGAAAGCAGGCACATGGGGAAGGATAGCGTTGGTACCCATGTAGCCCAATGGTCATTGCCCCACCATACCTGCAGAGCCCCTCCCTTGTCTTCAGAAATGTTCACATCTCACACAAGGGGGACAACAGTCCTAGGCCCAGCTCAGAGAAGTCCTTCAACAGCTGTATAACTGCAGGTGGAATTGTGCTAGGTGAGTGCTTAAGACCAGGCACAGCGCTGCTGTGCTGTGGGAGACTGGTGGCTGCAAGGCTCATCAGTGCCCTTCCTTGTCCTGCAGCTCTTCAGCCTGGGTCAGGATGCAGGATTAGAATGTGTCATTTGACCAGAAAACCTACAAACCTATGGATGTAACACTGGGGGCCTGTGATTCTCAGCAGCTTGGGGCAGGCTTAGAAATGCTCAGACACAATAATAATGAGGATCATAAAAGTCCCACCTCTGTCTCTTAAAGAGGGGAGAAGACTAGGTCCACTGACATCATCTTTTCTCATCAACTTATGGCAAAGGTTAATTATTAACTATTGAAACACTGATGAACTGTGGTGTTTGTTTGCTTATTATGAGGCCTGTCAGGGCCAGAACCAAACCTTACTGAAGCTGACTGATGCCTCTCGGTTTCAATAGACTCAGAGGTCAGGCCCCTAAAATTCAAATCATCGGTGCAGCTCCTTGCAATAAAGAACCAGTGAGTACTGTAAGGTAGGGCTTAATTACTCCAATGAGATAATTCAGTTTTTAAACAAAAATGCTTTAATTGGGGGCAGGCCCTTTCGATTTTTTTTTCCTAAGAAGGAAATTGATTAGCGAAATGTTAGTAAGATCTTAAGAGAGCCCATGCCAGCCATAGACACCAAGCTTAGCTAAGGGAGCTCGCAGTTTCTTTACAGCCACTGATGCTGAGCAAAACTCTTCCCAGCGAAGGACCTGTGAGTAAAAATCAAGTCATTTCCTCTAGTTTGCCTGTACTACTTCTGCAACCATTTTGCCTGTTATTCTTTTGCACCTGAACCAAAGGTGAGAGTCCAGTAGCAGCAGTTTAGTATGTCCAGATCTAGCCTGAAGCCATTAACTCTTTGTCAGGAAGACACGTCCTTACAGGGGTGCTTAGCTGGATCCCTAGTAAACCTCTGCTTTCACATGGAACTTGGTGGCTTGAGATACTGCCAGCAAATTTAATTTGGAGAGGGAGTACATGGGACATGAATGATTCCTTGGTGGAGGTTAGTGCCCTGAGTCCTCTGCCTGGCCTCTGCCTGGCTATCAGAAATGCTGATGGCTGGGAGCATGGGATGGATTAGGATCTTGGGAACTACAGCCCCTTCTTCACCAGTTTGTGTAGAGAAAAACAAACAGTTGGCACTGCCCCTATGCCACCTCCTTTTTTTCTTTCAGATATTTTGTATACCCAGGAGAGGAGAGAGCTCTAAGGTTCTTGCAGGCACAAAGAATATCATTCTGGAGTGGGATGACACATGCACAAAACAAGGGAAATCCTTTGCCTCTTAATTGCCAGGACACCATTTTGAACAAAGATCACGAAATATTTCCTCATCCACTCATCATTAACTCTTGCTAACAATTATTACCTGTAGTTCAGTGAGACCAACAGACCAAAAAGATGGATACGTTGAGATACACAAAACCTTCATTGAGAGGAGTGCTGTGTAAATAAGTAAGACAGATGGGAAAGACTGGGCAACAGTAAGCAGAACAATAAAAAGTAAAGGGGAAGAAGTAAGAAATTATATGTGTTTTTAATTTTATAGCTCCGTATGATTGATGTTCACAGCTGCAGTGGGAAGTAATTATTTTTACCACTTCTGAAAATGAAATTAAATTTAAAATGAAGTTCATAGGTACATATGTTCTGGGTTGTCTTCTCTTCTTCATATTGTCTTTGTTACTAAGTGAACCTCTTCTCCACAGCTGGTAGGCACCTGAAATCAGTGTGTTGCAGTTCCAAATTTTACAGGTATTGCTACCTTTTTCCCAAATTGCAGAGGCCTAGCCTTGCATCATTAGTGAACTGTTCAGAACTCCCTGAAGATTTGGGGAGTGTGTACAGACTTGACAGCCTCCTGCATTTCAGTGCTTTGAGGGTTTCCACCTATCTGAAATTCTATAGTCACCTGTACACTGCAAAGTGTTGTGACTTCTCAAAATCACCAGAATTCATACACTTAGTTCCTTTAATCTGGATATTCACGGCACCTTTTCCCATGTATTTTTATTGAAGTAAGACTTGGAGTTGCAAAAATAGCAAGTTAACAAAATATTAGCTCAAACTTGGCCCATTTTATTAATGAGAATAAAGACCCACTGGGATTTATACTGGCTTACTCTGGTATGAGTAATATTAAACATACTGAATTCAGCTAATATTCATCCATGACTCCATGCCTTTTAAAGATAAAACCAAATTAAATTAGTTAAAAGAGTAACTTTTAGCAACATTTCAGTTCCCATCCGCCTGTTTCATATAGTTTGAAATTTCATTTCTGGTCTGAAAATTGTAAAACAAATACACACTCATTGTAAAAAAAAAATTGCTTAAAAGATACTCTGCAGGGTATGAAAAGTATTCCTTTTTTTTTTTTTTTTTTTTTTAAATCTGGTTGTATATGTTCCTGTCCCTTATAAGTCATAGCAAACAATATAGTATTCCACAAGAGCTTTTAGCCTAGTGAGCAGAAAGTGAGCAGAAAGACTGAACAAAAGAATGAATTAATTAAGTAATGGATGAATGTATTAAAAAAAGGCTCCACCTGCTCTACTCCAAAAATCTCTCACTACGCTATAGGGAGATTTGTTACACTGACTGATATTAAAGCCTTCCTCTCCATTTTTGAACAATATAATTTGTTTACATTTGGAGCAACTGCCAAAATGCATAGGCTGTGCCTTTACTGATGTGTTTAATGTTAGGAAATCACCACAGTCATTGCCCTAAAGGCAACGAGGAAGACAGTCTATCAAAAATGAAAGGAGAAAAAGCAGATTTTTCTGTTGCTTTATCAGAAATGCCTAGCACACTTGTTTAATACTAAAGTTTTGCCTTGCCTGCATGAACAGTTCACTTACTTGTGAAAGATTTAACTTAATATCAGCAAAGGCACTCTTTTAAGAATTTTATGCCTTTATGCTCTAAACCCAGTGGTTCTTTCTTGCCTTCTAATAACAGACAAGATATATCATAACAAACCGCACGGGAGAGGATGTTGATTTGCCTACTAAACCCCAGCAGAGATTGCCAGAAGTTCTCAGAAGGGCTGCTCTAAGAAGAAAAACAGGAAAGCCATGACACTTCTGTCTTCTTGCTAGGGCTACAGCAGAGGCCCACCGGTGGTACTGAAGGGAAAGAGCTGGTGGCTAAGGGGTGCTGGATTAAGGGGGTGGGTGGGATTTGTGTACACCCCCCCCCACCCCCCCCCCCAGACAAAGGCCCCTGTCCCCTGCAGGAAGGTGCTGAAATGCAAAGCAAGCTCCCAGCTCCTTTTCTCTCTCTTGGTGGCATTTGGAAGTGTAAAGCTTTGAATACCAATTGCTTGAACTGGACATATGTGAATCTCTTCTAATCCTACTAATCCTGTCCCCAAGTGCTTCTTTGTATGTGGAGGCAACACACATAGATCTAAGTGAAAGTGGCCGTAATCCTGGAAATGTGGAAAAATGTCCCAGTGTGGGAGTTGGGAGATGGAAAAGCTCCCTAGCGGAGGGGAGCCACTGGAAGAGCATTGTGTTTGTGGGGTGAGTGAGGGGCAGCAGTGGGGGCAGGGAAGACATGAAGGAGAGCTCTCACCTTCCCTGAGCTGTGAGGAGGAAAGCAAACCCACCCAGCGGGAAAGCTCCCTTGCAAACAGCCATCGCACACTTGAGCAAACCTGCAGAACTGAGACAAAGTTTCCAATCGCTGGGAAATTCACCCACTGGCAGCTTTCAGCACTGTGAGCTCAGCAGGCCAGGCACTAATGTACTGACTTCATTATTTCCCAACCTCGCCCCGCTGAATGGCAGATTTGTGTAGGGAATGGTGGGCTACCGTACCATCCTTTCCTGGCTACAAAAATAGGGAGGGCAGATGAAACTCTGGCCCCAGTCAAGGGCTCTGTCTCTCTGTCTTACAGGGAACTCCCTTACTCTGTGCAGAAGTAAGAATCAGGCCATGTAAGCAGATGTCTTTGCTGAACACTTAACAGGGCAGCAGAGAAGAAGTCAGCTTGCAAGTGTTTTATCAGTTAGATTATTCATTCAGCCTCTCTGAAAACTGATTTCAGGCATCAAATACTCTAAACGTACATAGGTAAAAAAAGGATAGAGATGGGAGAAGTTTCTATGTTTTTGATTCAACACTGAAACCTCGGCATTTGACCAAGCTGTTACTTAAAATTAACATCCACCTGGATACTAACAAACCCTATGGGTTTTCCAAATATACAAGTCATATAATTCAGCCACACGAATTTCCCAAATGTCAGATAGCTAATTTACATTTTCTTGGCTAGTCACTGAATAAAGAGTGTTTATACCCCACAGAAGATAGTGTACAAGGAAATTAATCTGGTTTTTGTATGTGCTTTCAAAAGATTTTAAAATATGGAGCAATTGATAACATTATTTGCCAGCCAAATCTTTATTTTACTCAATAAATCTCTAGATAAAACCATGTTAGGTAAGAAAATCTAAGGCTATATATTCTGTGGGAGTTGACTTTTTTATTACCTCACCAGACTTTGTGCTTTCATAAATAAGTGTCAGCTGAAATTAACCTGCTGTTTAGAGATAGTATAAAGCATCCCAAAATCAGCCTGGGTACTGGGAGTCCATTTTTTTTTGGCGTATGAACCTTCTGAATGTCACAGGGACAGAAAATGAGGAGACAACCTTAAACTTGCATGGATAAAGCAGTAAGATTGTCTCCTGGAAACATGCTAAAGCCAAACCTCACACTGCACTAAAATCACTTCATTAAAAGGAAATGGCTCAGGGAAGAGTTTTGCCATGTGCCTCAGAGAACATGTAGGATAAAATGGAATGAGAATAAAATGCTGGCTAAGCCTCGTACTGGTAGAGCTGTGTGGACTTGACCCCACTGCTGGCCCCAGAAACACTGCTCATGTGAAGAACTGTTAGTAGTCTCAGCTTTCAAGGGACACTGCTGATATCGCAGTGACAATTTCCTCCAATTCCAGCAGTGCCGCCCTGCCTGCAGCTTGGCCAGAGTGCCATCCTCCTGGGCAGGGGCCTGGCAGAGGCCAGCCCTGTGAGGCAGAGAAAATTCCTGGGGGTAAGGGGATCCCCAGGAACAGGGTACACTGGCACACGAGTCCCCTTACTTTAGACTTCCAAACCAGGGAAAAGAAGGGAAACGATTTGTCTATAGGGAAGCTGGCTTCATTTGTATTAAATGGCCCTGTGGCCCACGGGTACTTATGGTGCTCACTCCCTCAGGACACTGCATTTTACAGGTGAAGCAAGGGGATTTTGGTTTCTGAAGGCCTCATGGCAGGCTGCCCTCCTGCCAGCAGGCCTCATCCACACCCCGCTGCAGCGGGATCAGCACCTATGTCCCACCACCAACCCCGCCACAGCACTAGCAAAGCACTGCCCAGCTCAGCCCTCCAGCTGGCAGGGAGAGCTCCTGGGTGGCCTGGCACCTCCCTGGGTCAGTCTGCACTCGAAAGCTGGGGCTGCTGAGCCCTCATGGCCCATATTGCTCCATACTGTGAGTGGCTCACACTGCCATCCCTGAGGGCTGCCTTCGGAGAGCAAAGGATTAAAGGAGTGCCCGCTTTCCCCATGGCGGTCATCTCCCTTGGCCCAGCCCCAGGAAGGTACTCCCTGCCCTGTGGGCACCACAGGCCTCCCCCAGCACCAGGTCCAAGGTTGCCTGGTGACTCAGGCCTGCCTAGCACCCAGCTGCTTCACACCTGGCTGGCACAGCCGGCCAGAATGTCCTGACAACCCACCCCAGGCAGCTGGTGCCATTTTGTCTCTCAGTGCTGGGAGGTAGCATGGATCACAGACTGTCTCTGGGCCCTGAGGCCAGCAGACAGTGAGTCGCCTGTATCCATATTGCTGGGGTCCCCTCCACATGCACACTGCTTGCTGGGTGGAAGCCACAGCCATGCGGTGGCACAGGCCAAAGCCAGTCGGCCATTTCATGGCATGACCGATCAAGCCATCAGCCTGATCAGCCTTGCTTGTGCCCCAGCACCAGCCAGTCTGCCAGTACGTGTGGTGCCGTGCTGTCCCTCAGCTGCTGCTGCACACACCGTGGCTGCTGACCCCATTGCCTCCCCCTTGGACCCCTTTTGTTCTAAGGCCATTTTGAACAGGCCCAGAGCTCTCCACAGTCTCGGCCTGCACAGAGGGGTAGCAGCAGGGCCTGTAAGAAACAGGCAGCAATGCCATGTGAGGACAGGCTCCATTTTGGCTCACGGGGACCCAGCAAGGTCCCTGATGGCATTCAGGTTCCAAAGGCCAAAGTGTTAAATTTTGGTTTAGTCACTCTGCCCAAATACCTAAGACAGGCTCTGAAGGAGTGGTGCAGCTCCAACCAAAGACCCATCTGTTAGGAGGTGATAGTCAGTAATGGTGCAAGCAAACTATGTCACACCGAGCCAAGGCAAACCTGCATTGTACTGGGAAGCAGGAATACAGGACATGAGGCACAACTGACTTGACATCAGAACAAGATTTAAAAGGTCTTCCTAGATGCACCTCAAATAGTAATTGGCAAAGGGCCATGCCTGGGGGAGACCCAAAGGGTAGGACAGTGCAGATGTGACTGGGCCAGCCTCAGCCTGTTGTGTAGCTGTGAAAGGGAGTGGGCTGCTGCCAGTGGAGTAGTCCTCATTTGCGATCAGAATCTGTAGCATATGCACTGAATTGTGTCACAATTAAGAAGATCAAGCCTAAATGTTGCTATGTCTGCTTGTCTACAGTCAACTTGGCACATCAATGTTCAAGTGTGGGCAATTTCCGCCCCCCCCGATACTGCCGTAAATCAAGGGTATTATATCCAGGGTATATAAGCTAGGATTCTCATTGTCATTTTGTTCTCTTTGATGGATTCACACCAGCTAGGGATCTGACCCTATTTCTATAATCTGCCCCAAATGCCAACAATTAGAGTCTGTTTCAGTTTAAATCAATGAAGCATTAATATCTTTAAAACAATTTCGTTTCAAATGGCTGCAAACAAAATGAAGAGGTGTGGCACCCTGTAGGCTGAAGAAAAACTACTGAAATCAATTGGGTGAATTTGGAACTTAATATTTACTGTTGGGATCTACACAAATTCAAGAGCCAAAGGCAAGATTAGTTGGATTAGTGCTTCAGTGGTCCTTCATTATCCATTTCTCCCTCAGTGACATGATTTGTGTCTTCAGTTAACTGTGCTTATTAAATGAAGGTGATGAAGGATTGAGGCAAAAGTACATACATAGAAGGAGGATGTTGAATCTTGCTAATCTTGTTTAGAATGTTATTGCATTTCATTACATAGGAAATTTCATTGAGGTTTCTGACATGTTCTTCCAGTGTTAAGTCTCAGAGCCTCACTCTCATTGGAAAACAGAGACACAGAAATGTATTGCAGTTCAGTTGCTTGCCATTCAGAAGACAGGCAGAAAGCAGAATCAGGTCCACCTGAACATGGAGTTTCTGAGCACAGGCCACTCTTTTCTTCCTCTAGTTTACATTGCTTTCTAGACTGTGAGAACAACTGGAGAACCACTTGTGTGTAAAAGGATCCCAGTTTGCCACCTGTGTGGAAGGAAAAGGGGGAAGGAGCCCTGTAATGGTTGAGATCAGGCTTCTCTCTGCTGCAGACAGTCTCAACACTATGCCAGTTTTACAGCTGTCTTGCACAAGGAGGTCCTGATGCACTGGAGAATCAGGCTGCTGCTTGGAGGATGAACGTGTATGAGTTTGGCTTGTGTTGTGGAAAAGCCAGAGCCATGTAAATAACTTGAACTCAACAAGATTTTCTTTTGGTATTGGAACAGCAGCTGATGTGAACTACGAGGTTGGATCCAGTCACAGAGTAAAAAGAGGGAAGGGGATTTGCATGTGGCACAGACAATACAGGGGATGTGAGCATAACATCTACTCAAGTCTTCAGTTAAGTCTGCAGCTGAATCTGAAATCATCCCAACTATTTACTCATTGTGCAGGTAGAAATTATTTCCCAGGTCACATTTCAAACAGCCTTTTAAGTAGCCTGTTAAACCAAAATAAATATGACCGCATTACTTTTTGATTTCTCACTGTTTCAAATCAGGTTTAATTAGGCACACTGCAACCTTGGGAAAATCTAAGAAACAGGGAACTGATATTGATTCTTTATTATCACTTTAATTGTCTATTCTGATGTGTTAAAACTGAAACAATCTTCCAGCTGCAATGTCTAATGAACTCCAAGATCAAACATGATCTTGCTAATTATGGAGTTAATGAGGACAAGTTCACAGGCAGAGTTACGTTAGTAATTACATGTTTCAAAGCACCTTGAAGCTCAATAAGATCTTCATTTGGGGCTATAATGGTATACACTTTGCATTTCTTCTTTCTGAACATGTTACAGAAGGGCACCCTATGTATGGTATATGCTGTTAATCATGCAAATGGCATAAAGATGACTTCAATAAATTAAGAGACTGGCTGTTTATAAATCAACTCAACATCGAAATCTCATTTACATTTCTGCTGTCCCATGTAATGTGTTTACACACAAATAATGTCAACATTAGCATGGGATGGGGACGAATTCAAATTCCACAGCATGTTTCTCAAGCCAAACCATGAAGGAAAGGCAATCAGCATTTTAAAGGAGCATACAGACAAGCAGCTATTTAAAAAAAAAAAAAAAAAAAAAGCACTACTAAATCAGGCTTTTGAACCCACAGTAGCAAAACCAACCTTACAGCTGTATCCAGTTCAAGGGAATGCTTATACTGGGCACAGCTGGGACAGGACAACCAAAGCAGTGTTGTGTTTAAAGCAAGTTATTAATCTCAGTCCATCCAGGAAAGCTTGCATCTAAAAATTATTGCTCCTAGGACTTTTTGTGATCAGAGTTTATTCTCTGTTTATCCTCTGCTTCCCCAAGTCTCTCTTTTAAAATTGATGGTAACCTTGGACTTGTAGCTGTACCTTCTGTCCTTGCACAATAGACACCTAAAGGGTCTGCAAGATTTGTAATTCCAAAAACTGTGGACAACTAAATTCCTGCACCTGCAAACAGTAGCAGTTTGTCACAGTGGCAAGAGTCTGACTGCATCCAATAAACAACTGTGCTGGATTAAGTAATCCATTTCATGTGCCTCGCATTAAGCAAACCATGTCATATGGAAATAAAGGTCATGTGACAACATGCTGCAATTACTTTAGAGCTGACAGTCCTGGACTGAGAACAGTAGAGCAGGAGATACCAGAAAAGGGCTCAGGGATACCAGCAGTGACCACGAATTCCTGTGAGGTCCAGGCAAGTAATGGAGCCTGCAGTAGTGCTGAGTAACACAGCTACCTCTTGATTTAGAGCTGTATATGCATATATTATTTCAGATTTGTCTTACAAGTATGTGGGAGATGCATGTCCATTCAAAGAAGTGGAGAAGGCCATGTGCACATCACTGAAATGCAATTTTATTTTTTCATCAGGTATGTCTTTATACAATGTAGTGTTTGAGTTATGTGAGCCATTTTGTTGCATCAGTCCTGATTTTTTTCTTTCTCCTGTATCACATCCTCGGCTATGCTGCTACAGCTGTTCTCACGACCCCTATGGCAAATCATTGTTAAGGAACTGATCTGGTGAGAAATAAAATGTCATATATTTTCTTGATTATTTTTTTACCAGATTATTTAATGTCCTCATTTACCACAGCGCTACACAGCCTGTTGTGCTGACACAGGAGAGGACAGACTGGAGTGGAAGCAGAGATGTAAAGAAAATGTGGAGAGAGGACAATTAGAGGTAGTTTAAACAGCACTGCCACAATATGTATCAGTCTCAGTTTAGTTACTCAAAACGTGCTTTCCTACCCCAAACTGAAGACAAAATTCTGTTTCTTAGCAACCCTCAATGCATGAATGAATTTTCCAACCTCTGCCTTTCTCCAAAGTGGTATCACCTAAGCCCCCAGCGTGAGATCTGGGGAGATACCTGTTACTCAGTCTTCAAGCTAAGCTTGAATTAGATCCGTATTTAAACAAAAGTGTTTCAAAAACAGTTTTTCAGAAACTCATAGGTGGGATGGCAATGTTAAGATGTTTCCACTTGTGGTCAGCTGGCACGGCAGTTTCTACCCTTATGGCTGTTTCATTTGGAGGTTGGTATTCATGTCAATCAGGAGCTCAGAATAAAGAAGTAGTACAATCTGTGTCACTAAACTTTGCCTGACTGTAGGCACATTGGCTTAAATCAGTCCTCAGAGCAATTTCCTCTCTTACAGCTGGTCTATGGCCTCCTGTCTGAGTGCAGTGCGTTGCATTCTTCCTCTGCCAGTACTGGCAAAGGGAGGCAGGGCAGTTCTCACACTTCTCTCTCCCTTATTGCTGCTCCCATTTGCCGCCCAGCGCTCAGCTCCCTGCCATTTCTGCTAATGGGTCTGGTAGTGTTTCTCTTGGCCATCCTTGCTTCCTCAGGCAAATTGGTTTCCATTTCATTGGTCCATGTGGGAGACTTGGCATCTGAAATGTGTATCCCTGCAGTCCTCTCTGACAGTGCAAGAGGCTACGAGGTGCCTGGTTCAGCCTCTCAGCATTGCCACAAGCTACCTTACACACATTTTTGTTCAGCATGCTGGCTATTGTTCCTCCTGTTATGTGGTGCAAAATTCTTCCCCAGGCCTGGTCTAAAGCATTTAGACTTCTCACCTGGGGCTATGAGTAGCATGGCGAGGGAAATCACTGAGCCCGCAGTGTAGCAGTGCCAAGGGTGAGCTCCTTGTTCCTTGTGTAGATATAGCTGTGTCTCTGGCAGAATTCCCGAGAGGTTAAAATTTGTCTTAGAGTTGGAAATACAAAAGGAACCTAGAGAAGCTCCTGGATCAGGGAGAGGACATAAAAGACAAGCTAGACATGAGGGAAAAACCTTGAGATCATACTGGGTAGAGTGACTCTTTGATTTTCTGTTATGCTTGAATAGTGTGCATGAGCAAAATCTGGTGCAGAATGACACAAGTCCTTTCTAAGCTGAGGAGAGCGCTGGCCATTGAATAGGTGAGAATCTTTTTCCTATTACATCTTCATGGAACTGAAAAATCCTTCAACATAATTTTAATGAGATTTATCTTTTTCCTTACTGCACAAATTCTAACTCATCATTTTGTTAGCTTTGTACGTAGTTGTGCAAAAAGTCCTTTTAAGCAGTCCCTCAATAGTACCAGAGGTTTTCTTTTTCTACTTAAAATGGAGAATGTTTTCCCATCCTACATGGTCTTTGGTTTCCATTCTTTTCAATGTGATTTCTGCTTTGTTCCTTTTCTGTGCTAGGAGATGATAATGAGGTTCACACACCTTCTGCTCTGGTGCTTGGAAATCTACCCTGGGTTTAGCTCAGCTGCAGCAAGCTGAGAGGTTTCCCCCTGCATGCCGCCAATTTTCAGTGCGCTCATATGTGGCTGACACGGTAGGGGGCTAATCCCAACAGCAAACATTATACTCTTTCCGTACTCACTTACACTTTGGAATCAAGAGTGAAAAGTTCTCTTTGAAGCCCCTTTTCTCTGAATGGTCTGGCAAGCTAACAGGGACTTGCCAGACTCTGGCCAGAATTCAAATGTATCACAGTACAGCTTAGTGACTGTAGCAATTGTCCCAGGCCCTCCCAGCACACCAGTCTTCCTGTAGCATGGGATCAGGACACACTTCTTTTTCAAGAAATAGGAAGCCGTTTATTTAGGCACAGCTGCAGCCAACATTCTTGAGCAAAGTTTACCCACAGATAATTTGCTTATTTCTATCAGTGCACTATCTCCAATGCCTTACGTTGCAACATGCACTGTTGTGGAAACAGAAAATAAGTGATTTAGTGAAATTATTTCTGATCCCTGGACATAAGTTGAGCTGGCAAGTCTGACCAGTGGAATAATGTTCAAAAGCTCATGCCCTTTTCCATTTCAATAACAATAGCGACACATTCTGTGCTCAATCTGGAAACAAATGTTGCCCGTATTTGGATCTCAGTGGGAGCTGTGCACGTGGAATTTGGCCCAAATAGTCATGTTGTAAGATGCTGTTTCCCCTTGCCCTGCTCCATCTCTTGATTCTTGCTGTATGTAGACAAATGTTGAAGTGTGTTAAAGCAAGTATCTGCCTGAAAACTTTTTTGCTGCAGATGGGCATGTGGATGGAACAGAAGAATTCTACTGATCTCTTGGGGGTTACTCAGAACTGGACTCGCACAAGAACTGCATCTGTTGTATCACCTGGATGGATGGTTTTATACCAACTGCTTTATACCAGTTCCTTGAATTCGTAGGCAGGTCTACCTTCTAACCAATTCCAAAGAAGAGAGACAATGTTTGCAGCATTACATATTTGGAACTGTTTCCTATATCAGTCTGATTTTGTTGGAACACTAGTAGATTTTCAGATTAAGTGTACTGTAGAAAACTGGATGATTTATGCACTCAGTTTCAACTCTTTGAAACCAGGAAAGTAAAAAAGATCACATGCAGGCATTATGGGAGGAATCTCCTTTCTTCCTCACACAGAGGAAGGGGGAAACTTCCAGCGGGACTAATTCAGAAGTGAGCCTAAACTTCTTCAGTGTGTACATGTTTTTAGTTGTGAATGTTACTCTAGGGTTTTTTTTAATACTCACAGATAAATGCATAGTGGAGACTAGGACATGGTCCTAAAAACTGGGAGGCAAAGGGATGATTCCTCTCAATAGAAAGATAGACTTACACATGTGGCTTCTTCCTCTGGGTGGGCAGCATCCCTGGATGGGAGGCAGCCCTGCTTTGCGAGAGGATGAAGGGGAGAGGGGTTGTTGTGATTTACCTCTGAACTTTTTCTTTCAGGTAAATCTACTTTCTCAATTTGACAAATTGGGATGAACCAGACTTCATTCAGAACTGAATTTCTTAGTAAGCAGATAATTTTTTTGGATACTTCTCTCTCCATATTACACCTGCATCTGAACCTGTGGCTCAAAATTAAATACTCAAGAGCAGTGTTCTCCCCTTCCTCTGTTAGAACCACAAAAGGCCACAGGACATTAAGGATAACAGCTCCACAGTCAAGTAGACTTAAAAGTGGTGGCTTTGCTTTACCACGTGGCTTACATCTCCTGGACTTCACAGATACTCTACATTATTGCAGGTAGGAGTAGCATTGTCGCACATATTTCTTTTTGATTTGTTACTTGTCTTCACCTTGTCATGTTTTTCCATATAGCAAGCTCTTTATGGCAACTCACTCACAGTGCAATACTCTCTAGATCTGCTGCATAAATGTGCCTCTGAAAATTTACCTGAGAGTTGCTGGTAGACCAAGATCCCTCTGAGTCCATTTCTATCACTTAGAGCCACTCCAGTGCTACTGAGGAGTTATTAGAGGTGAACAAATGCCTAAGTACATTTCTTCGTTATTCTATATAGTCACTCATAGTAGACTTATCAAAGCTTATGTAAATAAATATGATTGTGAAACATTCAGCAGTCACTGTGCAGTATATAGCCTTAGCCTTGAAAGTATTTGGGCTTTCAAGCACACTTACAGCCTCCCAAACTCTGCAAATGGGAGGGCACATGAAGAGGCTACTCCTGTGTAGGAGGATGTAGTACTTTTCTGAGCTGTTATGTGTTAGATTTCACAGGCATTGCACTAATGAGAGCAAGAACTTCCCTCCTCTTGAAGCCTATTGGGCTTAGAAATCCTTCCTGTGTAACTGCCTTTTCAGCTTGCTTGACTACTTACCAAGGTCTTTATTTTTTTCTTCCAGGGAAAGAAGGGAGGAGGGGACTTTTTCCCTAGACCCCTTGTTCTTTCTGTTTTGCTTTGAATGTTGCGGTGTGTTTGGTTCCCCCCTCCAATGTGCTCGGATAACCCAAAAGAAAGAGAAGTCCCTTTTTTTTTTTTTTCATCCCTTTTCCCTGAGGAGACCAAGGAGGGGGGGCAAAGAAAGATTAAGATGTAAGCTGGCTAGATAAGCCTGGAACTGGGTTTATTACTACTGCTGAATGAGAGTACAAGGATATAAAAGCAAACCTGCTTTACTGGAGCTGGAGCGAGGTTGGTGGGAGACCTACACTGATTGTGTGCCACTCTGAGAAGGGATGTTTCATTAATTACACATTAACTATGTGCACTGAGGAGGAGGCAGAGGATAAAAAATGCAGATGTTTCTGCTGCCCGACAGAATGAAAACCACTCTTGATCCTGTCAAAAGAACATTTTGAATCAAAGGGCTCCACAGAAGTGGAAGAATGAGTTTTGTGGCTGAGTGCAATGGTGCGGCCTTTTAATCATTAAACCCTTTTATAGCGGTAAAATGAACATCCATTGTCATGGCCACTCCAATGGAGCCATCGGAGCTGGTGAAAAGGGAATGCTTTACGAAGGGCACTAAAACAGGACACAACCAGCCCCGCTGTTGGATTTCTAAAGGTAACAACAGCAGTGCATGACAAAGAATGAAAAGACAGCCCAGGTTGGTTTGCTTAAATTACTTTCCTCCCCAAGTCCTCCTTACAAGTTAAACATGCACCAGATATAATGAGCATTAGGACTTCACAGGCTGGCAGTTCCCCTCCTTTGTTTCCTCAGAGTTTTACTGTCTTGGTTTAATTTTTTCTGTTCTTTAAGTGAAGGCTTCTTAGGAAAACGGATTGAAATGTTGTTTTATTCTTAATCACTCTCCACAGTTGTAGTAAAGCCATTAGCATTGTAAGAGAAGTGATCCTCTCTTCTTATATCCACACTGCTCCCACCTCCCCAAGTATGCAGGGACAGCAACATGTTAAGACTCTTTTTTTAAGTAAAACATCTCCAGACCATTTTTAGAAAGCAGACTTAATTTTAATTTGTCAGGCCATGACCCTGGAGTTTTAGTTATATCCCTTCCTTGCTTCTTTCTTCTCTTTCCCTTTAATTTCTCAGTAGAAATGATTCAATAAACTATTTCTCACATCAGTCTAGGAAGAATTGAAAGATTTATTTCCCAAAGTTCATATAAGCCTTGGAAAACCATATTGTCAGGTTTTTTGGAGCAGAACTTGTCAGAGAAAAGTAACCTCATTTCATGGGGAGTTTCATATCTAGGTTTTGTTCCAACAGGAAACAAAAGGGAATCAAATCCCAGCTCCTAGGTAATCCATCTGATGGACACCCTGGTACCACGAGTCTTGACATTCTGGACTATGAAAGAAGCCAGAAGAAGATGAAAGCTAAAGATAGCAAGACTTTCTGGCTCCTAGCCAGTCATCCAAATGAGATGCTGAGGATCTGAGCACTTTGGGAACTCTGGCTTTGGAAGAAGCAGGAGATCAACTTAGTCAGAGACTTTCATAGGATCAGCAGTTTTATGAATTTGAACGCTGAACTCTGACAAACTCTGAAAAAATGTCAATGCAGCTGAATCAGCAGAATGGGATGGAAAATATTTTGATGCACTATTTTAGACCAATCCTTTACAAACAATTTCTAGGATAGAACTCCTGTTGAGAGTTTTATAGTTTCTGTGTTATTTGGAATGCAAAGGTATTTCAAACATTGTGTATACTAATCCTTATATAAATAAAAAAAGAATTTAATAACAAGATTTCTCAGGAGCCCTGGAGGCTATTTGTTTACTCACTACCATTTATCTATGAATGCTATTTTATTTTTTAGTTAAAGAGGAAAAAAAAAGGCACTATTCTTATGGTGCTTGATTACTATGGGTAATACATTCTGAGCCCTGTGCTGCGCATGTAAAGGGCAGAAGCCTGGAGAAAATCATCAAGAATGTCCATATGAAGATAACAGTTTCATGACTTATCATCTGTGAGGAGGTTTGATGGGATCATTCCCTGGGAATATTGCTGCAGGACTTGTCAGCATACTTCAGCTGGATCCAGCTCTTCAAAGCTCTGGAGAGGTCTAAGGTATGCAGGGAAGTGTTTCTTTACAGATTTATCTCACCCTTTCTATCAACTAAAAAAAATTCTCAGAGCCACATTTTCACTCAAATGATGGTCTGTAATTGTTTAGTTAGCTCTGGAACAGGCTGTGTGACTGGCTTAGTGCTTTGCTAGAGAAAAAATACAAACCCTTGCATAAGGAAGTAGCAAAGTAGTAAAGAAAATATTTTGTACAGAAGTAGCAAAGAAAACAAGTGCTATAAAAATGCTTCTTCCCTGGCAGCAATCCAAAGGGACTGACAGACAATTCTGGGTGCAGCTCTGAGCGCCAATGAGAATCCAGTTGAACACAGGCCATTACAGCAGGCTGGCCAGGATGGCAGGGTGATAACTGAACTGCTGGGAGGAGTGACCTGCAGGAAGCATTAAAAAGAGCTATTCAGAGACTTTCTTTAGAATTATAGGTAACTCAAATGCATAGAAGAGTGTTCTCTGTGTCCTAATATGTTTGGCTAATTATACAGTTCAGGGAAGGACCTGGACAGCTAAGGTCACTGATAAAAATTGAATCAGGATCAAACGTGGCCGTGAGATGATAATGAGACAGAAGATGATGCCCAGCCCACTTCCTATTCAAAATACTAAAGGTTTCTCTGGGCAACTTCCACTCTCGCACTACCTACAAAAGTGAGTACACTATAGTGGACTGAGCATAATAAACTCCAGCCTCTGACATGGGCTTCGTAAGGACACAGTGTTAAGCAGCAACAGCTCAAGCTATGTACCCTGAAATTCTGCACTGATGCTGTCCTAGAATCATATTTATGAAAGTTGTATATTTAAAGTATTTCTAGCTTTTCTTGGTTCCCCATGGTAAAATCAGTGTTCCAATTGTTAGCTTTCTGATTTGCCTTCTCTGTGCTATCTGTAAGGTTTTAGCTTCATCTTCAGAAAAATGTATAAAATTAAAATGACAGCTTCCTATTATTTTAGCATTAGTAGTTCCTTGCTTCAAAAGTTTCTGGGGCGTATCAAGATGGAAACAGAGCTAACACAAGCATTGCCCAAATTAGCCATTATTCTGTGACATGCAAGGAGGAAGGATGCTTTCTTTAGTCTGCCTGAGCTAATATTCCTGCCTTTGCTGAATCACACCAAACTAGCTTTATACAGCTACTAACAAGCAGCAATGCACCTTCCTTTGTTTTGTCTGTGGTCCATCTACCGGGCAGACTAGGGCTTTCAGTCTGCTTCATCCTCATCCTGACGTCGCCTTGGTCAGATTGGCTCAGACAGGTGGATTTCCTTGGCTAGAGATGAAAAGAAATAATGCATCTCTGTAAAACTGCTATTGGCACCAAAATAAGAGGTTTCTTACAGCAAGTCGTGGCAGCCTGCAATCCTCCCTTTCCTTTCTCCCACAAATAAAATTGTTGACAATGTTGACAAGTCATGATCTGTAAGCATCTGAGTTGGGTGCAGCCCATCAGACATTCCCTGCTGCTCTGAATTCGGCAGGAGCTCAGCTCCCACAGAGACAGGAGGTCCCAGACGGTGAGCGGGAGTCTGAGGAGCCAGACCAGACTCTGCAGTGATGCTCTGTGTACTCATTCAGCCCATGCTCTGCAGGGGACCAAACATGATTTCTTTTAACTCAGAAGGGAGGAGATAAGAGTTGACCAAAAGAGTAAAACAGATTACATAGAAATTACAGCATAATACTTTTTCATTCCTTCCCTAAATTTATATTCAGCTGTATTCTCAGTTCCCTGTTCAAGCTAGCTCTGAATTTAACTAGTGAATATTCAGCAATGTTATTCATTTCTGACTAGGAATACATCTAAATATTTCATAGAGTTTGCTTTGGTTCTTGTTAAAATAACAAACACATAAAGACATTTATGTTTTAAATTTCTTTTTGAGTTTCCATTTGGTCTGTATTAAAATGTACTACCCTGAAAATTGCTGAAGATGCATTGCTGTCTGAATTTGCGAGGAATGAAACAACTGTAATTCCTCTGGTTTGTACCAAAACTGGGGCCACTTGCTCCCTCTTGACTCTAGACCCTACAGGATGAGACCACGCATTCCAACATGCCCATAAAAGTGAGATTATACTACAGTTTTAAACTAAATAATTACAAGTAAAGTAAAACAGAAGTAAAGAAAACAAGGCAAAGAACTATGTAAGACATTATTTATATTCTGCATTCAGAATACTAAAAGCACTTCCAACAAGACGTTTTTGGTGCTCAGTGTAGATTGGCTCAGGGTACCTTGATTTTCAGAAATGTTATGCTTTGAAATTTGGGTGTCTTGGTTTGGTCACCTACCCAACAGAAGGCACTCCCAGCTCCTGCTGACTTTGAAAAACACCCTTCCAAGGCTTTGTCAGAAATGCAACAAGTGAGGGTGTTGAGAAAGTCACTTGTTTGTAAACAAAGCATTTTACAATGCCTTGTGAGACATTTTAAGTGAGCCTATGTTGCATAAAGCTCCTCAGGGATCTGTCGCAGCAGCAGCAGCACACAAAACAAAGTCACTTCTGCTGCTGCACTTTATTCTGTTGTCATGTTAAAAGCAATGAATTTATTTCTCCCTCTCAGCCCTCCCTCAGCTACTGCAGCCCTGCAGTAAATCAAAAAAGTAAACTCTCATTCCCATTGTGCAGGGCTTACTTCCAGGCCTCTACAGTTTCCACAGTAACTAATTAGAAATTTGCATCTCTAAGAGAGAATTATTTAATACTGATGTAAGCCCTTTTATTCTTTGGAGCTTGGCCTTTTGCTACTCAACTTCTGGTAGATGTTGGGCCTTAAGGTCATACTGTACAAACTCTGAATGTAGGTGGCCCTAGTCTTGCTTTTTTTATTTCGGATGATTCATATCCTGTGAAGAAAATGTCTTGCCAGGTTTTTGTTGAATAGCATAGATTTGAAAGGCAGCACCCAATTCATTTAGTAGCCATTTGTTTTAAACTGTAACATCTTCTCCATTCCTCATTAGCTAACTCTTGTGTAATTGAGTCATGCATTTTTAGCCTTGTTAAACCAGTGGAGTTAGGTCACACTGATGCACCTTTCCCATTAGTTCCATTTGCTGCCCCTGGCTTTCTGCGTTTAAGCAGGCCTTTTATTTCTCATGGCAGGAAAGAAAGCCTTGGATACTCCAAGTACAGACATGTTTTATAGCTCAGCCATAGGTACTGTAAATCCAAGATACTGTCCCACAGTCTCAGAGAAGATGCAAATACTGAAAGAGGAGGAAGTGGAGGCTGCAAAGTGAACAAAAGCCTTCCTTCATGTTCACACTAGAAAATGGCTTGGAACAGTTTCTGTCCCAAGCCAGGAAGTGCCCCTTACACAGCTGCACTACCTCAAGCTTCAGCTGACTCCAACAGGCTTTGCATCAGGCTTGCAGTCAGTTTGCCAGCTCACGCTCAGCAATTTTTCAGCTATTGCACTTTTCTGCAAATGATTTGTCAAGAAAGAAGCACAGCCATCACCATCCCTTTCTACCATCACATGGATCTTGCCCATCCCCTCCCTGTCCAAGCTTCATACTGTTGTATGTAAAAGGACTTCAGCAGGGCTCGTTTTATAACCTTATAATCTTATAATTTTATAAGCTTATAATTTAATATTATGTATGTTTAAAACATCACATATATAACCTAGTCATATGTGTATATCTACATATACATATACATACATACATGTATAGGTGTAAAAGATTATATAAACTTATAACAAAAGAGGAACGGGTATTCTGGTTTCTTCCACCTTGTAACTGTTTTGAAAGAAGACATCGTAATTGAAAAGGAATGACTGCATTAACCAATAACTTTCTGACTGTGGAGTTGCAAATAATCCATTATTGCAACTTAATGTAATTTAAATTAATTGAGATTGAAATAAATAGAACTTCAAGAACACCTCCATTCACAAAGCTGTCTGTAACAGAGGAGGTGTTTGAGAGACATAAGGGTTCTGCACTTGAGCAAATGAATTACAGACACCATTTTTTTCTTCTTTCTTCAAAGGAGTCTTGAATTTAGAAACAAACCTCAAACATTGCATGCACAGTATGATCCAAGCATTGCGGAAGGTGGCCCCAAAACATAATTACAGGCATAGCTGGTGAAACCCTAAATCCATCTAGGTCAGTATACACCTCCAGGAGTCACCAAGAGCTGATGCACAAAGAAGGGCCAAAGAGCAGAAATGCAATACTGTCTCAGCGCACAGTTCTATGCTGCTGTAGGAGATATTTAACCAAAGTGACTTTCTTGTGTTTCCTGGTATAATAGTATAATAGCCTTTGATAATTTCTTCTTCCATGAGTTGCCCAGCTGCTTTCTGTACTCAAGTAAAATGCTGGCACCCGCACCGTACTGTAGGAAGGAGTTCCACAGCTTAAATATATATTAAAGAAGTCTCCTTTCAGGATGTTTTTCTATGGCAAGTATTATGAGATGATATTTACCTGGTGTTTATTCCAATCCATTTCTCCTTACACTGGAAAAAATGCCTAAAGCTTTTATCTTAAAGATGTTCTTCACTGTGGCTGTGATTCAGCCCTATTGTTTTACTGTCTTTTGTCAAAGATCGGGTCTATATTTAATGCCGATAGGTTAAGATCAGGATTTGTAGCCCAAATCTCATGACTCTTGCTGTGACTAAAGGATGCAATGCAGTTGCCTACACACAAGCATCTAATCGATTTAAGAGGCTTTAGGGCATCCTGTCTGGTTGCCAACTACTTCTCCAGAAGGGCCACTGCCTCCTTTAGGCCTATGTCAATCTGCCACTGCCTTGTCAGTCCACAGAAGCGCACCTTCAGGGCAGCACCTGTCTGATGATACTTTGAAGAGATTACTAAGATATGCTATTTCTCAGTGGGACTTGAAAAGCCTATGCCTGTTGCAGTCTAGGATTCTGCTCCCTCTTACTACTGAAGGGGAAAACCACCACACACAACACTAAGCAAATGTCAAAGGAGGAGGATTGAACCAGCAGAAATCTGCCAGCCACCTCCTAATAACTCTCTCCTCAGAGTCAATTTGTGACAAAAACAAACAAACCAAGATGTAGAGAGTTTATCAACGTTCCCGTGCCTCATCCTGTCATTCTAGCAAGCCACATCTGAAGAGAAGTCCCGAAAATGTGGGGTTTTTTATTGTAGTTTAGATGCTAATCCAGTAAAAACTCTGCACTATGCAGGCAGGCAGTTCAGTAGGTTAGATAAGAGCTGTAAGAAACAAAGAAGCTTTTAATAAAACTTGTGATGTTTTAAACTGCCTGTGAAAAAATTAGTCTTTTGGAGAACCAGCTGATTTCCTAGTAAAAAACAGAGAGACAGGTTTAGTAATAACACTTCAGTTCATGCTAAGAACTAAGAACTCCTGTTACTTACTACGTAATTGTATGAACAGTCAGAATGTGTCAGTGCTTTTTAGTTTTGATGCCCAAAAAATCTGACTTAATATTTTTAAATAGGAAAATAACAGTTCTGGATACATAAATAAGTACAGAAGAAGACAGGTATATACACATACAAACCCACCCATGTCCACAGATCTCCTGCTGACTTGGCTTGATAACTGTTCAATAAATTCTTCTGACTTTTTCAAAATCAAACAGAAGGGCACCTTTAGGATGAAGCAAGGCAGGTAAAAAGCTGTTTAGGAAAAGTTATGATTCCAGCTGGATAAATATGGGAACAATTATTTCTACCTGTGTGTATGTGGAATAGCTCTTTGATTCTGCCCTCATGACTTCTCTTCTTTGCTTTCCTAAGAACATTTACTGAAATAGTGTTTCTGCATGTGCATGTGAACGAGCGGCTATTTGCTTGCATGGGCAAATGATCACAATTTGGCAAAATAATTTTGTTCTAGGGTATTTTCCAAAAATTATTCTTTCCTTTTAAAAGGCTTGTTCATAGCCTGTGCAGAAATAAATTATACCTGTAAAACTGGCAAAACCCATTAGATGAAACTATCGCCCACAAGCCTTTCATACAGTGCTCACCAGCAAGTGAGAACGGGAAGAACTGGGAAATTTCAGTTGTGACTGCATCCAAATCTCAGCCACTCGCTCATGGCACAGGCGAAGTAGAAGAGGCCCCCTGACCTGAGCCAACAGGCTGTCCGTCTGTCAGTCACCCGGCTGCAACTCCTCAGTCACAGAAAGGCAGTAAAATGGGAAATTCCCATTAAAAACAACCCACCTTCACACCATTCCCCATCCCTCTCCCTGGAGACACCTCCATTCAAGCCACTTCATTAACACCTACTTGTTGAGAGCAATTAGGCAGTCAGGTAGATGAGTGGTTATGGGGCAGCTTTATGTGGCTGGGATCACTGAGCAAGGTCCTTAGAGTGAGACTTGACAGTGCAAGTGCCTGCACACCAGAGCTGGAAGCGGGCTTTACAGCGAAGGGAGAAGGAGATGCATAACTAAGGGCATCTAATTAGATTAGTAGGTTTTTGTGCTTTGGATATCCCATAATTCAATCAATTAAACTACGCTTTAATAGTGGGGTTTTTCATGGCATGTATCCCAAGGCACCACACAAAATAATAAAATTAACAGCTCATGTAATTATTATGGAGAGAGAGTTACTACTTTGTAGGTAAGATCTCATGCTTTCCACCATAAGCCTGGTGCTGGCCTTGCTGTCCCCAGCCCTGTCACAAGCAATTCTCCTGTCTCCAGATCTGCATCTGTAAAATGTAGCCAGAAAACAGCTTTATAACCCAATTTTCAGATGTCTCCAAATGACCTCCCTGAAAATTCCGGTTGTTTTAATTGAAAACCTCTGGCTCAGGACCAGGCAAGCTACCGCAAATCACACTACCAGCAGGATTATTTTTTTTAAAAAAATAACCCTGTCCATAATGGCGAATACACACTCCCACTTGTTTTAATGTTCCCTGAAATACAGCATTTTTTAATTGCAGAATTCAGAAACAGTACAGATGCTTGGGGAGGAATTCTCTATGCTCTTGAAAATACTGCAAGCCACCCAGACAGTCAGAAAACAGTTAATCACCAGAGAAGTTGGCCAGCTTGATGCAGCTTGTCTCAGCACTTGCAGACAGTATAGCATTGATCTCCACAGTCAGGATGGTAGTTTCTTGTCTCATCCTAAAAGTGGCACATCCAACACAAAACCTTCAAGGAAATTGTACTGAACTTGCATCCCCCGTGTGATATTAATAGTGTATTAATACCAACATCAATATAAATATTACTTCCTTTTAATAAAATAAAGCACTTGAGAAATATTCTTCTATTTTTGTCATCTGAGCATAAAAGGTCCTGAAATTCATATCTGCTGTGTATGTATGCCATGGGTTCTTGGGAACCTGAACTCAATATAAAAAAGTTTTTGCACACAGGTGTGGTATAGAAAACTAGACAGAGGAAATAACGCTAAATTTCTGTTAAGTTAAAGAAGACAGCAGTGAATACCATGGCAAATATGGATGTTGTGCTGTTTTGGTTTTTTTTCTCCCAGAACTGAATTTAACTTTAATTTAATTCATGACTGTGCTGACACCTGGAAACTCACATTCAAAACACAAAGCAGACATGGCCATGAAGGTTTCAGCACGTTGTTCCCTAATTTGTGACCTGAAGGGACAGGTAAAGGTGTGTGGAACATACCCTGTTCCCGTGCCTGTAGCACGGCTGCCATGGCTGCTGCAGCAGCCTGCAGGGATGTGATGCCGACTCCCACCCACCACTTCACAGGCCAGTGAAAGACATCCAGTTGGTTTTAATGATGGCAGTACAAGGCTGGTTTACAGACTGGGTGCTTTATCTCCTCAAACGTCCTCCTAATTGGAGCTATATGACACAAATTAGTATGCTGCCATGCCAGGGCAACCCAGCAGCTGACGCTCTGTTTCAGGACATTGCATACTGAGATAGTCCAGGATGGGATCTTTAGTGGCTTTAACCTGGGAAAACTCTGGTGAAGATGAGCAGAGCCAAAGGCCGATGAGAGTTCAGATGTGCCAAGGATGCTGCTCAGTGAATCTCTAAATATTTCACGAGGTACCAGCTGACATAAGGAGGCCGTTATGTAAATTTTCATTATTACATTACAGTTCCGCATTTCAGACAGTTCAAGTTGTTGCTCTCATTTAATTCCCCAGTATGGGTCACACACATTGTCAGGAGTAGCCGCCTGACTAAAAAAAAAAACCACAACCCAGGAAATCTAGAAACAAAACAAACTACCCCCTCTTTCCATTTACTTCTTATAAACAATCAATATTTAAATTGATTTTCTTTGAAGCCAACACGACGTGTTTCTCTGCTGCAATCTAATATGCAAAGCATTCCTCCCCAACCCCATGTTTTCAGCTGAGTCATGAGCTCTTTAACTCACGTTAGGGATATGACCAGCTGCTCCACCTTAACTGTCCTTACCAGTGTTGTCAGAGGCAACTAAATTGTGCTGTACTAGAGGGCTGGGAAGCAATCCTCTCTAGTTCAGAGCCTGGCGTTCCTGCATCTGGTCAGATGACTTTTGCAAGTTGAATTATTTCCTATCAAAAGGATCTGTGTGCTTCCTACGCCACAGCTGTGACAAAGCTTCCCGAGTCTGCTGTGCATCACTGAGGGCTCTTTAAGGTCCACAGCAACGTCTCTATAAAGTTCAAGATTAAAATAATAATCATAAGAAAGCAAACAAACGTAATAATCAGGGGAGAAAAATCCCAACCGCCTCCTATTTGCCACTGCATCCCAAAGAAATTATGCTGTTCCTCCTTATAAATAATAGGGGTGTGCAACGTGTCATTCCTATTCAGTGTTTGTGGGTTTTTTGGTGCTTATTGATGCTGCATCTGTTTTGTCAATGCGTCAGCTAATGGAGAAAGTTAATTGTGTTGGTTGTAAGGCCACCTGTCACACACATGCCTCATTTCCATACTAATAGCCCAACAGTGGCAGGCAGTGTACTCCTCTGCAGTAACACACACAGCCTCTTTGGCAACCTGGGCCAAATGTGCCTATGCAGCAACTGCAGCCCTTGTCTCTGAATGCCTCCAGTGTTGTGGCAACCCAGCCTTGCATTAACCCCCCGCAGACCTCCCCAGCCCGAAGGGGTTTTTTAAACCTTGGCAGACAGGCTGGGTGTCACGCTTTAGCGTGGGAGGGCGGTGGGTGCCGCTTTGCTTCTCTGGCAGGTTGGGTACCTTGCGCCCTCCCCAATCAGTCGAACGATTTGCTCCCTTTGCGTTGCTGGATCGGGCACCCATCCCAGCAAAACCTGGCCAGCACTGTCAGTAGGGATGTTCACATCGGTGGTGAGGGCCGGTTGAAACTCCATCTCTTTTGTCCCTTCTGTTAACATTTTGAACAAGGGAGGGGATGCAGATCAGAGCCGGGAAGAGGAAACATGCCCACAGCTGAGGCAGAGACAACCACCATGGGCTGCAGCGGGTCTCAGAGATACAAAAAAGAATTCACTTTGGTGATACAGCCAATGCCAGAAAAGCTATGATTAATGAATATTTCATTTTAACATATGGGAAACTATTCTCCTCAGCCAAAATGGTCAGAGGCTTTCCTTCTTTCTTGCTTTCCCCCCCTCTTTTCATATAGAAGGTTATCTGAGTAAAGGGATTTATGTTGAACTACCAAGCCTGCTCTTGATCAGAGTCCATGACTGTTGTTCATGCTTTCCTCCAGTCTGCAAAACCCCCTCATAAACCACTGATGGAGTTTACACTAAAAATATGCCTCATGAACTAATGTCTGGTATCTTGATGGCTTAAGGAGAAACTGGTCTTCATGGTTTTTAAATCACTCTAGCTGAAATTAGAAATGTCATATGCAACTATTGGGCTTGCAAAGGAATGTTCCATAGGATAAAAGATGAGCAATGAGTGAGCTGCTACTCCTTTGCACCCTTTGCTATCTGCACTCATTTTAAATAAAGAAAATATTCCAAATATCAAGTATCACCTAATGGTATAGGCCAGTGGCACAGTCACACTGTGCGTGGTCGGGAAAGGAAACATCTGTACCTACCATGCATGCAGCAACTAGCCAGAATATCCACTGCTTAGTCCATCTTAGATGTGCGGATAAGTAACAGCCCAGGGAAGGGGAAGGGGCAGAGGTACAGCAGCACCAGCCATCAGGCTCTCCCCAGGCTCAAAGCAACTGGGTGTCATCTGCAAAACTACATGGTTGTAGGCTCTGTATTGAGCCTCTCCAGAGGTGCCTGCAAGCAGCCAAGCAGGTCCCCAGCTCACCGTTGGGACTGAGGAGGGTGTGGGTATCTCTAGCCAGCCTCTGCTCAGAGGGCTCTGCAGGAAGGTCTGGGCAAGCACTCAGCCGGTGTGTAAAGACTCGGCACTGGCACTGCAGGGGAACCACGGAGCTGATCCCCAGTCAGGCCAGAGTAACCCCACATAATCGGTATTGCCTACATAATAAGGGGATGAAAGATGGTCCATTGCATATCACATCAGGTATTGACACATCGTGAGCCAAACACAGACAAACACATAATTTGTTTAAATCGTAGTTATTCTTTTCATTTTCTTTTGGGTTTTGAGCCCAGTCATTCATATTTTCTGATTTCTCGCAGTGACCATGTAGGCCAGAAGCCTTCTTTTACTGAAGCAGAGAGTTTCACAAGCCCAGAAGTTTTCAGATGGAGCATATGCAAAAAAGCAGCTAAGTGGAGAGCTGCCTGCAGTACTTCACACAAAAAGGACCTCTTAGAAGAGGTGGAATAAAACCCATGACTACTTTTAGAACTTCTGTAGAAGAATCAAACTGTTGTACAAAATAAAAATAAAATCAATATATCTATATATATAAACCCATGAATATGTATGTCTGCTCATTTCTCTTCCTGGCTTCTCTTACACGCTATGTCATCAGATCACCCTGCTTGCTAAACAAACCTGCATCCTTTGAGACAGGTGCTGGTTAGTTTGAGAGAGGATGCGCTGGGCCATAAAATGGGCAGTCTTTCAGGCTGATGTGTCCCATTCTTGCTATGGCTGGTTTTGAGGAAAACTACTTCAAAGTATTTTGGTGTTGAGGTTTGTTTATTTGTTTTATGTGGATTGGATGGGTTAAAACATCAACCAAACATTTACAAATGCTAGAACTTTATAACCTGTTCATTTATGGGACAAAGGCTGCCTCTTCAGACTATGTACAGACTAATAGTTCACATTTGGCTGAAGCAAAAGATTTATGCTGTAAAAAAGATACTGCCAGTGCTGCACAGACTGCGATTGTGAGAAATGTGTGTCTGCCCAGCTTGCTTTGGTGTGTACATGGACTCTCGGAGTCATGCAGCTGAGGAGATGAGCTTCCCGTTTCCCCTGCTCCAGCACAGCAGAGCTACTCTACCTCCTGAGTAGGTCTGAGGAATTTATCTTCTAAGTCCTCTAACTTTTCCCTATGTAATTTTCTTCCCCATAGAAAGGGCGTAATATCATTTGCAAAAAGGCAGCACAGGCTATTTGGGACAAAAGAGTGTTTCTCAACTCCTGTATCTGGGTGTAGGTATCTACCACCTTTTTGCAAAAAGGAGTGGTCCAAACAAAACCAACAGACATTTTCTTCTCTCTTTCAACTCTTTCCTTTTCATGCTCTTCTGTTTTCTTTGAGAGTAAATCCAAAGTTGAAAATCTGAGTTTGGACTTAGTAACTAAGTTATTCCTAAATTCTCCCCCCTCCCACCAAATAGTAACATTTTCCTTTTGGCGTTATTTTTTCCACATAAATATTTACATGTTTCTGAACCAACACAATAGGTGATACTGCGCTTACGTACCAGTCCACCATACTGCATGCTGTGTTTTCTTCACAGACCTCCTGAGATTGCATGATTGCATATATAACCTGACTCCACACAGTGTCAGTATTGTTCTGGCCCTTTTTTTTTCCCCGCATGAGTTTTTATGCTCAGCATATCTTGGCATTGTGAACTCAAGGCTTTCTAAAGAAGGGCTCAATTTACCCCTGATTTACCCCTATAAATCAGCTAATAAACCATTGTCAGCACCGGTGTTGTTACATTTCATGGAGACAATGGGGACAGAATATACTGGTACAGACAGAGGAATTCCAGCATTGAGGATTGAAATGAGCAGGACCCTCTGTATTTTGAGGATAGCCTAAAGAACAAAAAAACCTACATGATAATCTCTACACGTGCGATTTCCACTGCTGCTTTGCTTTAATGCCTGCTACCAGTTACTAGCCAGGCAATCCAAGGAAATAACTCGCTTGTAATACAGGCCTCTACCTCCACTTACTTTCTTCAAACTGTCTTCCTTTCCCCGTGTGTTCACTCCTTCATGTCACTATTTCCACAAGCGTACTCAGTCAGAAGTCACTTGAAGGCACCATCCTGGCTCAGGTGAAAACAAAACCTTTATTTTCTTGCATGAAATATCTGCAACAGAGATTATATTGGAGGTGGTCCAATGATGTTGCTATTTTCCCTCTGCATCACAGCAGTGAGTGGAGCCTCAAACCTGCCCCCTGCCACCAAACCACCCCTCTCCCATCCAGCCTCCCCTGGGTGACATTTGCATGGAAAGAGAAGCCATCTTTGCCAGGAGGAGTCCAAGCCTTCAGGAAGATCAGGGATGCAGTTAGAATTTTCTCCTTATTCTGACACTGTTGCACTAATGGGACATCCCAGTAGGCTTGATAGATTCTCAACCAGGGCTCATAGCCATGATACTATGGTGTCCGTAATGATGATGAAGGGCTCCTTTCAGCTGCTTTTAATGACAAAAGGGAGCCCAAACTATTCAGCCAGCATCTGAGGCCTTCGTTATGTCCTTTCTCTTGTTATTTTTTCTGGAAGAAAAATTTCCTAGCGGCACAGAAGTCAAGGAAACCCAGAGTCTGTGATTAGCAGTTGAGGTAGTTCATTTTTCTCCTCAAGAATCCCTATCTAGAAATGTTACAGTTGCTTGAGATAAATCCAGTAATAAAGCAATCATCTAATTGCTCAGCCAGCCATACCAGGAAGGACCTGCTAGGTGGTCCGTGGAGCTGTGTCATTAGCAGTCAAACAAGAGGAACCAGCCTGGTACTTCCTCTTCTTTAAGCTGAGCGGGGAAGGCTCAGTTGGGAAAGATGTCTCAGCCAAAGGAAGTGTCAGCCCCTTTTAACACTACATAATGCAGCTCGGGTGCCTGCCAAATTGTAATACGCTGGAACAGACGGAGACAGAGTACTGTGGGAAGTGCTGTGCAAACTGCCTGAGAGTGCAGCACCCAGGTAAGAAACCTTCCCGCACAATCAGGAAATCCTTTTCCATGGCTAGAAAAAGGTTTTGCTTATCTTTTCTGTGGTTTGGTGGTTTGGTTTTTTTTTTCTTTTTCCCTCCTCTTTTCAAGTCCTGGGCTCTTGGCAGTCAGCCTAGCCCAATGAAGCATCACAGGGTCCTGATGTTACAATCCTGTGTTTGTTCAGTGAGTAGCAGAAGGAAGATAAGTGTGTTCCTGTTTACATAAGTATAATATTGGTTATGTTAAAATAAATAAAATCATTGGTGGTAATAATACTATAAAGAATTTCTGCAGTTAATAAATGCCAACAGCAGCATGGTTGAGCTATTCACCCTCCAGACCTTAAGGCCAGCCTCTGATTTCTCAGTGTCAGCCCTACTCTGAAGGCAGCACATCCTCTGCTGCTTATCCCTGCTTACCACAGGGTTTCTTTCCTGAAGCAACCAGGACCAGTCGCTGTCATGGAAAAGAGAGCAGATGCGATGGGTCTCAGGTCTGCTTGAGTAGGTAATTACTGTGCCCTGACACAGGTGCTCTAATGCCCGCAGTACTGTTGTTGTTTGGTGTTCACATCGACTTTTCAGGTATTCATATAGTCTAAGACAATATCCTAGCAAAATATTACATTACACCTTAAGCACAAAAATCAGCCTTTGGACTTCATTGCTGGAGATGTTTATAGACTTCCACACTACAGCCTAGTGCCCAGTGCAGGTACCATGCTCAGGAGCAGTTTGTATAGTACTTTGCACCATGCCCAGCCACTTTAATTGCTAAGAAGATTTGGGATTTCATAATAAATACCATTTGTCACAAGGCTGTACTTTTATCCCTGTTACACTTGTGTCATAACTGTACAGGACCTAGCACAATTAAGCAAGCAGGGTTCATTACATTTTTGAGTATGGAATACATGTTGACTGTGTCCTGTTTCAGACTGGCAATTTCTTCCCGATGGATGTACAGCCAGTGCTACCATTAATGACTTTATGCAATGTTATAATTACACAACTGACTGAGACAGGGACTTTTTTTCTGAGATGAAGCTTTTCTGACAGTCATAGCAACCAGTTAGAAGTAAAAGCCTGATTCCTAGCAAACGCTACAACATTATGGTGGGTAACACAAGAGGCAAACCAACTTTTCTTATATAGCTGAATGGCTAGATAGCCCCTTATGTAAGGTGAGACAGCATTGCACTGGTGATGGACAACAGTTGCAAGAAAGGTCCTCCTTTCCCTGAGAACATCAGCCTTTACTAAAAGTGGATTGGAACTCATAAAGTGACTTAGAAGGTCTGACATATCACGGAAGCAATCTGTATGCATGCAGCCTTCCTCTCACAGATAGATATTTTAAAAAGTTTAAAAAAAGTTTTTAAAGTTTAGAAAGTTTTTTAAAAGCTCAACACACTGCTGCTCTCTGCACACTGCTGGGACTAGGGCTTCCCTTTGACTGGAGACAGGCCATCGTGCTTGAGCTTCGTCCATCTTCCTCTCCAACAATTTGTCCTCTCAAGGGACTGCGGTTCAGATTTATCTGTCCATGGTGGAGATCCACCTGTCTTTCAAATACCTTCTATTTACTCAAAACACCAGGGGTCAAATTCTCATCTGCTTCATGACCATGCAGCTGAAAGAGCGTGGCTCTGAACCAACAGAACTGCCTCGCCACCAGACATGACCCCAGCACACAAACCTTTTCCCCCATGCATGGTCACCACTGATCAGACTGGCGAGGCTGGACATGCGGGGCTAAACCCCACTGCCTTGTCTCACCCAAACCCAGAGGCAACACCTTAGCAGCACTACCTTTTCCTTTTCCTTTCCCCGTTCCCACAGCAGTTTTCCCAGCCTTGGAACTGCATCTGGTTCCCAAAGCGTGAAAGAAGGGGTTGATCTGCTGCTGATCCCGCAGGCTCCAGTATGTGTGCATTTTGGGGTGCCCCTGAAGGCAAAATGACATCTGCATGCTCAATGCTATAGAACGAGAGCACAATGCTTTAAAGCCTCTCAGAAAATCTACAGGACAGTTAATATGATTTAAGCCTATATTTAAATTTTATGAGACTCATTTTCAAGGCTAATAACCCAGTTTACTGTGCACAATATCAAATGCAAATTTTATTACTGACTTGGTAAAAACCAAGACGATATTCATTAGCATATCTCAGCGCATCACCCTTTTTAGCCAAAAGGTGCACCAGGAGTAACAGTGGGAGTTTTTATATGTGCTGTAAATTACAGTTACTATCTCATTAGATAAACACATTTAAAATCAGGTTATCATTCACTTATATATCAGAAAGTTGTTTGTTCAATTGCAGCTAGTCTCGTATTACAACATATGGTGCATGAAATTCTTAGACTAATAAAATTTCAAGGTACAGGGAGCTGGTGTCTTGGAAAAAACTGTTTCTGCTCAACGAATGGCTCGATATAATCTGTAATTGCTTTGAAACAATTATGCAGCAGGCTGTTTTGTACTTAATAGTATTTACATCCTTGGGTTTATTAGCAACAAAATCTAAGTGGAACTTGTGAAAGAGAAATTAATTTTTCCACTAAAAGATGTAAACTTTTAAGTTAAAGATCCAGCAGATTGTGGAAATCTCAAATATATGCAATAGTCTCTAATTTAACTTATTCCTCATTGAAATGTTTCATTATTCTTTTAGATACCCATGGTAGATTATCTTGTCCTCTCCCAAGTAATTCTTCAGCTGAGTTCCCCTGGACTTCCACCACTCTGGGCAAGTTTAGTTTTTTGCTCAGTGCATGCACTCTGGCTTTGCCATTTCCTGGAAATACTACACAACTAATATCCACATATATTATTTGAAGTCAAATTGAAAATTCCTGCACTCTTGAAGTTTTGCCTAGTAAGTTTAAGTGTAGTGACTGGAATGTGTGAGTGAGTTCAGTCAGCATTTTGTAGGACTTTATGTGCTGGCAGTTAAATAAGCAGCTAGGTACACAGTGACACGAAGAGAGGCATGCTGTACACAGAGCAACTGTTCCGCAGATACGTAACAGCTTTGGATCAGACTTTCTGTGGAATGAACTGCTGGAGCTCCAGCAGCTTGAGGAAAACTCAGCCAGTTCGCACCACCATTGGGTTATACATGACTGAAGTACTTCATTTCACCTGCCATTCTGAGCATATCCACGTATGCTCCTTCTGGTTTCATGGCATACACTGATAATATACAAATCATCATTTACGAACCTAATGGCAAATGTATTATGCCAGCATTCTGCTAGAAGCAAGGCAATGCATGCTACTGCCTCATTGCACAGCTCCTGCTGGGGTCAGATATGTGAGACAGCTTGAAGACAGTTACACATTTGGGGGTTAAGGCGGTTTTCTCACCTCTTAACTACAAAGAAAATAAAACGCTGGGTTTCCCTGTTTTGTTTGTGAGGTCTCAGGTTTGCCTACGTCGTGAGCTGTCTCCAGTGTTAAAGGGAAGGGGTGAGTCGAGTATTTTATACAGACATTCTTTCTCCCGCCAGCTAACCCTACTCACCAGCTGCAGCAACACTGGAGCCCAAGTTGTAAGGAAGGCCCTGGTATAACAGTTGTTCTCATCCTGCTTGGTACTCCAACCACACAGCATTACCACCTTGCAGTTTTCCTCGTTCTAATGCATTCTTAAATATTGTAACTAAAATCCCTGTTTTGAGTTCAGCTTTACCTATCTGTCTCTTACGCTGTAACTTCATTAATTTTCCCATTGCTCTAATCTGCAACGAGCTGCAGTGAATTCATTGCCAAAGCCCTTACCATCTCACACTCATGGTGCCAGCTGTACCCTGGGACAATTAGAGCATATGAAACGCTAGCTGTTACCATCATCTAGCAGGCTTTGTCAGAGTAACAACACGATAAAACTTTAAGAGAAATCCTCACCCTCTCTGCAAAGGAATATCTCATTGCTGCTTTCAAAGGATCTGCAACAAGGGGTTATTGTAAGAAAAAGCTCTTGCAAAGCCTCACAGCTTTCCTAGCTAGTCCTGATAAGAACCGTCTAAGTTGTTAATAAGTACATCCTCCTGACTGCAAAAAACACCCTTAAATTTTGCAACAAGAAGCAGGCGTAACCTGATTTCTTCCCTGCCACTCCAAGGTACACGGAATAAACCTACAAATTACATTGTGAGGGAACGCTAAAAAACCCCACCAGACTGTGTGTGGAAACTAAACACATGACACATCTAACACATCCCAGAACATGACAAATGCAATCTGTTCCCACTCAACTCACTAACAATTCTCCTGCAAAGGTGGCTTTCCCCAGCCAGGGCTGGGACCCCCTCCTATCTCCCCCCTGCCTACCACTGTGATTTGGAGTGGGGTCTGGGGCTGCTACAGCATTTTCTGATGAAGGAGAGGCAAAACCTAGCTGCTATATGTGCCTTTGGGATTTCAAACACATCTGAGCTTCACTGAGGCTGCCTTCAAGCTACTTCCAACCTGCAAGTTTTCTTACATTCCTGTAGAGCAGTGACACCTTTTTTTCTTTGCATTCATATGGCACCAGCAAATGAGTGCCATCTCTGACAAGGTCTCCCAGGTCCTGCTGCAAAGTAAATAATATTAATAGCATTGGATGTATTTAGTCCCTGGCACAAGGGATTTCTTGAATGGAATGAATATATTTGCCATTTAATAGCATCTACAAATGAGTGTACATAGAGTGGAAGCAGGTCCCTGCCATACAGGGTATATGAATATGGTTCCAGCAATCAGCCACCATCTAAACAGGCTGCTCTTTCCAAATGAATTTTGCTCAAATTTTATTCAGAAAATATTAACTCATCAAGCTATGCCTGCCTATACTAATGATGACAGAAGTGAGATTTAGGGAATGCATCCACTACAAAAGGCTACCTTTGGCCATGGGCAATATGGCCAAGCAAACAACACTGAGGGTGGATGCAGCCATGGTGAGGCGGGGAAAATGTTCACAGCCCTGTGAACTGGGCGTAGCACACTGGGCTGTGCTAATGGAGGCTAAAAATTCCCGACTGTTTGTGCTAATAATGGAAGTAGCCTGATTTTTTAACACCTTTCACAGATAGTTTCTCTGGCAATTCCAAATGTCTGTTCCACTCTTCCAGACTTTTTGACTTGGTATTTTGCAAAGCCCTCACAAAATAAATAAAAATAGAAGCAGACACTTTCCAGATGCTGTACCTGTTTTTGGTATCCTTGGTCAGTTTGGGCCAGGAGCCTTCTTGGGCAGGCTGAGGATGTCGAATTGACTCAGGCAGACTGTTGACATCTCACAAGCCCATGCACCCCACCAGATGCCTGCAGGTCTCCCCACCAGTTCAGCAGACGCCTTGCCCTGCCTCTGTGCCCAGCAGCCCAAGGGCACTCAGAACCCCTGGACCAGCGCTCAGGACCTGCCGGATGCTCTGCTCTTCCCAGCACAGCAGCTCACAGAAGGCAAGGGACCATTTTCAAATCAGGAGCCGCGGTTTTACCTACGCAGGGAAGAGAAGGGGGTCATCACCCACTGCGCTTCGATGCTGCCGTGCTCCCTGCAGGCTGGCCCGCTTCCACTGCTGGGGGGAGGAAACAAGCCCCTTTTTCTTGGGGTGTCGTTTGTGTTAATAGCAGCTGCTTAAAGGCGCAGCAGGTAGAGCTGGGCCTGGCTAAGGTGCTAACTTCTGCATCTTCCCAAGCCGGTAGCTTCAGCATCCTCCCGCCTTTCCCCGAACCCGCAAAACGTAACGCCAACCGAGCAGCGCCACCTACTGACTGCGCGGGCTCACGGTCTCGCTGACAGGCCGCACACCCGTGTGCCCGCGGCGCTCGCGGGGGCCCCGGGCCCCGTTGCGGTCCTGGTCCCCCCAGGTGGGAGCGGGGGATGCAGGAGCCGCGCTCCTCCGCCTTCCCAGCCGGCCCTCCCCGGAACTCGTCCCCTCACATTTCTTCCCTGCCATCCATCACCGCCCTGCCTCTCTGTCACTCTGCCACCGCGGCTGTCACCCGGTTGTGACTAAGGTGGAGAAAAATGAGCCGTTTAAGCGCGGCAGACCCTGGGACGCTCAGAAACATGAGACAAATTAACGAAGTGCAAGAAATTAGAGCGCATAAATCTAAGGGCATTAAATCATCATCCAGCTGCTCGTATTCAGAAGTAAAGAAATCCGAGTGCCACAGTTAAGCCTTTCTCCGCTGGCCCCGTTTTCCTGCAGGATGCTGGCATCCACTTCAGCATCCACATCTTTATCCCACCTCAGGGTTAACTCACCTCACTGTGCCTTAGCGTCTTCTTTTAAAGAAACCCTCTACCTTACCCTTGTCCTTTCTGTCCCAGCTTACACATGATGTTAGCGGGAGCTAAAATTCTGTCTTCACATGATTTTTGTCACTTTCCCCCAGCTAGCTACCTCATCCATAATCCTAATGATAAATTGTTTTCCCTTCTCTGTGGAGGAGCAAGTCAACAACACTGACTCCAGGTAGATGAAGCAATCCAGAAACATCAAAAGACGGATTAAAAATGTAATGAAGTTTGTTGGCTTTCCATGAAGTTATCCTTCTTGTCTGTAATTAAAATTCTACAGTAACTTTGTGGACATAATTATATTATACCCCAAACATAACACCAAGGAAAACCTGATGCAGGTAAAAGGAAATAGGAAAGCATTCCTGATGCAATGTTGTAGCTAGAAGTTCCACTTTTGCAGTAATAGAAACGACCACCAACCTGTTTCCTTTTTCTCCAACACATACAGATTGGGTAGTATTTGAGTCTTTGAGTGATACTACCAGAATCAGATACTTGTAATAATCTGCCCCCCATCACCAGAATATTAAAGTCATTGATTTGTTTTTCTGAACAACATGCAAATATGAAAGATGAACAGGACCAAATTTGATCAAGACATGCACATAAATTATCAAACTGGGTAAGATTACTTGATACTATGACTTACTACCCTCTCTTATGTAACAACAACAAAAAAGTAAGTCTGGAGAAACATTTAGAGGAATTATCTACTCGCTATTTTGCAATTGCAGCAGCTTAGAGGTTACTTTATGTTTTGAATGAGAAACTCATGATTATTGCGATTTTTGTCACTGTAACCCAAGATACTGTTCTTATTTGTATCATTATTCTGGCAGGGTCTTGGGAAGGGTCCCAAGATAATGAAACCCACGTGAAGTTGTGTGTCTCCCCCACCATTCTGGGAGAACTTAATTGTTTGGTTGGTGCTAAATTTGCCACCCTTCTTTCCATTACAGAAAGAGGTGTTACCAATCTAGCCTCATTACAGCTTTCCTTATATTTGCTATTTGCTTATTCCTAAACCAAAATGTATTATTTATAATCTCTGGGATTTGGAAAGCCCCAGACTTTTTGATCTTCCTTCCTACGTTTTCTTTTAGGCTTTTGTTATTCTCAGGGTGGCAGTGTGGGTAGTGGTGTAATACTCTAGTAACCCTCAAAAAAAATTAACTGGCCTGAGAAAACACACTGGTTTATGTTCACCCTCTTTTTGAATGAGGCGCCTTCCTTGCTGTCTTAGAAATAGAAGGAGCTGCTGCTAATCACAGTCTAGTCCACATCTGTGGTCTGCATAAAAGCACAACACACTTTTGGTATGACCATGTGTCAGCATAGCAGTTCAGGCACTCGAATAACAGATGTTTTTAGTCAGCACTGACATTGTTTTGTCATAACGCCTAAAATTATATTGCTCATAATTCAAATAGGAAAGACTTCATTTGGCCTGAGGCACTGGCATTGTCTCAGGTCTGATCTATCTAACCCATTTCACCTATATACCTTTCTGTTATTCCAGACTGTGGAAACAATTTCTCATCAACCACCATCATGTCCCAAGTTTTACCAAGCATGGGAAGAAGAGTGGCTTCATACACACTTGCGAAAAGCAAGCGAAACTGCAATGTTATGACATCTACCAGTTGCTCAAAATGCAACAAAGTAATGCTAAGCAAAGATGCAAGTGTATCATATCTTGGTGGAAACGGGTTTTGTATGTAAAAAGTTTCATTACATGAAGATTATAAAAATGAGCAATGTCCCCTTTTTCTAGTGCTGCACATCATCCTGTGACCTGTCACTTGCAATTGGCAGTGATTTCCAAAGTACTGTTTGACAATTATTAAACTTAATTTCTAGTTGTCTTGCCAGGTAATTTAAACCAAAGAAAAGAGGCAATCTCATGTGACAGCTTCAGGTAATTTCCATCACTGAATCACTGCAACTTTGAAAACAAAAGCCACTTTGAGAGCTTTTAACCTTAGCAGAGTATCCAGGAAACCTGGTGCATCGTGGTCTTGGGTTTGGGGCTTAAGGTCTTTTTTTTTAAAACTAAGGGTACCTGTTGCACCTTGTATGTAACATTTTTTTATTCCACGGTCTTGAAACTTGGTGAAAAACCTTCAATTAAATTAATCAAGGTACCTGTCTGACTCCAAATGATCCATTCGTTTGCTCACCCCACTGTCCTCCACTTCTGTTTAGACTCAGATGAAAGATGTTTTTTTCCTTGAAGATTCAGGCATGGTAGCTCACCATTCCTTTGCTCTAGGTATTTAAGTCCTAATGCAAAAGTTCCATAGAAGTTACTAAGCAGCCAAGGGAGCCCAGGAGCTGGACAGCATTCCTGTCTTCTTAAGGGGTTCAGGGTTTCTATTACTGTTTTGCAACAGGACATATTCATGTCACAGCTTCATTTTTGTTGCCATCCTTCAAGACATCTCTAAGGTAGTGCTGTCTGGGATTTGCTGGTTAGTAGTTAGGTACTTCCATTTCTGTAAACAAGTACCAACCATTCTGTCAGGTCCCTTACTGCTGTAACCAATGAAGGTGTACCATGCTGCCAACGCAAGCATTTGCTTGTACCAACACACGGATGGCAATGAGGGGAAGGCTTCCCATCAGTGCCGTGACCTGGGTGCCACTGAGTATTGGTACTCCACACTGAGTATCACCAGGTTCTTCCATCTCTATTCAGGATCAGAAGTCAGGTAGGTGACATTGCTCCTGCTCCCAAGCTTCACTACTTTACACTTGCTATCCTGGGAGTGCTGAGCTGGTAACTAGTAGTGAGTGATGCCCCATGTCAGATGGTTAGCTATTTCTCTGACGCGGAGCTAAACACTGGGTTGTAGCAACCAAGAAAGGTACGGAGGCATCATCTTAACTCTCATGAAGACTAGGTTAGGGATTTGCCAAGTAAAAAGTTGCCTGGGTGAGTGTCTGGAAGGAAGCAGCATGGTCAAGGTCTCCCAAGGACAACGTGACTAACCTGCCTGGGGCCCTTTCCCCTGTTGGCAGGAACCGCAGTGCCTCGCGAAGGGGCTTTTCCTCCCAGGAATGAAAGGGACGAGGTGGAAATTACTACTCAGATGGCTTACTCACCCTTCTCTTAGCGCAACCTCTTGCCTGTCCTGTGAGGGGCTGCATTTCTGTATGGCCTGCCATATTTTAAACATGAATGTCACAAGGGCTCTCTCACTTCTTTTGTGTCACTCCTTCAAAGCCAGACAGACTCACTGCTAGAAAGTGCTCCCTCTCCTTCCATCAGCTCCATCGTGCTGTAGAAAGAAATGGAGCTCTTTAGAAAGTACATTTGTCACCTTGTGGAAAAAATAATTATAAAAAATCTGAAAAAGCACACAGTTTCAAGGGTTCCCATTCATACCTGCCAAGCTGTTATTCTCAAACCACCAGCTATGCAGGATTTTTATTTTGGCACATCCTGTAATCAACTCACTGCATGACATGACATTTTGTTTCTTAAGAGTGGAATTAGCCTCCCTCGCTGGGTTCAGAAGAAGTGTTTTAGTTTCATTTGGAGTCTGAGGTTTGAAGCAGGACAGCTCTTGTTAACTGTTCCCAGCTTAGCAAAGGACTTGCGTGATGGTTAAAATCCATGTTCATACAGAGTTCCCAACAATGTCTGTCTGTCTGTCTATCTCTGCCTCTATTTCTCTGCCTGTGGATCCCTCCATCCAGCTACCTACTTATCTATCCACCTGTCTATCCAGCTGTTTATTTCAGCTGTTGTCATCAATTATTTTTTCACTGAAATAGTCAGGGAGAGGGTAGGGAAATCTTAGTGATTAAGCAACAAGACAGATCTCTGAGAGCCTAAAGAAGGGGGGCACGAGTGCTCAGGGCTCCTGTTAGCCTGATGGCAGGGGTGAGGGGAGTCTTACCTGTGTGAGGGCTGGATACTGTTAGGGAAAGGCCCCTAAGAAGAATTATGGGAAATCAGAGCCAGCGCTGAAAAAATTTCTTCCACACAAACTTTCTGCTTTTTGTGGTTCCTAGGGGTCGATCACACTTGGTGGAAGGCACCTGTGCTGTTGGAGGGATTGTATCTGCCACAGCAAACCTAATTCTCTTCCCCCCACCCCGCCGGTCTGCCAGTTTAAGGATGCCTGCCAGGGAATCCCCATGCTGGTTTTGCTTCCCAGAACCCCCCTGCCAAGGGGTTTTCCACAGGAAGGGCAACCAGGTCAGAATTTTTTCTTTTGTAATATTGATCTTTAACAACGCTGGCCACAACATATACTGATGGAATTTCTGATCACCTAAAAACGCCTTTAAACAAGCAACAGAATCCATTTTTCCCAGTCTTCTGTTCCTTTCTCCCAAAAAACATACCACAGTAGCAGCTCTAACCAAGAGTATAAAAGATCAAGCGAAAAGGAAGTAAAACCCAAGCTTTATTTGACTCTCTAAGACAGTGAACAAACAGCAAGAAAGTGACTTCAAGCTTTAAATTACTTTACTCTGGCACTCCAAACAGCAGTCAGAGATAGTTTTTCCTTTCGATTTTGTAAGCTGCTTTTAAAAACAGAGTTAAAATTCCCAGCACTTAACCCGCTGTCACATTTCTGAGGCAGCTGTCCTTCCGCTTCGGGATCAGCCCCTCTCACAGCTCTCTCGCCGCACTTGAAACCGTGCAAATTCTGCACATGAAGCACACGCTTAGCTACAAACGCCCCCGCCAGCTCCGCAGCAGACTTCAGATGATAATTGCAAGCAATGAGGAGAACGATGGCCAGCTAGGGGCACACGGAGTAAAAGCGATGTGCCCTTTGTGGCGGGTAGAGGATGGGGACAGCAAGGACCACAGCTGCACCCAGTGCCCGGCTGCAGGGGGGAGGGCAGGGGATGGACCCATGGGTGGACGGACACTTGCAGAAAAATACAATCCACCAAAACTACAGAAGGTGTCTAATTAAGACCCCTCTCCCCGAAAAGCTGTCGCTAGGTAAGCAAAACTGTTTAAAACATGTTCATCATTAAAGTGTCCCCCGACAGCAGGATGCAGCAGCAGACTCGGTGACAGAAGGGAGAAGAAGAGAGGCATATGGCCCCCAGCCCCGTCCCCTGCTGACAAGCTGCCTCGCTGCAAGCCCCCTTTTCACTGTCGTCCGTGTGTGCAGCAGATTGCAATGGCCCAACTTTCCCATCTGTATTCCAGGCCTGTGCCCCCAACAATGTGGCAGCCATGCAGTTTTCATCGGGGCCAGGAGCAGGGGAGGGGGAGGCTGCCGGGAGGGGAGGGGTGGGAGGAGGAGGAGGAGGGGGAGATATTAACAACCAATAATCACAATGCTATCCATAATGCATTGTCTCCATGAGATTACATGGTATATTTCCAGTGGGGATTAGCCCATCCATCACAGCCCTTTATTGGCCCTTTTTTTGTTGTATAAAGACCAAACACTGTCGTAAAATTCTAAACCGCTTAATTGCTGTGCTGTAAAAATTTGCATATCAGAGATATGTCATTCCTTCGTTAAATGGTGCTAGGCATTTGTTACAAGGTCCTAACAATCGCATGAGAGCACCTCAGAAAAAGGTCACCTCTTGGCATTATGCAAAGTTCTCTGCTGAATTCTAATCTGCAGCAATTACGGGTTTGAATGTATTGCTACTTAATGGATTTTGATTTTGTGTGATTCAAACTCCCCGGGCACACAGGCTCCTTCTTCTGTCTGATCAGACAAGGTAAGTGATGTGATGGTGGTAGCACACTCTGTTTCTGTAAGGCCTGCAAGCTCAGCTCCTAAAAGATTTCTTTGTAAACCAAACTCTGAACGTTGGTGCAAATTTTCCATGATGGGCATGCATTTAAGGTGATGTCTTAATTTCTTAGACCAATGGCAAGTTCTGTAGACACTACTACAGCCACTGCATTGCCACCTCAAGCATTCATCATTAAAAGCAACCTGAAGTTCGATGTTTATGCAAGTGTACTAACAAGAAGGATCATTATAATAATGAGCAGCTTTTATATTGTACTTTCAACCCACAGATCTGAAAGATGTGCTTTACAAAAGCAAGAACATATCATCATCCTGATTTTACACCTGGCTTTGGAGCACTGGTTTGAAGCTGAAGGCAGCTGGAGGCACCCTGGCATCCCTGATGGCGATCACTGCTCTCAGCAGACATAGCAGTTCCCTCTGCTCCCTCCCACCTGCTTGCCAAGGACTGAAAGTACTGGCAGGTCTTTAACATGTGACGAGGTCTTCACTCCATTACCTTCTCCAGTGACTGCAGTGGACGTTCCCCAGATATTGTTTCAATCCATATGGTAATTTTTCAGTTTTGTCCATATTTTAAGATTATGCTTAATCCAGACCATTTCACCACCATGTAGCACAATATCACAAAAGGTTGCACAACGAAGGAGGCACAAATCAGATCGTTTTCTCGCAAAACAGAGCCTAGAAGCTTGATCTTTTTCCTGTGCAATAGCAGGGATCATGGTTTCACATCTTGCCAGGAACCTGCAAATCAAGGAGGTGACTGGAGCAGTCTAAAGGGATTTTAAAAGTCCCATATAGATTTGGGCATCAAAGCCTCTGTTGCAGGACCTGTGGAGAGCCCTGGTATAATAACAGCTAAGCCCTTTGCAAACCCTGGTGTAAAAAATAGGAAAGAACAAGGAGAAATTCTGGGCTGTGTGTACATGGCACCGTGGCTTGAGCTGGCATGTGCTGAGACAATGCAAGTTACTTCAAAGACCTCAAGTTACAGGCAGTGCCCCCCATATTGAGGACTGAAAGCAATCTAAGTGCCCTTTAATTATCCAGTCTGTTCCTCTTTCGCCCAACTCTCTCACGGCCCACAACCATCCAAAACTCTACAAGCAACACAAACTTCTGTGCCTCTAGGCTCCTGAGGCATTGTCATTGCCCATCCTACAATGTTCAGATTCAGCCTGTGAATATGCTTTTGGACATGGGCAAGTAAGATACATCCTCCTCCAAGGGACTGCCATTTTCACTTTCTGTAGTGACTGAAAATTTCCTCCAAGAAGGAAGGAAGCACCACAGTGGTGGTAGCATTGATGTGTCTAACACCTGAGGGCGACCATGGCAGGCGGGCTCCAGCAGGTGTGTGTTCCAAACACACTGGTAAGGCAGAATGTACTTTTAAGCTTTGAATGGTTACCAGTCCCTTCTACGAGTTCAGACATGGTTTCTTTTTGCCAGTGAGACAGAGAGAGGTGGGAGAGGAGGAGATGGCCAACAAGGACTTGCAGCTCCTGCCCGTTCACAGGAGCTGCAAGAATCTGCTTAAGAGTCCGTGTAAGAATCCGCTTAAGCCATGCCAGCCTTTCAAACTTTCCTCAATGCGTGCAGCTATCCCTGTCCTCTGACCAAAATGAATGTTTTATGAATATTTTTCTCCCAGGAGCAAGTGGATGAGCAAGGATGTGTCACATAACCTGAACCTACTGCAGGAACTCCCATGCCTTCCTTGACAGAAAGCAAGAGGCAGAGCTAATATACTGCTGTTACTGGGATCAAAGTGATTGCTTTCCTTTAAGGTATCTTGCTTGTCTTTGTAACACAGCCTGGTGATTTCAGGAGTCTGGTAACACACTGCATCACCCCAGGAAAATTTCTTCTAACGTTCCTATTTCAGCAAGCCATTTATGTTTTACGGTATCTATTTCTTCCTACTGATAAGTACTTTTTTCTTCTTACTGATAAGTACATTTTTCAGGTGTGTACCTCTTACTGGTGCTGTAAGCAGTCATGTTTAAAATCAACATTACATTGTATTTAATCATCACACTATGGTAGTTTTATTATTATTACATTATAATCTGGCAGGTGGTCTATCAACCTGAAGGAATTCTGACAAGCAACCCAAATGTTCTAACATAATAAAACCAATGTGTCTTTATTTTCCTTTTCAAGTAACGACTAACATCGATGCGAACTTCTTGTCCTACACGTGAACTCAGCCACAGTCGATTCCCATTTTTCTGAGCTCTGATTAAGTAAGCCTCCTACAAAGTAACCCCATGTACCTTTCCTGAAAAAGGTTTCAGCCCCTGCCCTTGTGCTGATGAAACCCTCTCCCTCTGTGGCACCAACGCAAAAGCTGGTATGGCTGCAGATCTACAAAACCATCCACACGGGAAGAAAACCCTCCAAAAAAAAAGGTAACCCAGATTATTTCAGATGTACAATTCACAGCCGTGGCCTGGAATCTCTCAAGCCAGTTTATTTTGCATCCACAGGCCTGTACCTCTTTCCCACCACTATTTCTGCTTTACAAGAGGAGAAGCAAAGTCTGATCCATCCAAGGTTTTCCAGCATTGCAGCGAGAGAGCTGGAAACGGGTCTGGGGTGCCACACTACAGCAGCACGCATGACCCCAAAGGCCATTTCCTTTCTTCTTCCTCCTCCACCCTCCAAAAGCTTCCATCCCTCCAGACCAAGGTCCCAAAATCATAGGGACAGTCTGCAGAGCTCCACAGGTACTTTCAAAGGACAGAACTGGAGGTCGGTTTGCCAGCTGCCCTCCCTGACGAGCTCATCACTCGCTGACATCTCTATCTGCCTCGGATATACATTTGTTACCACAGCCCATCTGCCAGCCTGTCTTCTGCTTCTTTCTCTCTTTCATATTTTGCCCGTACCAGACCTGGGAAAGCATTCCCGCTACCTTCAGTGAGGCTTGAGATAGGGCTAAGTAATCTCTAAGTGCAATTTATTTTACCATTATTGAGCATTATTAATGTTTCTATTAGGACTGAACAAATTATGTAATAATGTGTCCTTTTCTCCTGCTTGATTCATTATTCAAAATTATCGAGATAATAATTTATGTGAATTATTCTGCAATTAATCTGCCATGAGTTTCTTGCAGATACTGAACAATATCTGAACTCTCTTGACTGGTTCCAAAGGCCTGCTGTACGACTGGGGTTGGGGTCAGACCCCAAACTGGTAAATTTTAGGGAATGTCTGCATAAAGGCTATTTCCATTAACTTAGTACACAATCCCATGTGAGATCTTTTACTTTGTTTTCCATTCCCCCCCACGCCCTTGTGGTTTAGCACAAATGTATTTCTAACTGAATTAAGTTAAATCAACACAATGTGGGTCACATCAAAATAATTGCCATGTGCTTTTTGCACTGTTTTAACCAGATCAGTGGAAAGCCACAGCTTTAGTTAAGTTTAGTCAACACTACAAGTAAATAAAGAAAGCCATCTGAAACAGGTTTCTGATGTGATAGTTCGATTTTGCATCATCAGCGTGTTTCCCATGACTTTTGTCTGGTTTTTGAACACGTGATGTTTTGCATCTGTCCCAAAGTCTTTCAAACTCAGTGAAAAAGTTCCCTCAACTTTCATGACATCTGCATCTATTCAACTTGTAGTTAAGTGTCTGATTTGATTTGGAAGGCTACAAGAACAGCTGATAGACTTTGCATCCACACTACTGACTGCAGGTACAGTCCGATTTGCAGCATCTGAGGCATGAGGTCCCAGGCAGAGCAGCATGGCTGCCAGGAATGGCTGGAGAACCACTTAGTAATACAGGATGTTCCTTCAGAGGCCTCCTATTAATTTCTGATCGGATCCGTATTCATTACATTTTCATTAGTTCCTAGTAAATGTGCCTTAATAAGCGCTTTTGAAAGAAATAAAGTAACTGTCATATTAAATGTATCTTGAATAAATATGTGGCATTGGGAACTGGTCCTTTCTTAACTTCCTGGGACTATAAACACTAACATGCTCATAAATACATTTGCATTTAGACACAAGACCCACTAAAAGCCTTTGAGGATACTGTTCATCCCTTTTGCACAAACATATTCCTGTTACTATTAGCCTTGTAACTAAAAATATTTTAACAACACTAATCGAAGGCTTTGCCATCATAACTTTGTCATCTTTAAAACTCCTTGCTCCATGCACAACTGCTGGAGGTGCTGGAGAGTGGGTGGACCAAACAACCCCGGCAAGGCTTCTCATCGCACAAGTGAGTAAAAGGGAGTTAAGAGGTGGGGAAAATACAAAACCCTGATATATGAATAGATTACAGAAAAATAACCAGGTTATGGGCACTGGAAGACCAGCCCCATGCTGCTACCCCAGCACCAGCACTCCCCAACAAGGCCCATTAAGACTTTACGCTGCAAAGCCCATCTTACCTGCTCCCTCACCCTGGCCATTCAATGAAAAGGTCTTACCACAGCAACCTACGGGACTTTCACCAATAATTAACTGGAACTGAGTTCATTAGGTAAAACAAGGGGTAAACAGGCATGGGAATGTCATGCCAGGCTCGGATATGGAAAGTGAAGCCATAATCCATCGAAGCACAGGATGGGGTAAAGGCTCACGTATTACAGCAGTCACCAAGGTGTAGAAATATAATAATAAAGTTCCACAACTGTCCTATTAACATACCAGATTTGATTTGGCTCCATTATATTTCATCAAATAGTTTACAAAGCACCCAGCATAAAACATCATCATAATTGTAATCATATATTTGGCGATTTAACGTGTACACCATAACGTACCATTAGTTACACAAATAACTAATAATTTGCTAATGACAATATTATGTTAAGTCAGTTTAGGAGCAATTAAAGTGAGTGATATTTACATATGCCTAATGAATCACAGTCGATGGCAGATTAAGAGATTCTAATGAATATTCATCCAGACATTCGCAACCAGCTTCACAGTTTATAAACTGAATTATGGTTGATTTGCCCTTTTAAAAATGAATATGTGAGTATCTTCTGCATGGGAAGAATGAACAATTGGGGCTGATTGTAAAATTTTTTTTGAAGCAATGTACTGGTCAGGACACAAAACATTTTTATGCACTCTCATACCCTTGGCTTTTCAGCTCTTTTTATATCACATATCAGCATTGATGAACTATCTCCATTTTCATTCCTACTCACGACATGAAATATAGAAATTGTTTTGTGTCAAATTAAATGCAATAGAAGTTTTATGCAGCCTCACTAAGGAAATAATTACACAGGTAGCCTGCTTTCCCTAAGCAGAGTAGACAAACTCTCTCTGCCATATGCTGACAACACTCTGCTTTTAAAGGTACCCTTTATGCATGCTCACTGGAGTGACTGAACAAAATATCATTCATTTAAAAAGAAGCTCTATAAGCTTTTCATAGGATGAAATTGAAGTTACTTTGCCACATCCCGTGTAAGAAGTTTCTACTGCTATTCACACCAATAATACCAGCAGCAGTGATAATAACACCTAAGACCGTGAGACAGTTTGGCTATCAGGTTTCAAAGTGCTCTCAGAGAAATGTGAGCATTTAAAGTCCATACACAGGGTTTTTCTTGGAAATCCCGGTGAAGTGTGGGTGTGATTCTGAAGCAGCCCTTCATGAGGCTGGTGCCTGTGTCCTTGCTTCAACACCATTGCCAAGCAACATCACCCCTAAATTCTGGGATGGTTTTGCATGATTTAAAATGTGAGGAGTTAAATAGTGATCTTGATTGCTCTCTTCCAGAAGTTTAGAATTGAAACCACTAAGAAACAGTCCTGCAGAGGGGGAGCTTGTTTGGTTTCACTGAGATCAAACACAGGAACTCCCCAAGCCTCCTCTAGCAAGAAACAGTCGCTGGCAGGCAAAGAAACATCATTAAAGGTACTTGGGTTTACTTTGCTCCGTTTGGGGATTTTTGATTTCTTAGTCCCAGCTTCCAAAGTGATTTGGGAGTTCAGAGAGTAAAGACATTTCTATCGATGCCTTATGCAGATACCTGGGAGCTAGAGCTCAACATACTCGGAGATCTACACAATGTGGTGCAATACTTCATGGAGACCTAGCTTGAATCCTGAAAGCAGGGGAGACATACTTAGTTTTATCCAAGTTGTCCTATGTTCCGGAAAAGTCCAGTTACAGCTGGGAGAAATGCTGCTGTGATTTGATCAGAGGACACTGTAATTGCAACACAGAATTAAAGAACATGTGGCTGTAATAAATGACTTCACCTTTCTGCTTGCTGTGACCTGATCAGGTTAATAGAGTTGGCCAGAAGTCCTGTTTTCCATAACATTACAAAAAGGTTGCTGGCTCTTTTGCTGATTTTCAGCCACATGGAAAAAAACGGCTTTCATTTTTCAATGAAAACTAAAAATGCAGCAACAAATAAAACATAAAGTCTTCTAAAAATTTTAAAAGTCCAGCAAAAAGTATTGTAAAATTTAATATTTTTTATTTAAAACATTCATATTTTAATTTCATTTTTCATTAAAATTACTTTTCAACAACAGGAATGAAATTCAGTTTAGTTCTTTAGTGCTTTTGAATAAGAGGTGCTACAGTTTCTTCAGTTGCCTGTTTCCTTCTCATTTTGCATTTCCTTAATGCAATGTTTTATAAGGATGACCAGCCAATACAGTGTAAAAGGAGTACTGTAATCCCTGCACTGACTGTCAGAAGTACTTGAATTTACCATTATTATGTTGCCTTTTTCCAAGGCTTTTCTTCTTCCCTAAAACAGGTCTGTTTTTGAGGTGGTGAAATGACAGCTTCAGCTATGCTACTTTCAGAATCTCTGTAACTTCACCCTAAGCAGTCATTTACTAATTTTGTTTAAAGTTTATTGACCTTCTATATGCTAAACCTTCACAGTCTACAACCAACAAGAACATAGGTTATTTTACCCTTCCCCGCTGTTTCTCTCTTTTGAAAGGAATTAAACTCATAACCACTTCCAAACTCCCAATGCCCAAACTTCACTGCCACCCCATTGCATTGAGATCATTGTCCTCACGTTATTGTTTCAGCTTCAGTACATTTGTTTGCTTTACCTCTGCAAGTTTGCTTCCTCATCGTGATACAGACACAATCTGTACCACTCATACTGCTGGCAACTGCATCATTTCAGAAACTTCCCTCCCTTACGTCTGGCAACACCCACCACCTTTACCTATTGCAACAATTCATAGAAGTGTCATGAAGAATTTGATCTGCCAATCAAACATTGATCCCCTGTGATCTTAAGTAGGCTCTACACTTGTTTTCAAAAGCATAAGGGTTTTACCTTCTTTGCTAAGTTACCCATCTTTCTCTTTCACCCCAAAACCACAGCTCTTTTCTTCAACCATTACTTTCAGAAGCGTACTCAAGGAACCACAGGCAAGATCAGTTCCCACTTGAGGAATAATTTACATTACTATATATTTCTGGATTGAGAATAGTCCTAAAATACATGGATCCTGACTTTCCAATTTAAATACATCTGTAATCTTTCTGCTGCTACACACAGCGCAGACATGTCTCTTCTTGCCAGTCAAAACCTATGTTAGTATTTGTGAGAATATTCTCTCGCTCTCTGTACCCAGGGTGAAATCTTACAGTTTATGACAGGGATAGCCTGCAACAAGGGCTAACAGCACTTCTTAATTGAAACAGGATTAGGATATCACCCAAGTACACCATTGCTATTGCCTGTATTAGTAGAGTGTTAAAAAGGCACAGCCATTTCACATGGTTACGTTGTTCATGGACACTGGACACAGAAAAAGATGTTTTCTTCCTCAGCAGATTCACTGCTTAATTTTTTTATTTGTTTACTTGTTTAATTTCTTATACTTTCAGTGGTCCAGAAACGCCAGGGTTTCTTCTTAAAATGCAAATTGTAATAATTATGGACCAGATTTAAAAGAAGCAGAGTAGCCTGGTGAACGAGCCCTGTTGCACAGCTAAGAGACCAAAAAGCAAGGGCTGCTTGTTTTACACAAGAACTGCTTAGAAAAGAATCAGAATGACTTGACTAGAGTGACGGGAGAAACACGAAGGCAGGCATCTGGGGGCTTCCCTGTCTGATCTTATCCAACACTCTTCTTTCAACCTTTAATTTGCAAAGGAGCTGTGGAGAAGCACTTAGGTATGACAGTAATGATTGCAATTTACAGTAGCCCATGATAAAATGGGGTCAGAGCAAAGGTTAAACACCAAACAAGCAGTGGATAAAATCATCTGCCTGGTGAGTAATTTTTACCCAGGTTGAAAGTGAGTGAAGTCTCCTTAATTAGACTGCTTACCCTGAACTTACAGAGAACTCTGCGGCTCCAGACTGTGCCCTTTTCTTCATCCCACACTCTAGAGCTCACTGCAAGTCTGGTACCTGATTAGTTTCACATACAAAGAACAGGAACCTGCAAATGCACTGATAATATTGCTTCTGCAAACTCCTGATGCAGGGAGACAAGACAAGGAAAAGAAACTAGAAGCTGAAGGGAAGAGCTTATTTGGCTTAACACTGGCATTGAAGACGAGCACTGCTTCAACAGGTGCAATCCTAGAGCCCTCCTTGTCTCCTACAGCAAATGAGGGAACTGCTAGGCATTTAATGAACCTCATTCTAACCTGTGTGGAATAATCTTCCTGCTAATCTTCTAACTGGTTTCCATCCATCTAGCAACAGCGATGCTTAAATCTCTTTTTTGCACTTTACTAGCTGCAGATTGTAAATGTTTCATGAGCCGCTGAGCTTGCAGCATTACTATTTTATTAGAACGTTGAATATCTCGTGTTCATCGCTGTCTTACCGGCAAATTTTATCTAAACAAAAATTGCCTCCATACTTCTTGTGAATGACAATTTGGTAGTCTGATGGATGCTTTTGTTTCAGCTTGTTTTGCATCAACAGTTTGAAAATAGCCCCTCTGCCTTGCTGAGATGCAATGGTGTACCTGTGCTAATACCAAGAAAAATACAGTCACATCACAAGTATAGCCAACTTGGCTCCCGAAGGAGAAGCAGAGGTCCTGTCAGCCTCTGGTCTTGGTGTTAAGCACATGTGAAAGATTCTCCTGCCCCTGAAATACAGAGAAGGTTTTCCTAAGTTGAGTATTCCCCATGGTGTTCTCTCTTCCTTAAAATGGCACCACAGCATTACTGACTAGATAAACTGGACTGGTTCAGGGTTTAGCCACAAGCAGACTGGTTGATATCAAGCACTGACCACCAAGGCACACAATCATCCTCTTGGTGCTTTGCTCAGTTCTCACAAATCATGTGCACCCTTGGTAAGATCTTGTGATGCAGGCAAGCTGGCTGCGCAGTGAAAATGGCTGGGATTTGTTCACGGTCTCTGGAAACATCTCCCTTGCAGACCAGGGAGCTGGAACACTCAAGAGGGAAAAGATAAAACCATAGAGATGTTCTGGGTGCACAGCTTCTGTGCAGCCCCACTGAGAGGTCCCACCAGCCCTGCGTCTGGGTGCAGGCAAGCAAAGACTAGGAAGGCCAAGCAGTTTAGAAAGAGAAGGAAACAGAAAGAGCCCTCCCTCCCGATGGAATAAATCACAAGTTAGCTCTCTTGGTTATCCTCTCCCTGTGGATTTTGCTGTGGTGATGGATGAACAAGGACCAATTCTCTTATCTGGATCTGAACTTCACCAAGTTGCATCTTCATCCTCATCTAGGCTCTTCCCCAAATAGCTGCTGAAAGCCCAGCCCAGCAGAGGTCCCCTTCTGCAGTATGATGAAGGGAGCAGTTTACATCATTTGCTCTTTCATTTTCTTTCATGTCTTAGACACGAGCACTGGGAACAGCTGGCTTGCAGAGCTAAGTTTTCGTGATCGATGGATGTATCAGCACAATCAGCAAGCTGTAATGTGGTCTGGAAAAGCAAAGGGTGCCAGAGCATTTTGCTGAATGTCCTGCTCACACAGCCACTCCCACACTGTTAGAGCTCCCATTTCTGTCCAGTGTCAACAACTCACCCACCAACACAAAGAAAAACCCTGCTATGTTCCTGGTGCTGAGATAACTATTAAGGGGTATAATTTACTCCTTCAGTTCTGGAAAAACCCGCTGGGATAAAAAAGCTGTACAAACCTCAAAAGGAAGCTGTACAAGGATGGCACAGTCAAATGAGTGGCATAGGCAGTAACATATTCAGCTTGTCAGCATGGCCAACACCCTATCCTCTTTCTACAGCAGCCACAGTCACCCTGTCTACCACAGTTTCCCCAATCAGCCACAAACTAAGCACTCCCATACCCCCAGTTCCTCGTCCCACTATGTCCACCAGCTCCATAATAGTCTTAGTCCTCCCTGTATAAAACATATCCTTCTCTCCCACTGCTTCCTTCTGTGGGACCTGTACACTCACCCCGTATCTCCTGTTACCCCTTCTGATACTCTGGTCCATCACAGAAGCAGCTTCCTCCTCAAAGTGGATAAGACTGTTACAAACCTACTCAATGGTGCTACAGGCACCCATCAAAGGCATTCTGGCAGGAGCAGGGCCTGCTTTCAGGCAAAGAGTTATATGAGTCTCCTAACTCATATAATCAGCATGAAAGCATCTTTTGAGCACCAACCAGCCACCCAAAAGTCACAGGTGAGGTGGGTGTCTACCCCCAGAGCTCAGCGCCAGGCCAGGCATTACCAAGAAAAGTGGATTATTGGTCTGAAAAGCAAAGGAAATCCAGTTTTCAGGATGGTTCTGGTTCCCTTCCTTTTATGAAGGTCTTTGTTCAGCATTAGAAGAAAACAAACCTGAGATTTGTTGCCTATTTAATTCAGCGGTTTCCAGTCTGGTTTTCAAGCAGAAGTTAAAATATGCATGTAAGCAATCAGGAGCTTTCTGAATGGAGCACATCTGTGATTCACCCAGACCCACAGTAAGCACCAGGCACACGGACAGTACGTTATCTCCGGTGACTGATTTTGGAAATCCCTGGTGCATGGAGGTCTACTGCAGAGTCAGGACTGGCCCTGAGGTCTTGATGTCAGGTGCCATTCACTGAAGGCAGTTGCTGCTTCCTAGGCTGTGTTGGGAGGGAAAGCTGCTGCTGCCAGCCAGGGCTGAGCACCAGCACAACCTGTGAGAGACTGGGTTTTACTAATTTTCTTGCTACTCCTTTGACTCTTCTAATTATTCCCAAAAGCTCTGTCACGTCAATCAACTGGCTTGATTTGCTCCCATGCACCACTCTCAGTGTCCTTGATGTCATTCTTGGGGGGGGACGACGACTGGGGTTGGCCTTTTCATACTTACTGTTTCACGGTTTGGAGCAAATGGAGGCACGATGTTTTCCTCTATAGAAAGTAGAGCCCAAGTTCATCACAGAATCCAAAATTTCCTGAGGGCTCGGCAGCTCCTGGAACAGCTGCTGCGAGTGGCATTTAGCCAGGCAACCTGTGAAAGCCATCGGGAATTTATCAGAGAGGGAGGGAGAAGGCAAAGCCCCCCGATGTAAGGCCACAGCAAGGAGCGGACTGCTGGGCACCGCGGGACACCCACCCGCGGCTGGGGTCTCCGCACCCCGCGCCCCTCGCCCTTCATCCTGCACCCCTCGCCCTTCATCCCGCACCCCTGAGCCTGCACCTCGCACCCCACGCCCCGCACCCCTCGCTCCTCACCCCGCACCCCCGCCCCGCCGCCGCGCTCGGCGCTCCTACAGCGCCCCCTGGCGGCCGCCGCCCGAGCCGGGTTTTATTACGTTGTCAAAGCCGCTTGCGGCGCGATCTGCCCGGTTGTGCGGGGCCGCTGCCCGGGCCGCGCTCCGCAGCCGGCCAGCCAGCTGGGGGGGTGCCCTGGTTCTCACCCCTGGGCCACACCTGTATGTAATGAAAAGCCTGTGTTTACAACGAAAGGCAATCTGCTTCCTTTACTGAAGGCAGAGGGAGTCAGACTGTTAGGAGTTGCAATAACCGTCCTCCACCGAAATATTTACGTTCTGCTAAACACAGAAGTTATATAAAACCAGAACATCCCATTAAATCTGCTCAGAAATACCATTCTATAAATCCTTTGTTCTCCTGTGGTGGGGGAAAACCCTTTCCACCCACTCTCCAGACAAAACCCCAGCAAAAGAAAAACTGCTGAGGGCTATCTTCTAGGAAATGCTTCCAGCTGCTGTTGTCTTTATTAAAAGAAGTAAAGAAAGAAACAAAAAAAAAAAGGCCCTTCTAACTCCTGGGAGAATCTTTAGCTATTAAAACCACATACCCATTTAGCTCCCAAAAGAAGTCTTTCATAATTGCAAGCAGAGCCCACAGCTGAACCAACCTCTTATTGCTTCTCCCCAGCTAGACTGCATGTGATCGCTGTAAAACTGACTCCTAAGTGTTACTTTATGGCTGAGGTTACAAAGGAGTTCGGTGAGTGCAATAACTAACTGCATCCCACCAGCTGCTGGGATCCCCAGCGCTCTCTTTTCTGCACGCTGAACCGGGAAGTTAAGGACACAAGAATTAAGTCCTTAGAAACTGTACGGTAAATGAAAGACATCTAGCTGGCCAAGAGGCAACTTCTAGGTATGCAAAGAGATATGGGGAAGCTCTGTTTACAATAGTGTGCCTCAACAGCGATATCTGACTAGTCACGATTTCCTAGAAAGACCTGCTTCTGCTTGCTGGATGCTGGACAAGGTCATGCAGACCTATCTGGTTTGAGGGATGCTCTCTGCTGCAGTGTCTTACAGTTGGATCCAGCCAGCACAGCTATTCTGGTTCTCAGTACACACAAGCAAGAACAGTACAACTATTAATTCCCCTAGAGGGAAGAAGGCAAGGTGGCAAGAAATAGAGCTCCACAGATGCTGGATCCATCTTCCATGAGATGAATGTCCTTTTGCCATCAGACCATGCTCTCAGTTGCTTGGATTACAGTGGCAAAATACAAGATAATCTGATTAACAGCATGAAATTTTCTGAGTGAAACCTTGTAGTTCTTGCCCCAGTGAGAATGGTGAAATCCTCATTTTCAGTGGTTGCTTGTCCTCTTCTACAAGTCCCATGTCACTAGCACCAAGGCAGCAAGGTCTCAGCAGACATGGTGCCTTAATAACTGCCTAGCTCCAATCATTAGAGAAGCCTGGATACAAGTGCAGTTGCTCTCTTTTTTCTCACCTTCCCTGAGTGACATGGGCCAGGACTCATTTTAAGACTTCCATTTACTCAGAAACAGTTAACTACAGATGTCAGGACTAAATTTATGAGGTTTATGTGGTATGTCCATGATGTGGAGTGGGATTCCAAATGTATCTTTCTCCTCCCCCACTTGCACTCATGCACCTTTCCCCTTGGGTCTCATTCAGGCCCCTGACTGAACATATGTTCATGCATCGCTGCCCCTTGCAGGCCAGTCTCTCTGAGGCCATTTCACTGTCACAAACCCAGGCCCCTGGGGGCTCAGTGGGATCCCCACACGCTGCTGCTTCATGGCAGACTCCCTTCCTCACAGCCAGGGCTGCTGGTCAGAGGGACATCAAGACTGGAGAAATGAGCTGAGAGGAACCCCATGAAGGTCAACTCAGGCCGCAAAGTCTTCCACCTAGGGAGGAACAACCCCCCACAACGGTGAGACCCGTTCAGGACCAGGGAGGGCGAACTCCAGACAGGCACCTGCTTGTGGTTAGAGAAACTCTGTGAGTAGCAGATCTGTTGGATCCAGCTGGGGAGCAGCATGCTGTAGAGCAACTAGGTAAAAGACAGGAATGTCAACTTACTCCTGCCTTTCAGGGATTTCCAGGCTTCAGGAAAGCACCTAAACAGGCAATATGCTGTCGGTGTGCTCAACACACAGAGCAGGTGAGAATGAAACCAGAAGGATGCTATCCAGTACACAGGTTGGTTTCTCCCTCGTCATTGCTAGCCACTTCACCTTCTGTAGCTTAGCTACTACAGAGGTGCACAGCTCACTGGAGATGGTGCTGGAGACTGACCACCCTTCCCAGGCTTAAGAGGTTTTTCCTGCACTCAGCATGCACCAGCTGCTTGCCCTTGCTTGGAAACTCTTCCTGCTTGCTGTAGGAGGATGGGTAGATGTTGTGTGCTGTGGTCCCCAAGGCTGCCCGAAGCAGTGTGCCTGTCACCTCTGCCTTCAGAGATGCATCAGACAGTACATGCATGCACAGTGCCACTTTCTCCAAGCCCCCAAGATATTCTCCACCACAAGTGCTGGAGACTGAGTTGAGACACAAGCAGGAGCAGCTCCTGGTTGCTCTGGAGGCATAGGGCCACGGCCTGAGAAAGGATGGGCTGAGAGGGTCATGTTTCCTGGGGAGGCCCAGAGTGATAATCTCTGTGTGCAGGTGTGTGTGTGGATGTGTGTGTGCTCCATCTCCTCCTTTTCCCAACACCTCCTTCCCCAGGAGCTGCTGCACTGGTTTTACGCTGCCTCTCTCTCCTGGTGCTGAGACATCCAAGAGCAGAACCTCCCCTGTAGCCTTGGCTCCCTTGGACAAGTTGGTGGATCTGCCACCCCAGCAACTGGGGCTCACTGGGCTCCACCAGGTCCCTGTTTCATACAGGAGTGGTTGGCCTGAAAACAGCAAGAAGGGTGTCAGCATCGGACCTCAGCTGTGGCCCTGCACTGTCTGAAATGCTTTGTCCACCTCTGGCGTTGCACATATGCAGGACTCAAGTAACTCAAACCAGTGGCACCAGTCTCCTCATCCCAGGACCCTTCTGTAAGGAGGAGAACCTGCATGACAGTGTGGGTTAGCACTGAAGTTTGCAGGTAAAGCATCTTCATGCAGGTGTCCTTGCCTGGCAGGACTTCAGAGCTGCTGGGATGTTGCTGGACTTTGCACCTTTGCATGAGGGAGCAAGAGCGCTAGGAGGAATCGTGAGCCAGGTTATTTTCAACAGCCATGGCTGCTAACCCACAGGGATGTGCTGCTTTCTGGGTCTCTGTGCCAAGGAGGAAGGGCCTCTTTGGGAGAGGTCTGGAAAGGGAGAACAGTGCTGGGGGAGATCACTTGTGAGGAAGCTGTGCCCATAAGAGCACGCACAGGCACCTAATTCATGGCAGACTGGAGCAGAGCTCAGGGAGTAGAGCAGGTGAAGTCCTCAACAGGCTTGAGTGGAGGGGGCAAAGGCCTTCAGTGAAGTACCCAGCTGAGGGAATGGACACAGCAGCTTCTTTCCCATCTGGCAGCCCTCAGCAAGCCCACACTCCCCCATACTCACCTACTCACAGTGGAGCTCTACCACATGGCTTTGAGGAGATTATAGACCAGACCACAGAGCAGCTTTGGCTGGCTTGCTGTGCTTGAGTGCTCCAGACTCCTCTCCCAGAGCTTCCTGGAGTCTGTGCTACTGAGTTATGGCTCATGGGGGCTATGTGAGGAGATGGCCATGGTGTGGCAGCCTACTGCACGCAACAGCAGCTCTTCTCCCAACAGCCCTCACACCAGTGACGTCTCCCCATCCTCACAGCCTGTCTACATTGCAGAGCGGTACCTTCCCGGTGCTGCAATAAGACAGTCAGAGAGAGCTACTGAGAACAGCCAGCACCAAGAGTGCGCAAAATCAGAGCAGGTTGCTGTAGAGGAATGAAGGCAGTGGGCTGATTAACATTGGTAACATGCAGCTGTGGCCTTGCCTCCAAGGCAGTGGGTTGATAGGCATGGACGATGTGCAGCTGTAGCTCGTTCCTGCTAAGTAGTGAAGTAGCCCTGAGGATGGTGGGAGGGAGGTTTGGATGGAGGAGGGGTGGTGTGGTCTGGAGGAAGGAGAAACAGCATGGACAGAAGACTCTGACCAATGGTAAAAGCATTGTTGCACCCTACTGGTTTGTGCTGCAACAACTGGTGCCCTGTGTGAAGCAAACTGAGTTGGACTCAGGCTACAACTGGCACCCAACGTAGCTGAGACAAGCGGGAGAACCTGTGACCCATAACAGATATGGTGAGAGGTGTGCTGTTGACAACTAATTGGTACGAGTGTATTGCAATATTTATTGTCCATCTTAACTCAAATTACAATTGGTCTCCCATGTAGGGCTAACTGAGTTGGACTCTGACTACAACAGGTTGCCGGCAGCCTGGTACCTGTGCACTTTACCACTTTACTGCAGACACAGAACAGCCTCAGCAGTGCGGATATCAGAAGTGACCACTCTGCAGATCCCCAGACTGCTGCCGTGTTACTGTTAGTTGGGCTCTAGCACCTGCTCCTCAAGGGTTCATTGTCATCAAGGCAGCCTGGAGCAGGCATAGGGTACTTGGTGGGGTCAAGGGACCCTACTTTGTCTCACTGAACTCCATGCCATAGCAGATCCCAGAGTAATCTGTGCATGGGATAGGGTTAATTGCAGGGCCACCTGGGTTCTTAGGTGTTCTGAAAGAGCCCAGGAAAATGGCAGCATTTCTGCCAGGATAGGAGCTCAGGGGCCTGTGGGCAATTTGTGGAAGCAAGGGACAGCAGCACACGGTACAACAGCTCCTTTTCTGTGATCCTTGCTGCAGATGGGCCTGGGTTTCTAGAGGTGCCTACTGCATTTCTGTCAAAGGTCTTAACATTCACCTGTTCCTGGAATTAGGTATATCTCAGCTTGCTGTGCAGCAGGTCATCTCAGTCTTCCATAGGTTTCTCTGGCAGCTCTGGTGATCATTATTATGACTGTAGCAGAAAACACAGGTTCAAGGAACTAGCCTAGTTTTTTTTCCAGAGATGAAGATTTCATGATCTTGCAAGGGCTCAGGTTCAAGCTAGTTGCCCAGGCAGACTGGGAGATACCAGGAAACATCACACATATGCCATAGCAAAAGCTTCTGCAGTGATCCAGTTTATTGATTGCTCTTTGCTCCAACGACAGTTTGGTGCCTCCAGAGTCATGGTGTAGGATATTATTTGGTCACAAATGTTACTCATACAAAAGACCCTATTTTCTAGCCTTTCAGTTTCTGGCAGCTTCCCTCATCTTTTTTTTCCTTGTATATTCTAATGTCTATGAATCACTCAAGTGATTTGCCAGTTTCTCTGAAGATAAACAGACTGGGGGCCCTTTAGTGTTTGCAGTGTGGTAATGCGACAGTTCACACTTCCTCTTGCCAACGTGAAAGCTTTGTCTTGTATACACACCCATTCGGTGTGTTACAGGTAAATACAATTTATTGATCGCTCACAGGATGTGACAGAAGAGTTTTTACAATATACAGCATGAACTCAAGTAGGAATACACATTGTACTGGCAAAGCATTGTACAAGTCTGGCTCAATACTGTGTAAACTTTGCAGAGTTATGTGTCCCACGTCTTGCCGGTGACTGGAGGGGGCTTCGTTTTTCCCACCAAGCAGACAATGTTAGCATCTCCTGGCTGTGCGATGTCCATGCAGGTGTTTCAAACGTCAGTCCTTACCAGAGATTGCAGATGGGTGAGACTCAGGCTTGCTGCCAAAGTGCCCCCAGAGGAGGCTGGAGAGGGGCCAGGCGGCCTCACAGGCTGCTGGGAGAACCAGAAGGGAAAAGTTGCTTGCTGTAAGACAGGCTTAAATACGCCTAAGATTTGGGGTGTTACTTTCACAGTAGTGATGACAGGGTCACTTTCTTCACCCGAGTACATGTTGAACATGGAATGATCTTTGAGAGAAGTGTTTTTTTCCCAGGATGGGATACATCCCACTTGCCATAGCCTGGTCTACAGCAGGGACAGCGACACCTACTTCTGCCTGCGCGGACTGCGGAGGAGTTTTGGCAGCTGCCTCAGGAGAGGCACCTCCCGGCGCCAGCGGCAGCCGCAGGGGGCCTCGCCCGAAGCTCATCACCGGCTCACGGCAACAAGACAGCGGGCGGGTCAGCGCCACGCTATCTGCTGTCTGAGCACAAGTCACGCACCGCTTGCGTGCGTTAGGCACTAACCTCCCCGCTGGCGGCCGCGGCGCTGCCGTCACGCTGCTGCGTCACGCCCCTCCGCGGCAGCAGCCGCAGTGCCGAGCGCGGCGGGCCGGGGGGGGGGGGCGGGGGGGCGCTGGCCGGCGCGGAGCAGCGCGGGGGCCGCGTGTGACACCAGCCGCAGCCGCGCAGGCGGCTCGGGTCGGCTCGGCTCTGCGCGGGCGCGGTGCTCGCAACGCGGCCCGGCCCGGCCCGCGGCCCCGCAGCGCTTCTGAAAAAGTCTGGTGAAGCTGAATTTTCTGCCTTCCCCCTCCCCCCAAAAAAAACCCAAAATACCTCCGTCCTGACGAGGTTCAGTATTTCCTAGAGGCCCACTGAGCCAGCAGAACTTTACTGCCTCAGAAACCACATTTCTCTCTCAGTTCTCCACTAAGCTAATTAATGCCACATTACTAGACTCCTGGATTTAATTACAGCTATTTACAAGTATATTTAGAGCTAGGATGAGGAGGCCACAGCTCGTTTCGATTGGATTTCTGTTAGGCAAACATAGGGACGAGTTGTCTGTCTCAGGAACAGAATTGAGCAAGGACGAAGGGGAGATTGAAGGGTTAGGGAAACGTTGCTTTTTTAGGGTGCAATTTAACTGAGCACTGAAGTACATGCTTTAGTCCTTCCCTATTCAGGCCTACATTCAGAAAAGCAATTAGGCACTTAATTAACTTCAAGCACACGGGCTGTTAAGCATGTGTCTAAGTGGTTTGTTGAAAAGGGATAGCATTAAAAGCATGCTTAAAATTAAGCACATACGCTCAGCTAATTTCCTTGCTAGCTAAGCACACTTTTAAATCATAATGGACCAAATTCAGCAATGACAGAATGACATCATTCAGAATTACAGCAAGGTCAGACTTGGTCTGTGGATTTACTGTCCCTCGAGATAAGGAGGAATTAAGCTTGTGAGCAAATAAGAAATCAGACAGGTACTGTGAAGTGTCAGTACTGCACACTGAAATGGTGTTGTGGGTAGGGTATGTACAGGTATTTATGAAAGCAGAATACATCTTTCTCTTCTCATTAACATTCTCAAGAAATTTAAATTTTTTCTTCTTTAGGACAGAGGAGAGAAGTCCAAATGGAAATGTTTCTGCTCATGGGGCAGGGGCGGGGGGGGGGGGCACTGCAGGGAAGACACCTGGAATTTTATATTGTTAGTGTTTAGAAGAGCTTACTTTTCAAAGCACATTTTCTCAAGATGAGAAAGAAGGGCTTTTCTAAGAAAAATATCAAAAGGCAATAAAAAAATTTATATCAAAGCTTATTTCCCTCAATTGTTCTGGGAGAATATTTTTTCTAATAAAATGGGGATTCCATTAAAAAAATAACTAATTTTCCTTAAGTCCTATTTTTCACTTCTGCTAATTAATAACCAGAAAGAAAAAAAAGAGCACTGGAACGCACTGTCCCTTTTGCCGTCTCATCCTAATTTGGGCATTGCAACCCCCGGAAGACTTTTGAGAAGAAAAAAAAATCCCAATTCACAAATCAAAATCAGGTCAGTTGAGGCGGAGGATCCTATGTATTTTCTAAAATTACGTGAATACCTCCAGGCAGTGATGAAAAATAATCCCAGTTCCTGAAAATGTAACGAGCGTTAGCATGGGTATACAGATTCACACTGGATCTGGGGTGCGACTGCTTCAGTCCCTCGCTGCTTGTTCCTGTAAGAGCTCAGCCCGTGGCTGCCCTGGGCTGGGGGATGCGCAGGGAAGGGACTGTGGAGCCCTTGGCAGCAAGGGCCAGGCAATCCTGCTGCGGTGCTGGGGCTCGGGGCTGCCAGAAGCTCACTGCCATGCCAGGACGTGCTGCAGCACCAGGGCAGCGTGTGGACAGGAGAGGGCAAGGAGGGTGGGCACCTTCTTGCTCTCTGTTGGTGACAGGGTCTGACCCACTGGGCCTCACCCCACAAGGGTGACTATAGGGTCAAGGGGGCTCTGGGTTTATTTCTGCCCCCTCACCTGTGGTTCCCAGACAAGGAGGAGGTGGCCCTGTGGCCAGGGGGTACCCAGCGTAGGGTGCCATCAGAGCGAGTAGGGCTACAGGGGAAACAGTGAGGGCCAGGAGGGAGAGACTAAATGAAAACCCCACCTGGCTCAGGGAGCCACTGAGATGAAAATAGCTCAGTAATGTTTGCCATTTTGTTGGCTTTCCCTCCACCTCCACAGCACATACAGTATTGCATCAGGCCACTATGAGACATCAGGTCTATGGTGAACTTCACTTCAAACACACTGGCCCACCTTGATTAGGGCACATCACCTGACATTTAGACCTGACAAACAGCTTTGAATAAAATAGTGATGACGACTGGCAATTTGCGGTCACGTCAGAAGGCACTGCTGATATCAGGGCTGAGTATGTCCCCTCCCTGGAGCAGATACTGCTTCAGCTCCTCAGCTTGGAGCTTTAACCTCTGCTTAGCTTGATCTTCATGTATGTCTTTAGCAAAGAGAAGAAACTGATACATTTTTTTAGAATATCAGAAACCACGTGCTGATATACCCATTCTCCTACCTTGACAGATCTTCACATTTTACCCCCACAGACAGGCCCAGGTATTTGTTTTAGTAAACCCCGCCCTGGTTGTAAGAACACATGTATTGCAACTCATAACTTTTGAAGAGCTAGGAAAATTATTTCCCAAAGCTACCAAGATTTTGGTCATAGACCTTTGTAGCCTTTTATTAACATATTCTGTGACTTTGCTATCAAATGTAACTGGTGATATTAATAAATACAACCACAGTTCCCAAGACAGACCATGACTTTGGAGTAAGGCTATTTTGCTCATACCTGTTAACTGACAACATGGTAGAGCAACAAACTCATTCCCTGAGTCTAGCTGCCTCACCACTGCCTGAAGACTCACAAATCCAAACAGGCAGGTCAAGAACTGAGTCCTACCACTGTGTTTCCTGACCTTGCTCCCAGGAGCAAGATCAGGCTGATACTGGGTTATCCAGAGTTGCAAATCTCTCTCTGCTGCCACTGCACGTGAACACTATCCATGAGCGCACAGAAAAGGTCAAAACTGTACCCATAACAGGTGGAAGCACTTGACTGTAGCATTGCCATTTGTTGTGAGCATGATTATTTAGGGCACAAAACCCAAACATTAATAAGAAGAGATCATATATTGTCCCTGTTGGTCTTCAAAGAGAGGAGGCTGCTTTTGAAACACGTGGTTCAATGTCAGTGTTGTCCCAGTTGGGATCCCCAGCAGTCTCTCAACAACACTGCTGCACCATCTACAAAGTCGGGTAATTCCAGGATTCCTGAAACATGTAGTAGTAATATCTTGGCTTCTTCTAAGAAGAGTTCCAGGCCTGCTGAACTTTTCCAAAAATCTTTATGGAAAGCACAAGGTTCAAAATCAAGTGAACAAACATCATTCTAGTCCAAAAATGACTCAAATATATTTTATTTTGGTAATGAGTAACATGGGAAGCTTTTTCCTCTCTGATCATAAGCAAAGAAGCCAGAAACCAAATGAGATATAATCATAGCTCTGAACAGTCCAAGGATAAGGTCAGAAATCTGGTGGTTCTCATTATAATATCTTCCATTTCCACTCAGTATTCCCTGGGAAATTCTTAGGATCATCCCCTTGCCTGAAAAGTACCATGTTTCTGGTGGCATCAAAAATGGAAGTTGCATTTTGGTGGGAAAAATGGTTTGTGGTTTATTTAATGCAATAGCTGTCTCATCTGTGGCTGGTGTACGAGGCAACTTTGAGTCAAAAAGAATTTTACATATTTTTTCATGTGGATCTCAGACATACACACACACACAAAAAAGACATGTATATTCCTTCTTGAAATTACTTTTTTTGCAAAGCAGGAGCTGTTGGGAGTTCTTGACTTAATGGAAATATAATGATTTAGTGCTATCAAAACGTATTTGTGCTTAGACTAACAAGATGGTTTATAACCAGAATGTTTATTAAATATTCTTCACAGGGGAAAGCAGTTCCCGACAGGTCCTTAAAACATTTTGCATACTGTTCCTCTGACAATGGTAATGGGGAAATTCAGTAGACAAGCAATTGCCTTTTCCCCTTTAAGTGGTGAAATTTATTACAAAATTTCAAAAATGTGAAAAAAACCTGACTTTCTAAAGGAAGGGCTGAAACAGAGGCTATGGCTTCATCTTGTTGTAAAGCTGGCTAAAAGCACTCAGTATTGAAATACTACTAGATGTCTGCAGCTCAAGCTAAAATGAGTGGCACAAAGATACAGGACAAATGCTCTTTCCTTCCTTTTAGAAAGGGTTATGGTGTGAAGAAAAGAAGGATGTTCTCTCTTCTAAGTTGATTTAAAATGTGTTGGTTTTTTCCTATAGAGAGAACAATGGAAAATATTCAGTCTCTTAGTCTGTTTCTTATAAGAAAAGAGAATATGCAAGCTATGTTAATGGCCAAACCTGAAGGTCATGGAATTTGTGATTGCATGGATCTGCTATACTGGGTCTTAACAGAAAATGCTTGATTCTTCTTACAGGACTACTATACCGAATTGCAACAAAATTGCAATGTATCCAGTTTTTCACCAACAAAATACATTCATTCTCCTTTCAAATTTTACCTCTTTTAGCAGTTATGGAGAAGTCTGGGAACCTTTCCAGATGTAAGACTTTAAAGCAGCATACCATATAACTACTCCTTAGTTTGAGGGATGTTCAGAGGGCTGTGTGTTAAAGCAGAAGGCCCCTACCAGTTCACAAGAGGTTATTTCATCCCCCGATCCTTTCCGTCAGTGTGAGAGACCCACACAGAGAATGTCCCTGGTGGCTCACTGTGAGTCTAGTGGAGGTTCCATGGGTGGGAGTTCAGCTCTTTTTTTGTCCTGGAGTACCTCCAGGAGAAATCACCCTCAAATTTTTGCTGCTATTTTTGTGTGAATTGTTTGCAATGGAAAGAGGAGTTTACCATGTACTTTTGTGCTCTATTGTAGACATAAAAGGAAGTATCAAACTTCCACTGCTTATTGGCAAACTGAATAGAAATATCAAAGGGGAAGTCCAAGATGCTTTTTTTCCCTCCCTTCAAAGTCATCACTTCATAGCCCAAACAAACAAATGGCCTTTAGAGAGACAACCAGTGGTTTACTCAACACTGAAAACACATCTCTCCCCAGTGGGGTCACAGCAAACTCACAAAACTGATGTGGATTTTGTAGGGGTGCCCTGCACTGCCAGGAGAATTGCCTTTGAACTCTCCAGGCTTCTGCTTTCTAGAGGCTCACCCTTTAAGAAACACGTGGTCCTTCCTACACCTTTTCCAGATTTGATGCTACCAAGAAAAATATTCATAATCTTTGCTTCCCTGTACAATGGAGTGTTTAAAATGCAAACATTATGCCTAGGCCTTTTAATGTAACTGACTTGGAGCTACATAATATAAACAAATAGCTACTGCTGTATCCTGAAATCTGTAGAGCTCTAAGCAGGTTCAGTCCTGCCATCCCACATTGAGACCAGTGATCTTCACTTTTCTTGGCACACACAGAGATGCATGGGAGCAGTGTTACTCATGGCACCACACCTGTGCCAGGCTGAAATGGGTGACAAAACTTTTGGGGATTGCAGCAAGGCAGTGTGAAACTCCAACCTCCCTGCAGTGATATTATATTATCTGTGCCCACAGGGCAACTACGACAGTGGGAGATGGGAACCATTCCTAAGTAGCCATTCACCCTGATGGTTAAAAAGGAAAAGGAAGAAAACTATTATACATTTGGGGAAAAGCAGAATGCATCTGGGTAGCCAAAGTCCAGGCACAGAAAACCCTTTGGACTCTGACAAGCAAATGCTGGGGAACCGGTCCCTGCTAGGCATGCAGGGTTAAGTGTGTATTTACTGCCCTCTTGCCCCAGTTCACAGCTGGTTTATTAGCTTTTATTGCCTGGCATGCTGGCTTAAGCTAGCAGAGTAGAAGTACAGACATCTGGGCATGGGGAGAGAAAGAGGGAGGATGGTGGTAATGCCATAAACCACCACAGCTGGGAGTGTGAGTCAGAGACCTATGGCCCTTGACAGCCATCCACCTTTGCATCATGGAAAATGGACTCTGCGTTTAATGCCTCCTCTTCTAATCTGCATAGCCAAAATGCAGCCTAAAGGGCAGCGCTGGGGATAGAAGGCAGTCACATGCAGGCATTAGTCTTCTTGTGGATCTGCAAACAGAGAAGTTGACTGCTTCAAAATAATCCACTGGTAGTAGGCTGGGGATAAGAAATCCCCAAGTTCCCTCATCCCTTTTTCCCCACAGCCTTTGGGGTTACATTCTGCCCTGGTGTGCTACTACAGAAAGCCACCTCTTCTCCAGGGGGGCACACATACGCCCTTATGCTGTAGTCAGTGGTTGCTCTGATGCTTGTGCAGAAAAGACCTTGCTTAGACATTTGATAACACAGTGCTCTTCTGTGTTTAATGCTGTACCTGTGCTGTATGTAGTAGTTCTGGGCTTTCTAGGAAAAAGCAACTGGCAATAGTAAAAGCCCCAGCATGCTGGGAGGCACTCTGGCTCTTCTCCCATACAGTGAGGTAAGAGTTCAGCACGGAGAAGGGCTGCGTTGGGTAACTCCTGCAACAAGTTTGGGAGGGGTTACTTGCAGGCTTCTGAGGAGTTTCTGAGCTGTACTTTTTTGATGGTGGGAAACAAGCTGAAAGACTTCCAGTTTACCAAAGCTCTCACAATGCTGGGAAGGCTCAGCTGGCACAAAAGGCTGCAGAAAGCTCCTGAAGGGGAAGGGGCTCTGGGCTTTTCCTGCTTTTGTCTGGGAGCTTGCCATCTAACTGGACCCCTTGATGCTTAGTAAGAGTGCAGCCATCTTAACCATTCCTGAGTCTGAATTCAGTATGTGACTTAAGGATTTGACTGCGAACCAGTATGGAGCCTGGAAGCCCTGAGCGTCGATCCTGGGAGCCCTTGCGGGCAATCGCTCATCATATTGTCTGGTGTCTCCCCACTGCTCATGTTGACCTTGTTTGGAGGAATTACAGTAACTCAGGGTGGTTGGGAACAATCCTTAGCTCATCCTGACCAAACTGTTGTCCAGGCCAAACTGATGATGTTTCCTAGCAAGGAACTACTATCCGCAAACAAACTATTGGCAAACTAGAAAAAAAAGTGCCTTTCCTATTTCTGTAACCAATGCAAGGTTATATTTCTGTGTCACAACCCATCTTCCCTAGCAAGCAGGTGTAGTTTGATGCTGTTTTGGGCTGTTGCTTAGGCACTCGTATTAAAATGTTTGTTTGGAGGCTTGTGTTTGCCAACTTAGCATTTTCCTTATTTCGGTTTCCTTCTATAGGCCATCCAGACAGCGAAAAAAAAGAGCAAAGTGCAGTTTCTAATAGGCAGTCACAGGGTGTTTCTCACAGCTGAAATCTGGTTGACAAGTTGACGCTGTGTTCAGTAAGAGGTTCCCCAAACTTTCCCAGGCAGTGCTGGCAGCTGGCAGAAGTGGGCTGAGGCAATCAGAGCTGTAAGTGACCATTCAGACAGAGGGACGAGAGCAGCAAGTGCTGGCCAGGTGCTTGGGAAAGCCATGTAAGAACCACTCAGGCAGCCAGGACCACTTTGGTGCTACTTCCCTGGATGTCTGCAGGACCCCATGGCTAAGGTCTGAGTGCCACATTCAAGCCCATCTCTGTGCCAGATGATGTGTGCAAGGCCATACACATAGAGGCAGGAGCTGAAGCTTCCCACCATGTAGATAAGCAGGAGTTGACAGCTGTCAGTAACAACAGGGTACGGGGCAGTGTGAGAGCTCTTCAAAACTGGCCCCATACCCCCGCATGGCTTTGGTCCTAGATGGGGGCTGAGGTAGCTGCTGCTCATTGGGCAGCATCGTAGCAGCAAAAGTCTCACACCTTCATTTCAACAGCCTGGCAAAACAGTGGGAATTAAGTAATTTCTCCCTCTCTCCCTGAACCTCTTGAAAATGCACTTAGTTCACCCCCTGTCATTCTTCAGCTGTTGTCCACCTGGTTACATTCAGCAGGGACACTTTCAGGCTCATTTGGAGACCTGTTGAGTGAAACTGTTTTAAAAATCCTTACAGCTCTTTTTCCTAGCCCAGCCTGGGGTGTCTGAGGGTGACACAAACCTGCCTAGAGTGGCCACTGTGGCAATGTGCTGTGACAATGACCCTGGCTCCATGTCAGGGCTGTTGGTGTCCCAGCTGGCTGCTGCTGGCACACATGTGGCACCAAAACACAACTGGTAAAAAATTGGTTAAAAAAAAAAGCCAGCTTTGAAGGCAACTGACTGGTAGCCATTTCACCTGGATGATAGGCCTTTCCTGTCCTTCCTCCTTTTACAAAGAAAGTTATTTTCTCTAGGTCAAACACAGCCAAAAGGTCGGCTGTGGTGCTAGCACAAGCAAGAGAGTTGATGAAGCTACCCTTGCATCCCCAAGGTCTGAAATGACCTGTGGTCAAAGATGGTCACCTTTGAGTCTATCCTGCTTCATTATGGGGGCCATATCTGTAAGAAAATAGTTTTGCTTTGGTAACATTCTGTTAACAGAAAACATAAAGCATTTTCTTTCCCTTTGATATTTGTGACTATGAAGCATCTCAGCTATAGGCAGTAAATTAATAAGAGTAATGTTGAGTATGTTGCAAACAAATGGCAAAATTGAGGTTTCTTGCCACAGGCTATGCAGCCTTGCAAACTCAGCCAGACATGCTTGGCCAGCACCTGCATGCTTGCTTTGTTGCTGTTGTTGGCATAGACTGAGTCAGTCAAACTTGCAGAGGGCTGGTTTACAACTGGACAAGGCCTTCAGACACTTCAGCAAACAGCCCCATCTCCGATTACAGCAATCAGGCATCTCTCCTCAGATGTTCAATGTTCAAAGCCCTGAGAGTCCTGGACTTTCCCAGCAGATTCCTTTGGAATGTAAACAGTCTTCAGATCCCCCACCAGGTGCCAGCAGGCTTCTTGGGGTTGCTGAAGGGGAAGTCCTCCTGACATACTGAAACTAAATAATAATAATAAATAATAATGATAGTAATAATAGTAATAATAATAATGATAATGATGATTAAAGTGTGTGGGGTTTTTTTGCCTCAAGGGAGGATGCTAGTTTGGGAAGAAGCAGTGGCTGTCACTAGAGAATGTTATTCAGAACAGGTCAACTTAAAATATGATTTGCTGGATATTGGTAAGGTATCTACTCAGAAGTCTGGCCAGCAATGCACTGACAAAGCAGAGGAATGTTTCCTTTGGCTTGAAGTGGAAATGTTGAAACAGATGTTTTAAATAAAGATCCTGGCACTGCAGATAATGAGCATCTCAAACTACGTTTGTAAGCACTCTGGGGATACTAAAGAAGTTACGCAAAGCCACTTTGACTCTTTTTTGACCCCATAGACAGACAAGGGGACTCTCAACCTCTGGGCTCTCTTCTGGCACTGCCTTCTCAGATAACCTTGAGCAAGTTGTTTCATCTCTCGTGCTTCAGTTTTCCCAGACACAAAAGCAGGGTGCCTACCACAGGCCTCCTTCGTGAAGCAGGCTGCAGAAAGAGGCGTGCATGATAATCTTTACTGATGCTGTAAGGCACAGTCATGAAAATGTAAATACTGGCACTGTTCCTGCAGTTTGGGATGGCACAAGAGGGTAACAGGTATCAGGGACAGGGCTTATGGAAGGAGTCCTTGCCAGCTTGGGGGCCTGTATCTATGTGAGAGTAACAGGAGCACCATCTGAATGGTACATTATCTGATGTTAAAATATTCATTAGGAAATTATTTGAATTCCTTTATTCTAAATCTCACCAAGTCTCTGTGTCTTTAAATCATTTCTGTGTTGTTTGTCTCTTCCTTTTTTCATTTTCTTTCCCTCTCCGAGGGTTTCCTGTGGGCCTCCTAGTTACTTCTGCCCCCATCTCTCCCCTGTGCACCGACTTCTCTTTTTTCCAGTCTCTTCCAGTTTGCTCCTCCCTCCACCAGCAGCCTTTCTGAGCCATCACTGGGGGTCCCCACCACTGGACTATCCCTTGGAGGGGAGCACCCAGGTGGTGTGGGGGTGATGAACAAATGACAGTCCCACAGATGGAGCCCTTTGGCCAAACGTGGCCACTCATCAGTAGAGAGAGCATCCTTGGTGAGAACCAGGAATGACCTGAGCCCCACTAAAGTGCCATGACTCACCTGGGACCACCTGGCAGTAAGAGTCCTGCTACTTCTCCTGCCCTGGCAGGGAGTTGTAGGGATGTCCACAGCAGCAGGGTGGTAGCTGAGGGCCTGTTCTGGGGGGCAGGTGGGAGTGCAGCCTGCTGAGAAGGCTGCCCTGCCTGGGTACCCACCCTAACCTAGGCAGGGCAGGCACTGGGAAATGGCCCAGCCTGTGCCAAAGGCATTGCTACTCCCTCGGGGTGGCTGGCTATGGGAGGAGCCATGCTACTGAGACAGGGATTGAGCTGGCAGGGCAGGCAAGGTTTGAAGAGGTCCAGAAGAATGCTGGACCCACTCGTTTGCCTCATCAGCACAGAGCTGTCAGTGTGGCTCCTTGGCTGCTGGTGCTGGTGCCCACTTGCATGGGGCAGCACCAAGTGGCTGCAGTGCATGAGGCTCTGAAAATGCTGACAGGGACATGTTTTCTTGTCATGTTGTCCTCACCACCACCCCCCACCCCTCCTTTTTTTTTTTTTTTTTAAATGTAAACAAAAGAGTTCGTTTCTGGCAAAGGAAAATACTAATGAGAGAGAAGCAGGCATGAAGGGACACAACAGGAAGCACATGGCAAGCCACGATGGGCCTTGACATGAACTTTCTATTTTTAAAGTGGCTTAATATAGTCCTGAAAAAAATGTCTTCATTGTTCTGAAATATCTCCTTGCTCTCCTTAAAAACATCCTGATTTTATAGGCAGCAGAACAGGTTGGTCCTTTGCCACCTAACAACTATATTTCATTACCAGATCCCAGATATATCCTGGCCCTGACAATACAGAGTCAGTGCAGAGATCGGAGCCTGTCCCTAAGCAAAGCTCCTTCTGCCCCCGCTACAGAAAGCATTTCTTTTCCTAAAACATAGGCAACTGAAGCAAAGGTTTCTAATCAACAGGAGAATGACATTTTTAAATACTTAGAATCAGGAGCTGAAGGAAGGAAAATTATATCAGCATGAGGTCCATCCAAGAGATATATCAGTTATTTAACTGGTAAGTATATGCAGAAAGATCAAAGTCTCCTTCTGTGATGAATAACTGTGATTCACACAGCTGGGAGGTGCAAAGAAATTACTCTAGCTAGCTAGTTGTCACTTGTTAGCCAGAAGGAAAGTATTTATTTACACTTACTTTAAGGTATCCCTTTTGTTCCACAAATGTTTAAAGTACTACCCTGTAGCAAATGGCAGGTGAAGTAGGAAGAACAGTGTGTTCTTGACAGAAGAAATAAGTCACAGTTCCCTCCCACCACCAGAAAGGGAAGTCAGCACAGCTGGAATGGCAAACAGCACCAGGGGAAACCACCTCTTCGTTTTCACCTCCCCCTTCTCTAGGTCCTACAGCAGCGGGCCCACAGGCACTGAGGTTGCAAGCAAGGGGGCAAAAAAGACCCACGCAGGCTTTCCAGCTTGTTTTGACACGTCAAGTGTTTGGAAAGCAAAGCGAGGTGAACTCTGGCCCTGCTGTGTCCAGGAGCAAAATCCTCTGGTGTTTCCAAGCTTCCCCAACAGCTGGGAACTTGTGTTTCCCTGCAGACCTGTGTGACCAAGGTATTTCCCAAAAGATGCAGAAGCCTGCAGCAGCAGCCACCAGGGCATGACGACTGCTGGTGGCCCTGGAGCACCCAGCTCCTTGCATGAAAGAAAGTTGTCTAGGCAAACAAACATGACCCCAGCAAAACAGACCACTCTGCCTTCTAGCAACCCAGGATGAGACAAGGAAATAAATATTCTAGAGGTGGCCACATCATGGCCACTTCCGCCAGCAAGTCCATTGCCCACTCAGGGAAGGAGCTGGGGCTCCCTCCCTTCTCCCCACAGCCTGCTTCACAGATATGCCATGTCCTTCAGAGGCTCCCTGGACTGTCGGTCCTTGTCACTACCCCATGGCTGCTTTGCTTGCCCCATTGCCTTTTCCAGTGACCCCTCTCCCTGACCCTTTGCATCCCTTCTCTATCTCCTGGGTGCCCTCTTCCCCCCTCTCTGCCTACCCCTGCTTCCTACCAGACCCCTGCCACCCCAGCCAGGCTCTACGTGCTCCTCCCTCCCGTCCCTGCCCTCCCCACCCCAGGGCCTTGCTGAAGACAAGCAGGGAAGATGAGCAGGGCTATGTTTTGGATGTTGCCATGCTGGGAAACAGCCATGAATGGCCTTTGCGCTTCTGAGCAGTGGAGGGAAATCTGAGGCCTTGACAAACAAGCGCTGGGGCTTTCAGATGTCCTTCAGACCCCATCCTTGCTGTAAATCTAATCCCCATCCACAAGCAAAGGCACCCATTCAGCACAGAAGGTACTGCCCCGAGCCGGGCACCCCAGGGCTTTGCACTGCAGAGGGTGGCACTGGCTGCCGGCTCCTGGCAGAAGGGCTGGGGCTGGCTCAGGCCTCCAGCTGGGGAAAGGCTCCCGTTTTCCTGGGCCTCTGCACTGTGGAATGAAGTAACCCACAGCCTGCCATGCCCCCGTTGCTGCACAGGGCTTCTGGAGGCCTGAGCCACCTGGGAAGAGGCATCTGTTGCTCTCCTAGCTAAAAAACGTAGAAACTTAACTATTGTGTAGTAAAGGCAGCAAAAGCTGTATTTTCGCAGCATGGTCTTGGCACAGATTGCTTGGGTCCACTAGCTCAGTTTAGTATCAGATTAGTATCAACCTGAGGTGTTTCTGAGGACTTTTTAAGATGTGGAATGAAGGCCCATCAGAAGGTGCAAACTGCTTCTCTGCCCCACAGCCCTTCCCAGGGCCGGCCCCACACCTCCCTATGCCTGTGGGCACAAAGGGGAACGCTGAGGAGGCAAAGTTTCACACAGCTTCTTCCTATAGCCATCCCAGCTACTGTCTGAAGAGGTACATACAGGAGCACAGGTTAAAGCTGAAGAGGAAAAGGATGCACAATACAAAGTGAAGGTCAAGTGATGATGGGAGGCGAGAAGACAAGGCAGGAAGGGCAGCGCTATGCTGTGATGGCTACATTTTTGTGTGTTGCCTGGGCTGTGTCTAGCACAGCAGAACCCTGGGCCTGAGGCATGTTGGCTTGGCAGCTGGTAAATAAAGGTGTTTATTTTATGTTTTATTTCATTCTCAGCCACACGTGCTGTGCGCTGCTCCCCTGCTCCCCCCTGTGCTGTAAACAAGATGGAGAATTGCTGATATCATCAACTTCCAGGCACCCGAGTGACGCAGCAGCCCTAAAGTGGGAGCCGAGCCCTGCCACGCACCCCCCCACAACCCCCCACCCCATAGACACAGGTGAAGCTACATTAAGCCATAAATGCTGTTTTCTTCAACTAAGTAGGCAGCCAGTCTCCCAGTTCAGGCTGCCACCTCAAGCTGGGTAACATCAATACACCTCCATGTGTCATGCACTGCTGGGGTGCCCACACGTGGCATTTGCCACTAGTGGAGAAGGGGAGGAGAAAACTTCTCCCTTGCTTTCCTTCAGTTTTCATCTGTGTTTCTTTACTATAGACCACAGGCCTGCAGGCTGGCTTTCCCCTTGTTGTACATCTTCTGCTTATACCCCATTAGTGGTATACAAGTATGGCCAGATGCTTCCATGCTGTTGCTGCCAGCCTCGAGTGAGTTGGTCCCTGACGTTGTGTGGGTACAGGGTGAGAGGTGGGAGCAAAAGCCATTACTACCACACCGACTCACAGACCTAACCTAAGAGACCTGATGCTAGAATGTGCATGGGCTCTGTGTTTCCTCAGAAGGAGTCTTGCAGACCTCTGCCAACATGCCTGCTGAGCTGCACAGTGCTGCTGCTACCCTGGGGGAAACAGGGTCTGCTCCTGGATGTAGAAACCAGAAAAGTGCACACACTCTGTGGTGCAGATTTTGGAAGTAAAGAGACTCGGTATGCGAGAGCCTTGCTAGGAGGATGGAGAGTCTTCCTGCACGCAGAAGCAGAGTGAAGCCGTGAGGCAATGTGGGAAGACATCCACAGAAAACTGATGATACCTGGCACTGCTCTTAATAAGACTTTCAGCTTTCAGGCCCAATTTTTTCAGGCCTGGGTAGCTGCTTTGGGATGAGGTTTTCTTGGGAGCATGGAGGAAATGGCAGCCAAAACCCTTTGCAAGAATGAGATTGGGGAACAAACACTGTTTAACCCAGTGTTTTGGCAGACATCTAATTTTGGCAAAGCTGCCGTGCCCCGACGTGCTGGAGCAGGGCTTTGCATTTAGCAGGGAGATGGCTTTTAGTCAGAGAAGGGAGTTTTGCTGTTGTTGGAACAGTCTGCCCAAATCTGGTCAAACTATAGAAGCTTTTTGAGAAATTTCAGTTTGCATGCCCTCAAGAAAAAGCTCACTGGATCTTCCTCAAGAACAGTTTGCACTGAACATGTTTAGTACCAGGATTTCAGAAAGATCCCTGCTCAAGGCTGGTGCAGAGTGCTACCAGACTTAGGCACCAGGGTGAGTAGTGGTGCTAACACTCCTTGGGAGCCCTGGCTCCTCCTAGGCCTAGGCAATATGGAGAGGGCAGATGCCTACCTGAATGCATATGGACCAGGCACCAAAAGTGGGAAGAGAGATGAGTGGAACAGGTAGGGTAAAAGCCTGCAAGTCAGGGCCAGAGGATCAGATTAGGACTCCATACAATACATGTCACTTATCATATGCTGAAGGCTAAAACATATTAATTATGGTGCTGCAGCCTCTTTACATAACTGCCAAGAAAATCTACATCTGCCTTTCCTTCCCATTTTATCTTCTATGCCGCATTACCCCTTTGTCCTGTCATCTCCTCTCCTTCCTCTCCAATGCCCTTCCCTCTGACTTTGACTGCTGTCCTTTCTCTGCTCTTCTGATAACATCAAGATTTTGCTGCTGGCCCCTGTAATTGCTTAAGTGTTTATTGCTTTGCCCTTACACTGTCACACTACCTTCCAGTGCAGTCCAGCCTTCCTATAGACCACGTCTGACATTGAGGGCATCTGTGTTTCTTGAAGCACTGTGCTCCCTCCAGCATTGTTGAGTCCTCTCAGCTGATCCATGTTAGCTGGCAGGTAGCATTTGCCAAACTTTCAGTCCATCAGTACGGATGGTGACTTAGATGTTCTTACATGCTCTCATCTCTCTCTCCCCCATTCTTGAAATTACCAGTTCTCCCTAACCCACCTGGGACCCACCCCCCTGCCCACCTTCTCCTGTGGCAAAGTATCTCCTGACTCACCCCAGCCCCTGGTTTGCTTTACACTTCTTCCCTTCCTGAAAGTGGTCTTCTGGGGCTGAGGACCACTGCCAGTGTGTCTATGACCAGGCTGACTTCCTGCGTTACAAATTAATTTTCTTGTTCTTCCTTGTTCTTATTGAAGCATTTCTGCATCTCTAACTTCATTTATTCTGGCTCCTGCCTCTCCACCAGAACAGAGACAGGTTTTTTTTCTCATAGAAAAGTTATTTTCTGCCTTCCTTTCCCCTCTTGCCTAGTTCCCCCAGGGACCCTAGCCTTTATCTTCAACTCCCTTTGTTACCTCTTCTGCAGCTTCTCACGTTGGCTTTACACAGAGAAACTGAGCTAATCTTGCCTCTCACAGTGGTGGGAGGGAGACCCTTGTGTCACCCCATCCTTTCCAACTCCTGCTGTTCCCTCATTGAACCCCAGGAGTGACAGCTCACTGGATATTCCTTTGGACCAATTCAGCTCACTAACCCTGCGGAAAATGTCCTTCTGAGGCTTTTAGATGTGTTTTTTGCTGCAGGATTTTATTGGGCTGGATTTACAATAGTGAATTGAAAGTCAATGGGGCAGGGGAAGGGGCAGCATCTGGCCAAGGAGAGAAAGGAGGCAGTGGGTGGAGGAGTGGGACCTTCCTCTTTCAGTGGCCACAAGCTGTGAGATTGGCTCAAACCACTGACTGTAGCTTCACCCTCACTTTCCTCTGGATCTTTCCTTTGTGTTACAAATGTGTCTCCTTAAAGAACACCACCTTTGATTTCTCTTGCTTTCCAGTGATGACCTCCAGGTTCCTTTCCCTTTAAGCTCACTGGCAAATGAGTTTTACATTCTCTCTGGTCTAGAGTCTTCAAACAGGACTCCTGAGTTTCTGGCCGCCTCTTTCCTAGCTAAACCTCACAGCCAAATACTCATTAACAGGTGTTTTGATCTGCCCACTCCTCTCCCCACAAACCACGGTGGTCATGAAACCCTCGCCTTCCCTGGCACCAGGACTCCAGCCTTCTCTGGCACCTGTCTCCCAGTCCTCCCTCCTCTCCTCAGTCTTTGTCACCATGGGTAGCGTGGAAGCCATCTTCATCAGAAAGCTCCCTCTGTGTTTTCCCATTCAAGCTGTATACAGATTCAAGTCTATGAATACTTGAACAGATTCTTTTGACGACAGTTTTATTGTGAAGATGACAGTTTACCCAGACGGCAAACTCTCATAGTAACTTAGGCAAAGAGAGCCTTGGCTTCCTACCTAGAAAATAGGCAGATTTTGCTACCATCTCTTCTAATAGCCTAATATGCTCAAAGGCTCTACAGGAGGAATTTTATCTTGTAGTATTGCAGTATTGAGGAGGATCAACAGCTTATTTCATTATAGGAAGCAAATCTGAGTAAAAAGCAACTTATACTGATGTAACTGAATTTATGCTAGTGCTTTTAGTGGCATAACTATGTTAGCAAAAAACACCCATACTTCGAACTGACATAGCTGGAAAGATTTTACACATACGTGGGTCTACAGATTTATTTGCCTCAGTTGTTTCTGTCTGTGGTTCTGGTTATTTATTTTGGTTTGTTGTACCAAGTCAGGTGCACAGCATGCCAAAATGCTCGGTCACTGGCTAGTGTGAACATCTGAGTCCTTGGGCAGGCCTGGGGCACCTTTCAGCACCTGTGTGAGCCCAGGTTTGGAAACCTGAAGTCCTCTCTGCTGCTTCCTGGGGCAATGGCTTGTAGAGCATTTTTTGCAGGGAAGTGTAGCAGCAGAATTTTGTAAGAGTTCAAGTGTGTGCCTGACACTTCCGCTTCCTCCATCCTACATTTACTTCCCATACTTTTTGCACTATTTAAAAGAAATAATTTTATTTCCATATATTTTTCCTCTATCCAGCATTAATGCAGATCATACTTGGATCAGCAGAATTTGCATATCACTTTTAGACCAGCTGAGATATCCTTCTGCAGCAGGTGAAAAATATCCCTGTGGTAATAGTGATTGGTGATCTGAAGAACAGCAGCCTTGTTGGTGAGGGAAAACCACATTCCTGGAATTGCATACCTGCATTTTCTCCATTGCCCCAGCAGCATGGTGGTGCAAGGAAAGCTATTTTGCCACCAAGAAGGCAGTCAGGGGTGACAGCTCAGACAGGAGGTCAGCAGGGAATCAGGGGTATCAGCTCAGGGCTGGAACAAGGCACTAGCGAGATCTGGGAAGGAGCAGGGGAGAGGATGGGTGAGAGGCAGGTGTGCAGAGCCAGGAGGAGTATCTTCTGCACATTATAATGAGCCCATGCAACAACTTTGTTACAGAAAATGGAATGGCCTCCGTGAACCGAGTTGGGGAAAGAGAGGCGCTGCACCTCCTCACTCTGCCTCTTCCTTGCTCCTTGCAGACAATGCTGGGTCTCTGGGAATGTGGCACTGCCATTGGCTTCAGCAAACATGCATTTTCCAGGACATGAGACCTCTTGTGAGATGCAAGCAGGCACAGTCCTCTTCAGACATGCTGATGGGATCAGAATAGCAGCTGAGTGAAAAGTGAAGAATGAAAAGTGACACAGCATGACTCGGAAAAAGGCTCACTGGTGATGTGAGTAGCAGCAGAGAGTCACTTCCACATGAGCAGGTGTAGGATTACTGCTATATGTGCTTCTGAAAGGCCAGAAGTAATTCCTCAAGGCTGAGCTGAACCTCAGAGGAGACCAAACCCCATCTTGTTGCCACAAGCTGAGGCACAAGGGGAGTCCAAAGATGGCAGCCAGTGCTGGACACACTGCCTGCTGAGTTTCAGCACGAAGCACAAGGGCAGTTATTAAAACCACTTGCAGAGCTGTTCGCTAAGGGAACTGTCAAGGTCAATGCCATGTCCTACATTCTCTTATTTGGTGTATAAATGGGAAGAGACAATAAAAATACTGTATAAGTTCCTGTTTCAGACTTATTTGGTGATGGGATATTTTGTTTGGTTCATTAATATATATTCCACAATGCATGGATTTGTTTTTCATCTTGAAAGAGATTCTTTTTCTTGCAATTAAGACAAGGAATCAAACCAGGCTCAGAAGGCATGAGCTGGCTCCACTGCTGTCTGCTCACACACAGCAAGGTGCTTCTTAGCCAGTGGAGAGCCTTTGCTCTATGCCGGCCTGTAACATTTGGTTACTGGGTTACTGCAGTAGAACCGATGTCACAGATACACCAGGTTTCTTTACTTTTCCTAAAGATCTGTCTGGAGGCTTGCTGTACCCCTGTGCAGTCCTGGTTTGGAACCCTTGCTAGATTTTTTTCTCACAGTCAGAAGCACACGGAGACATGATTTTCCAAGGGTATATCACCCCTTTCTTCTCAACGTTGATCTGGGTCACTATTGCTGGACTATGAAGACTGAGGTTCTCCTAAACACTGGTATCACTGGGAAGAAACGCTGAGAATTGTTTATATTTCAGCAAGAGGAACTGTATACAGTGAATGACAACTGTAAGAATTCCCTAGAAAAAAAAAAATTTACAGACACAGGCCATTCAGTGTGGTGGTAGTTGACACCTTTCTGTGGACATCTTGCTCTGGGACAGCTGCATAGCTACATGCATGGCTAGTACAGTGTTCTCTGCAAGCCCATCAGTTTAATCGAAGGGAGCTTATAGGAGTGGTCTCAACAAGGCAATACAGTAGTAATTTCAAGTGCCCTTGCATCACTCTTGAAGGTGGTAAGTCCTGCAGAAGGCAGGCACTGTCTGTGGCTCCAGAGCCTGTTGATACACAGCAGGTTACAGAAATGGTCCCTGCAGAGCTTAACATAAAAAGCCACACTATGATGGAAGTAGAGTGATTTTTCCTCAGAATCTCAGGTAAAGAACCAAAGAGCATCTTCCAGAAAACAATGCAGAGATGACACAGACAAAAGGGGTACTTTTGCATATTTTGACAGGACACTTTGCAAGAACACCAGGAGAAAAGCCCACACATTTAAAAAGAAATCAGACAGGATTGCTTTGCAGCTGTCTCCCTCCTTGCTTACACTTGCCTTAGGGCCAGCCCTGCTGCGTTTCAAAGACATCCTGCGTCTCCACAAGCTTTGTGTGTTTGTTTCATCTCAGCATCTCTGCCCTCCAACTCTTCACTGGGGCCTTCAGAGATTGCTCCCTTGTTTCATGCTGGGTTTTTGCAATGACAAGGGTGGGGACCAGTTCCCCATGCCTGTTTCCACCCCCACTTAATATGCACTCCCTCGATCCTTTGCATTGCATATCAGCTCTCTGCTGCTCCAGGCTCATCTGCCCAACCTCAGTGCCGGAGTCCTGTGACCGCCCTGTAGCTAGACTGCCTTAGCTGTTTCTTTCTGCAGGCTGAGGAGACTGAGGACATCCTTCCTGGTCTGGGCAGGGAGAGATGGTTTGGGTAGTGAAGTGCATTTATTTGCCTTCTTGGGAAGTTGGGCAGCAGAGATTTCCAAAATTGTTGGTGGGCTATAAAGAGGGATTAAAGAGGATAGGGAAGTACCTTGGTCAGGGCAGGCGAAAGCTGTGACCAAAGCAATCACCACTGTATGAAAAAAGTGGATGACAAGATTGTGGCTGGATGACCGTTGGGACAGGTGTCAATCACACCATCTGTACCCTGGTACTGTGCTGACAGCCAAAGAAGAAGGTGCAATTGGTGCTTTCCTCGGGTGTTTTCCATCAGTTGGTAGAAAGGTATTCTTTTTCTATCAGGAATAAAATGTAAAAGTATGCACAAAGTAGAAATCTTTGTGTAAGTATGTTTTGCCCTGGTTTATGATGCAGTGGGTTCGGTTTAGGTAAGCTCCTCTTGTGACATTAGATTTGAAGTCCTAAAGAGCAGCTGCGGTCAGTACCCAGACACAGCTGGAGCCAGAGGTGTTGGTCCGTGGCCTGAGGTCCAATTCTGAAATCTAATTCTTTAAATCACTTTTTTTTTTTGCCTTTTTTCTGTTACAGGCCAGGTAACAGGTTCTTAGTGACAAGCTTATTGTGTGGTGAATCCTGATGGACACTATTATTCCTGACTCACCCCAGGAATAATGAAACACAAGTGTCTGTCAGTCCTTACCAAGGCTGGGAGCCTTAAGCTGTGTTTCTTAAACTTATTTCTGAGTATCTACTAGCATCTGAAAGTGCCTGTGCAGGCAAGTGACTGCCATTTGGTGCTTTCTCACTTGAATTTGGCAGTCCCTGTTGGTTTGTTCAGATTTCTTTGTCAAAGAGCATGTTACCAAAATTCCCCTCTCAGCCAGTAGCCCAAGGCATGGCTTGTTAAGTAAAGATTGTGACCCATGCAGATGAAGGGCCATTGGCCTTATTTACACTAACACTAACTAAGCTTCTTGCCTTCCATCTGGAAATCACTGAAGATTCATCTAATCAGAGCTAGCCTGACTCTTAAGAAAGTTAAAACAACTCTGCTAAAGGTGTGAACTCCATTTCTACAAGTAAAAGCATGCTTTGTGTCTTCTGAAGGGGTGGAGTGCAGCTAAGTTGCTTGCATTTCTGTGGACTGAGTTTGCAGTTTTAGTTGAGTCATCCCAGTTTTCCCACTTGTCCCTGGGAGGTGGGCCAGCAATGGCCAAACTCCCCAGTCCTCCCCGTTGCATCCTGACGCTTCCCTGTGCCTGACGGCTACAAGACACCTACCACATACTACACTGCCATGAGCTGAGAGGAGGGGAAATTCCAGGAGCAATGTGGGAGAGAGCAGGATGAGGCATGCAGCTGGGTCCCAGGACAACCCTGCTGGCTTATTTCCTCCTGTGACTGAAGACTGGGGGTTGCTCTTCAAAGGGGTAGCTTGGCTCTTGCCGACCTGGCAGTCTGTAGTTATTGTGTTCTCTTTCTGGCAGATCTGAAGGTGGCTTCAGCTCTGTGTCTCGTCACCTGGTCACTAGGTGACCCTGGGAAAGCAGCAGGAAGGTCAGCCAGGGATGAGGAAGAATGAGACCTCCCCTTTCAACAACATCCCGTGCAGTTAGGATGCACTTGGAGTAACGTACAATCATTTCTGGGCCTCAGCAAAATGACAGTGTCTCTTGCATCCCCAAGTCGATGAGAATTGGGGTCACGGTGCCATTTCCAGGAAATCTTCTAGATCTTGCCCTTTGACATTGAGATAAGATCACTGGCATATATGACAAAATGGGTGAGAGAGGATGCTGTTCTGGCTATGCTGTCATCTAGCCTGCAAGCTAACTCAGTCCCCCCATGACACCCAGCCCCCTGCTCATACACCCTGGAGAAGCACCAGTTCATTTTGAAGTCCTTTTAGGATAGGGGAGCTAGTTCACTCTGAAACAAACGCAGGTGCAGCAGGGAGAACAGTTCACCCCAGGATGGCCTGAGGAGGTGGTATGGGCAATCTGCACCATGTTTGCCTTCCTTTATTCCATATCATCCTTCAGCACTGTCCCACACAGGTACCCCCCAGGCACCAGCTTCCCCATGACCTCACCTCACATGGTGTGGCATGCAGCAGCTTGGAGGCGTCTTCAGTTTCATGCTATAAAAGTACCTCTAAAGTGGCCTGCAACACAATCTCATTCCTTCAGACACTTTGAACTGAGGAAATACAGAAGAAACATCCACTGTGTCCTAAAGCCCCAGCTGTACTGCATGGAGCCAGAAGAGGGCTGGGGCAAGGCCCACTGTGACCTGGATGCGGTCACTGTGCTCTAGCCCTGAGCAGTACGAGCACAGACACTGGCAGGGGCTGGCTGGGGCAGAAATAGTTCATGTGTTGGGGAAAATATGTTTGGCAGAGCACCACAGCTCATGAGGTCTCCAGTGCATGTCACTTCTTTTTAAGAGACAGAGAGAGCAAGAGTTGTCAATATTTCATGACATCACCAGCTACCGCGCTTTTGCCTTCCAAATGTAATTGCTTGTTATATGTTTATTACCTGTAGGAACATTAACTTGCAATTACTGGCATAACTTAGCTACTGATGAAAGGTCCTTTTTATTTGGTTTGCTTTCACAAGCATTTGCTTGCTGTAATTAAGTAACCACAGTTCTACCTTCATTAACAGGGAGAACTTTCTCTTTCAAGATGACTGCCTGGAAGGTAAAACAGCACTCGTGCCAAGGAAAATTGTCAGGGGGCACACCTTCCCCTTTCAGTGCTTACCACATGGAAAAGGGCAGAGCTAGCAATGGAAATATGGTTTAGATGCTTTCTTTTTAAGAAGATGTTCTGCCTTGCGAATAATATTTAATGGTCCTTATTTTAAAGTGCAGCACAGAACTCCTCTTTGCGTGGATAGAACTTCTTCATGAAGAACAAGAGGTATCTGCATATACACATGCAAGTCAAGAGAAGGTATTGCGAAAAAAAAGAAAAAAAAGAGGATAATAAATGCCAGCCTTATCCTGCTGATCCCTTTGCTTCTTCCTATACCCATCTCTTTTTCCATAACCTCTTCATGACTAGGAATGTTCCCATAAAGTGCCATGGCCAATGACACACCAGTGATTATAATTAGAGAGGAGCCCTTGCCGCTGGCCAAGTGAAATGCTGTTACCAGCTGGGATTTGTTTGACTGCTACAGTGCAGCAGAACCAGTGGGTGTAGGTCACTCGCAGGGCAGGGGGGATGATCTGGTCCAGCTTTTTGTTTGCAGAAGCACCCAGGGGTTTAGGAGGCACCTGTGCTGCAGCCCAGCTTGTCCGATACAGAGCTGTCAACTTCTGTTGAGGCACTGGCCAGACCCTGGCAGTGAATCACCCAGAGGACAAACCAACAGCTGCCTTACATCGGGGAGTCCTAAAGCACTGCTTCTATGTGCCCTTTTCTATACATGCACCCCATTTATCTGAGGTGAAGGCGCTATAGCTCTTATCCCGAGTATACATTTGTGTGGGGGAGAGTATGTAAATGCATGGAGCAACTAACCCAGAGGGAGGTATAAACTATAGGTAAAGCCCAGGACTCCTGAAGGCCATTGCAGATAGCTCAGAGTGAGTGGTAAAAGAAATGCTATGGATCATACAGTCAAAATATCATGACTACCAAACTAAACCACAGCCCTGACAGCTGTGTACCTGGGAGGGACATATGGATTTCCTTTCTACAAAACCACAGCAAGCTCTGCTGTAGCACAGGGAAAATTCCCACCAGAAAGAAGGAAAGATTCCTGCTGTAGGGCCAGAAAAGCATCTGAGGAATTATCTAGGATGACTCACAGAAATGCTGCTTTTAACAGACAGAAAGATCAGCTCAGCATCACCTCAGGAAGTTCTGGTCTGTTGTAATATGGCACTGCAAACGCAACTCTTGCTCTGTCATACAATCAAATTCTTCTGCCTGATTTAGGCAGCACTTCATTTCAGTTAACGGAAGACTTTTGTAATTTTTGTCAGTAAGATTACAAGATTCTTCTCCTTGATGTTCCTGATGTTAAGGCCTTTAGTCTCCAAATTAACCCATTGTCTCCCTGGAGTTAAACTGAAAAGCTGGAACATAAGCTGCACTCCATGTCACACCACAAGAATTGTGCTTGTTTAGAGTTTTTATAGGCCCTTAAAAATAAAACTTTTATTTTCCTGGGGGGTCGGGGGTGGGGGGAAGCCTCTGTTTATCCAGAATATCAATCAGAAGAGTACAGTCTAATTCTCCAAGCTCATTTGAATGTTTTCAGAGGAGATATGCTTACTCACGTTCTTAGTACTTTGTACATCCTACTGCTTCGTCACTGCTATAATTGGTAAAAAAGTGTACAGTCTGGGGAGAAAGTCTGTGTGAGCATGTGTGTGTGCCTCTGTCTTAATAAATACCTCTCACAGAAACTGAAGCAAAACTGGAAAATGCATTTGTTCACAGCAGTCTTTTTGCAGCCCTCAGTTAATTTGGAGATTTGCTGCTTACATGCAACATCAAATTCAGAGCAGTCGTGCAGAAGCAGGAGGCTTGCTGCCCTTCTGCAAATGCAGTACAACACGGCAGAGTCCCACTAGACCAGATGGATGCTGGGCAGAGGGAAGGGTGTTGTGCTATTTTTAGCCAGGAAAGAGTTAATTTTCTTCATAGTATCTGGTATGGGACTCTGTTTGGGATTTGTGCTGGAAACAGTGTTGATAGCACAGGGATATTTTCATTACTGCTCTCAGCACTGCTCCTCACCCCACCCACCAGCGAGCAGGCTGGAGGGATGCAAGAAGCTGGGAGGAGACACATCCAGGACATCTGACCCCAATTGACCAAAGGGATATCCCATACCGTATGACGTCATGCTCAGCATATAAAGCTGGGAGAAGAAAAAGGAGGGGGGGAGGGGGGATATGTTTGGAATGACAGCATTTGACTTCCCAAGTAACCGTTACACTGATGGAGCCCTGTTTCCTGGAGATGGCCGAACACCTGCCTGCTGGTGGGAAGTGGTGAGTGAATTCCTTGTTTTGCTTTGCTTGTGTGTATGGCTTTTGCTTTACCTCTTAAACTGTCTTTATCTCAACCCATGAGTTTTCTCACTTCTACTCTTCTGATTCTCTCCCCCATCCCAGCAGGGGAGAGTGAGTGAGCGGCTGGGGTTAAACCACAACAATGAAGGTGTCATACCTGTGACAGAAAGATTAGTGAGATGAAAAGGCAATCACAAGAAAGAAGTGGGAAAGGACAGAAAGGAGTTGGAAGGAGAGAAAGGGCAGGAGTGTGCAAAGTGAGCCCAAAGGGAAGGGTGAGAAGGAAACTAAGGGACTGAGGCTTTGGGCTGTTCATCCCAAAAAAGCCCAGTCAGAACTGCCGGGTCCTTTCTGCATCCCCTGCGGTGGCCTCTGATGCTGCCTCCTCTCTGCAGGCTTCCTCCAGGGCTTCACTCAGAGGCTGTGGATCAGTGCCAATGATGGAGGCAAAGTGACTCTGGCCAGACCCATCTCATCAGACTTCCACAGCCAGTCCCCACATTCCACAAACACATCATGCACTTGCATAATATGGCATCAATGTACCCTCCTCTTAGAGACAACATGATGTAGATGCCTCCTTATGATACCTGGATCTAGTCTGCAACTTGGAGCTCCATGTGACAGTGGGTGCTCTCACAGGACCGTTTTTAAGTGACAGAGGCTCGGTGGTTTGCTGGTGCCTGGCACCCCTCTGCTGTGATCTCCCACAGCAGAGGGGTGCCCTGGTATGCGACCCAGAGCTCCCCTGGGCACAGTGACCCAGGAGGAAGCACAAGATGGGTGTCCTGCTCCTGCTCTGGCCACTCCTTTGCAGGGAGCAGGATAAATGTGACAGCACCTCTTCCCCAGCAAGAGGTATCTGACAACACGTCCCAGTACTGCTGTTATCAGGAAATATGGTGGTGACTGCAACACCCTCTGTTTCATAATCAGAGGAAGAAACATCTCTGACCCCATCTCTGACTAAAGGACAGCATATTTCCCACTCGTGAGTGTAGGGTTAAACTGACAGTGACGTTTTTAAGCCCTTTTTCTTCTGATTTGCTAAGGTGTCCACATGAGAGCGGGCAGCCTGCTGTCTGTCCCCCATGTGCTCACCTCTGACCAAGCTCCCCTGAGAATGCCACCTGAAAAACAGGAAGGAAACACAATCAAAGAGAAAGCCTGTCATGCACTCCCGACCTGAATTTTTGGCACTGGCAATGCGTGGTGCTGCAGAAGTGCAGAGGCTTATTCTCGAGCAGAGTTGAAGCAAACAGAAGTTGTTTCAGGTTACATGTGCTGCTCAGGGGATGCTAGCCTTCCTACAGCCAGTCCTGCTGGCAGCCACTCTTACCAGAGACCTGGCAAGCCACGATCTTCAAAAGTGGACACTGATCCAAGGGAGAGCTCTGGCAATGCTGACACTGCAGCAGTCACCAGGTCTTGTCTTAAAAGGACAATATGAAATGGTAAAAAGCCATGCTGTCACCAGAGAGCAAAGGGACTGGGTGGTGAAGATGCTGGCATGCCTGCTATGTGACACAAGGCATATTAGGCAACTGGTTCACTAATTTCCTACTAACTTCTGTCTCTTTTCTACATTTACGCCACAATCTTGCAAGCTGGGAACTTCCAGGCAAACAAGAAAGGACAGGAGAGGCAGCCCCATAGGTTAGAGTGAGACTGGTCTGACAGTAACATCTCCAATAACGACTCCAAGTTTTAGCTACTGTACAAGAATGAAAAAGATGGGTAAAATCCTAAATATCATCAACCCACTGGGGTTGGGCTTTACCTGGAAGGTCTAAAAATAAAGTTTCCCAGTGTAAGTGATTTCAGTTTCACTATTCTTTCTCTTTTTATTTTCTATTTTAAGAATCAATTCCAGTTACACAGTGTCTGGTTACAGGAGTTTAGAATGGAGAATTTCTTACTCAGAAAGGGGAATTAATTTTTAAATGTACCCAGTTCTCATCATGGAGAAGTAGGTACCCTCCCAAAGAGAACTCAGGTTAGCATCCAGTCACTCCGATTTTCCTGCAAAAGCAGGAAAAAAGGAAATTTAAAGGAAGGAAACAGAAAGCGGAAGAAGTTGAAGGCAAGACAAAAGACTAAAAACTGCTTTTGCTGTGATAGTCTGCCAAGAAACGTTGAGGTAGCAGAGAATGAAAATGTCAGTTTGCTGCTTTTCACAATGAGGCTGTTTCCTCCATTGCAAATGTTGTCCTTGAAAACATTTATGAATCCCTAGTCCTGACTCTGCTGGTTTAAGCAACCAGTCCCCTGAGGTTTTCATGCTGCCCTAACTAGGACATTTTAATATAAATCCTCTCACCTATAATCCTCAGTCAGATATTCTAATATTCACAAAGCTTGGGTGTTTCTCATGCTGATGTGGACCCATTTCTACTTTCTGTAAAGTCTCTAAGAAATGCTGTAAATAAACAGAAAAATTAATAACATTTTTTCCTATGAAAATATGTGCTACTACTACACCTCAGCAGGTAAGCTGCCTTAAAATCAATTATAAATTTGAAACCTACCTGAGAGGGCAGGTCAGTACGTGGTCTAGCAGATAGCAAGGGACTGTGTTTTTTCGTGTAGTAACAACATGTGTGAGCCTATATATATTCTTCAAGCATTTAAAACTCCATTTTCAGTTGGTAATGGTAGCATCCATTTTTCCTCTTCTTTCTGCCAGTGAGAATGTGAAAAGGATTCACACGCAGGATTCCTTCAACAAGCCTTTTTTTTTTTTTTTCTTTTTCCATCTTCTGACTTTTCATATTGTCTCCAGTTGGGGAAAATGTGTGGTGGTGAACTATTTAATCCTGCTAAATTTCAGCTTTTCACTTTTCCCTAAGGCTAGTGTTAAACTGATTTTTTTTGGTCTGGTCTGTTTTTTTACCTGCTCTGTAGCTTTGCTGAAGTTAAGAGGGATTTGAAAGCTGCAATAGGAAAAGGATAATGAAACATGACCTGATGGTGACCCCACAGAATGCAGTCAGAAAAGTCTGGGCAAACCGTTGAAGATCAATGAGCACAAATAAATGTGTGTGGAAGTTTTGCTTGGATCACTGTCGCAGCATATTGTTCTTCACAACCCCTTAAACTACCCTCATCTAGAATATGAGCATCTCTGTTTCCATTTCTAAGTCCTGAGTACACATTCTTCCTTGATTCATCATAGCTTTGAAGAAATATTTTCAAAAACAGAAAGAAAAAGAAATTCACATGACAGTTCAAGTTTTACTTTGACATTTCCCATGTAAAAATAGACTTTTTCCTGGAAATGACAAATCCCCAAATGCAAGGCTGATTTTGGTAAAACATCATTTCTCAGCAAGGAAATATTTAAGTGGTAATATTTTGACCTTTTTCATGGTGATCTTGGAATTTTTCCATTCTGAGGAGCACAGTTAATTGAGTGTAATAAAACTTCCCTGAATACTTTCTGAGAGATGCACAGAAGGCGAGATGATCAGAGCTAGTGTTGTAACTGTAGTCCAAATAAAAGATGGATTACCCCATCACAAGTTCCTCTGAACCATAAGGTTAACCAGTTCAATTGGCTTCAAATAGATATAAATTGTTTTCTTTATTGTCAGCGCTTGTCCAAGCTCCATAACCAAGACTGATGGTTGTAGTGACTATCGCCAGCACCTGTAGGTACAGCTTTGTTGCCTAAGCAGCCAAAACAAATGCTCATCTTCCTCTTCTGCTGCTGCGCCTTTGCCATGCACTCCCCTCCAAATCCTCTGTGCAGCTCTTGTTCCATGTACAGTGCAAATCTCTCTGCTCGCTCTGTCTCTGTTTGCATTTCTGTTTCCCCTTCCCTGCGCTCTTCTCCTCCCAGATCCTTTCTGAGGTCTCAGACCTCACTGCTGCTGCTCTGGTCATGAACCACGTGCCATCCGTCAGACTCCCTTTCCTCTCACCCAGCCATCACCACCCCAGTCTCCCTGTCCCCCACCACACATCGGCAGGGATGCTCTGTTCATGCTCCAACAATTCCCAGTTTGAATTACCTTCCCTACTCCTGGAAGCGGGCTGTTAGCCTTTCACCTACCGTGTGTGTCTTTGGCAGCTTGGCTGGGAATGCACAGTAACACTGGTCAGCATCCCTTTCCACATGACTAGAAGTGAGAAGTAGCACTCTGCTATGAATCAAATAATTACTTAAACACTTGGAATAGGGTCTCTGCATTACTGTGTCATGGCACTCTTTTTGGCATCTTGGGATCATCTTGAAAATCTCAACACAGACCAGATTTATTACCAGGATCTGATGTGGTCTGATGGTGAGAATGCTGAAATAAAATCTAGATTTTTCACCCATCCTTTCTGCCTTGTGAAAGAAGGGATTGAACTCTCAGAAAGTGTGACTGTATGAAATCAGGGATGGGAAAATCCACACACAGGTTGTCCTTTTTAGAAGAAAACAGACATATTTTCCAGCTCTTCTTCAGGAAAAAGAGAATAGAGAGGCCAGGGTTTTGTGGGGACTGGGGGATCTCTAGACTTTTTTCCTGCTTCCTTTTTAGGTTAGTACTGTAATAAACTCTAGCCACATCTATGGAGGGAAGTTGTTCTGATTTAACTAAAGTCCATTTTGCATTTCCTTTTAAGCCTGACAAGCTCTGGAAAATCCAGTCAGGACAGATGAATATGCTACTGACCCTTCTGATCTATGAAGAACCAAAGCCAGAGGTTTCCATTCCTGTGAGGGAGCGGGCAGAATGACATTTGCCCACGCACCAAAATCTTAGCACAAAACTACTGTCTTCTACACTTCGGGTACCTTAATATGACAGACAGTGGCTCTCTGGGTACCCCAGAATATCAAACTGTGAACCAGGATGCCTAAGACACAACCAGGATGCAGATCCACCAGCTCTGCTGAGTGAGAGCAGGGTCTGTTGGAAAAGCAGTGCGGATAGCTGCTGGTGCTGGCTGTTGCCATGCTGATTGCTAAGACAAGCATCATCAAGGCTCAGCTCTGAGACTTCCCCTTAAGTGGACTCAAACTCCTTTCTTGGTTTCCTCTTACTGGGTTTAAACGTGACTTGTACCAGTTTGGCTTGTAATTATTTTACTGCATATGAAGCCCATGCAATTAATAGTGACAGCAATGTCAAATATCATGTAGCTGGTTTTGTCAGTAGATCTCCAGGAGCTTTGCCATGCAAATATCATTATCTCCATTCTTAACAGTGGGTAGTAAATTGGTCACAGAAAATCAAGTGTCTGCAAACAGCCCTACTCGAGACTGTTTTTTAAGTTCTGTTCTGTTTTTAAGTTTTATGGTTCTTTGTATATGACAGACCTTTGCATGAACTACATTTTGAATGCTCTCATATACTGCTAATGAAACTAGCCAAAGCAATGCCACTTGTGGTACAGGTCTCCAGAATGAGACGGAAATAAATTAAAGGGATTAAAAGATTTTCTTTATTGAACATCAAGGCAACAACACAGCTTTCCTAAAGGAGCAGCAACCAGAAACCTTGCTAGGTTTCCCTTCAGCATGAAACATTGCCAGGCGTTATCACACTGACATGCAGCCGGGAATCACCATCTCAGTTACAGTCTTGCTGGTGGTCTCAAGGAAGACAAACAGATCTGAGAAGAGGCCTTCGCTGCCCTCCTGCCTCCAGCTGGCCTCTGCTCCAGCACTAAAGCACACTACTAGCCCAGGAGGAGAGTATTTTTCTACCTTTCATACTTTTATGTTTGTTTAGATCTTTCACAAACTCTGAATATATTAACTATAAGCAGGATAATACTGATTTAAGCAAAACACTGACCTTCCCCTAAGACTTCTCCATAGCTAATGCGCCCACAATATTTTTCATATCTCTTTTCTTCTTAAAGAGAAACTGTATTTAGGTCACAGTAGCTTATCTGCTAGCACTGTACATTTCCTTAAGAGCAGCTGGAATTGCTGACTGTCTTTGCAACAAAGTAAGAAATAATATTTTAAGCTGATGGTTTACACTTGCTTCACCAGACAACTGACACAGGAGGAAATGGATCAGCAGATATAAGTGCAGTAATACAAGAGATTATTTAAGATGCCCCCTACAGTTCAGGCATCACTTGAAGGGGAACTGTGGAATCAGTGCAAGGGAGTTTCCTCTGTTCCTACCTTTGGCTTCTGTTCACTGCCTGCTTAGGGGTTTGCTTTTGATTAACACACCATCAGGCCCTTACAATCCATACGACTCAACGAAGATGAGGAACTCCAGTCCACATCCTGTATCAGAAGTGTTCTGGTTCCCCTTTAATCAGCTGCATACTTATTAAGGAGGAGTCTGAATTTTAATATTTTTTTTTAAACTTCATCTTACCTATTGATTCACCTAACAAGTATAAGTTAGTATCCTACATTTGAATTATGGAGATCTTCAGAACTTTTTTTCTTTCTTATCCTTCAGGCATCTACATCCTTTTCATTCATTGTGTCATAGGAAAACACATTACAAGGAAACTAAAAAGCTACATTTTGTAGTCTGTGTCCCAAAACCTCTGACATGCAAACCAGGAGATGATATAGCCCCAGCATTCAAAGCTTCTGCTGGGATAAACTGGCTGCTCATGGCTTGGATGGGCATACTCTTCACTGGGTAAAAAACTGGCTGGATGGCCAGGCCCAAAGCGTGGTGGTGAATGGAGTTACATCCAGCTGGTGGCCGGTCACAAGTGGTGTTCCCCAGGGCTCAGCACTGGGGCCAGTCCTGTTTAATATCTTTATCAATGATCTGGACAAGGAGATTGAGTGCACCCTCAGTAAGTTTGCAGATGACACCAAGTTGGGCGGGAGTGTTGATCTGCTTGAGGCCAGGAAGGCTCTGCAGAGGGAGCTGGACAGGCTGGATTGATGGGTTGTAGCTGATTGTATGAGGTTCAACAAGAAGTGCCGGGTCCTGCACTTGGGTCACAACAACCCCACGCAATGCTACAGGCCTGGGGAAGAGCCACTGGAAAGCTGCCCAGTGGGAAAGGACCTGGGGCTGTTGGTCAACAGCTGGCTGAACATGAGCCAGCAGTGTGCCCAGGTGGCCAAGAAGGCCAACAGTGTCTGGGTTTGTATCAGAAACAGTGTGGCCAGCAGAACAAGGGAAGGGATTGTCCCCCTGCACTCGGCACTGGTGAGGTTACACCATGAAAGTTTTGGGCCCCTCACTACAAGACAGACACTGAGGTGCTGGAGTGTGTCCAGAGAAGGGCAATGAAGCTGGTGAAGGGTCTGCAGCACAAGTCCTCTGAGGAGCAACTAAGGAAACTAGAGTTGTTTCACCTGGAGAGGAGAAGGCTCAGGGGGCACTTTATTGCTCTCTACAACCACCTGAAAGGAGGTTGTAGCAAGGTGGATGTTGGTCTCTTCTCCCAAGTAACAAGTGATAGGACAAGAGGAAACATCCTCAAGTTGTGCCAGGGGACGTTTAGATTTGGTATTAGGAAAACTTCACCAGAAGAGTTGTCAAGCATTGGAACAGGCTGCCCAGGGAGGTGGTGGAGTGACCATCCCTGGAGGTATTTAAAAGACGTGTAGATGTGGCACTTAGGGACATGGATTAGTGCTGGATGTGGCAGTGCTAGGTTAACAGTTGGACTCGATGATCTCAAAGGTCTTTTCCAACCTAAATGATTCTGTTCTGTTCTATGACCCTCACCAGCCTTCTGTGGGTGCTGGTACAGTAGTACTGGTGCTCCTGGGATGGCTCTGTGCCCAAACTAATCCTCTGTGCCAAAATGCAGAGCCTATCATCCCTGGCACAGTGCCAGGCTAACAAAAGGATCCTGAGTTGTCCTGGAGATGCCCCGTGACATGGCACCATACCACACGTACCTCCATAGCCAAGCACTGCGGTGCTGTGGCTTTGTGCACTGCTGTCCCAGCGGTGCAGGTAGAGGTGCCCTAGAAGGTTTGTACCAGTCACTCTGGTAGGCTCAGGCTCTGTGTCTCCCCAGGACTTGTTTCTAGGGTCTCCTTCTGAACATTGCTGAGTTAACTGTTGCAGAACTGTCTGCTACTGAGTCCCCTCAGGCTTTGGTTTAGGCTAAAGGAATTACTGAATGTCACACCTTTTTCACGGATAAAGGGAAACTAAAAAATAAACAAAACAGAGAAAAAGAAAAAAGTTCCAGTTACTCCAAGGAAATGCAATCTAGTTGGTCCCTGCTCGATCCTTATGGGGTTCTGCTCCTACCACATACCTCACCTCCTCTCAGCCCTCACCTTTGGAAACCGGGAGCTTAGCAGAGGAGGCTGTACAGTGCCTACTGCACACTGACGTTATCTGCCTTTGGTTTTACAAAGTACTGAGCATTTGCAGAGGTCAGTTGTTTTTAGAGGGCTGCTTTTCAATTTTCTCTTGCATTCCTCACAGAAAAGACTTACTTGACAATTATGTAGCTTCAATGGTTGTCAGGTGGTACAAACCACAGAAAGAGTGCGCCTGCATTCTGAAAAATTCCCACTTTGCAGTTGGAGACCAGTCACTCTTACTGAAAAAAGGAAGGCTTCATTATTTTCATCCTTATACACTAGTGTCAGTTCCTTCTTTAACTCCAGAGTTTTAAGTCCTGCCCATATTAGGACAGCTACTTAAGTGGTGATTCAACCAGCATAGCCTGAACTGCTGGTATGTAAACCTCTCGTCATAGGCTTGTCCCTGGAGTAGTCCTTGTGGGGCTCTCAAGGTGTGTACCAACAAGGGCAGGTGTGGTGCTCCAGTGACCCTCTTTGCCTTCCCACCAGCAGTGGGAATACCTGCATGCCAGCCCCGAGAGAGCAGCCTGCACTGTTTCCCGTACAACCTGAGTCACGGTACACTAGCTGAACGGTACTTGTCCACTGGAGACAACAGAATAGGGTTTTGTGGGCTTTTGATGCAGTTCCCTTGCAAAGCCCTCCTGCTTTTGACTCTGCGGCAAAGGAGGAATACGTTCACATCTCCCCCAGGGTGTAATACTGGTGGAGAACTGCCCTTTCAAGGAAGAAAAGAGAGAAAGCCAGGCTGTCCATGCCCTTCACAAGGGGCTTTGAATCAAATCTGAATCACTGTTTGCTCCGTATTATATCATGCTGAGCCCATGCCTCAGCACTTCCGCAGAGGCTTGAAACCAGGAAGGCTTTTTTCCTGCCTTTGATGAATAACTTCGGTGTCAGTGGGAGCCAGGACTGTGGTATCGGTGCTCTCTGAACTACCATGGCTTGGCTGCAGATAGGGACAAGCCATGGCTCCTCAGCCTCAAGCACACCAGTGATCCTTCATCCCTGGTTAATGTGCCTTGGGCATCCAGGGCCTGGAAGGAACTGCCCAGGGTTCAGCACTGGGAAACTCCCCAGGGCTGGGGACGGGGTGTCAGCACACAGAAGAGGGTCAGGATCAGGCCTGGTGAGGGGAACCAATGTCAGACATGGCCCCAGGATGCCCAGGCAGGGCTGTGGTAAGGCCTGTTAGGGTAAGCCCCGGGCACATGCTGCTGGTCTGCTAACTCCAGCTCTATCTAGGCAGGGTCCTGGGGTCAGCAGCAAGCTCCTGCATGGGGTAACCCCCAGCAGCCAGTCATCTCAGCTTCTTTAAAATGTGCCAAGAGTCATAGTGTATGTGTGTCTGTCCCTCCGGCCCTTTGGGCCTGCCTCCTCACCCAGGAGCACCCCGCCAGCTAGCCCAGAGCCTGTTGGCCAACGCCAACCATGGCTCTCAGGGGCAGGAGTTCTGAAGAAAACTGAATTCTGCCAGATCTGTGAGAAGAGGCAGTTTGTGAGGGAAAGCAGCCCTGGGAGGTGGAGGGATGCTGTGGCAGGAGGCTAACCCTCCCTGGACACCGCAAGTCTGCAGAGAAGGGGCACCTTATAAACAAGCCCGTCATAGGAATATCTTAAGTCAGAGCTTGCCCATCGCAAGAGTTGAAGGCACAGCTCTGTAGGAAAAGAGACTTTATGAGCTCCAAGGCTAACACACAGAACTGGCTACCCTAACTTGCTCTTCAGAGTCCCCAGTGAAGGAGATGCCACCAAATTAGACCTGGGCTCTATTTACACCCCTACCCCTATATGACTGTATGCATTATCGCTTTGGGTCTCTATCACTTGCCTGCTGGAAAGCAGCAAGAGGAGCTTCACAGGGGAGTGAGTAGGTTTGATAGAGTAAACCTGACCCTAGTCCTCAGGGATCCTAAAATACACTGTACCTGTGAAAGGATTTAATATCATGTGTGTCTTAGAAAGTTTTGTTTGCCAAGCAGTCTGCAGAAAGCCTGCGATAGCTCCTCCCTTTGCTATGTAACATGCCCTCTTGCAAGAGCAAAGGTAGCTTCACTGTACCGAGCTCCTCACTGTCCTACAAGGAATACAGAGTGACCATTTTTTCTAGCTCTGGGACAGACAGACAAGACAAACAGACAGACACATCACTGCATGTCATCTTCTCCTTTTTCTGGTGCACACTGGGCTTGCTCTGTACTTTCCAGTTGTGCTGGGGCTGTTGGCCTCCTGCCTGCCTTCAGTCAGCTGCCAGTGAGTCACCCTGGCCGCCCGGCAGGACTTTCTGAGAACACGCACAAAAGCCAGCAGTGACAGCGGGTCAGAGCTCATCCCCAGAAGACATGCACCTCTCCTCCCCACCACTTGCAAACTTTCACTGAGCATGAACTCGCTGGTTCTCGGCGAAAGCCACTACCAGCCCCCACCACAGCACAGGCCAAAAAAACCCCAACACAACTGGGTTAACAATTTCCAAGAATAACAGAGGAGCACTTTTCTTTTTCATGCACCATTTTCATGAATGAATTATTCATTCAGTTGTGGTAATTCCTGCATTCATTAAAAATAACCAAAAACCAACGAACACAAACACAGCGACTTCTCTTGGCTGCCGGTGGCTGCTCAGCACTGGGATCTTGCAGAGAGAGGACAGACCCACACCAACCTTCTCAGCCACAAGGAAGGAAGGAAGAAGTATCATACAGTGGCACCGCTGAGCACAGCAACTGCCCCGCAGGCAACATGGGTGCCCTAGTCTCGGAGCTGAATTTGCACACAACTAATTTTAGGTTGGGAAGTGAAATACTCCAAATAACTGCAATTGGTTTAATGCTGTGGTATAATATTGATTTTGTATTCTGGGGAGATTAAAGCTGTCAGAATTAGTCAGTCTTGTATGTGTATCGGCAGCTCGCTTACCAGGGGTATACCACTGGGTACCTCTTGCTGGGCAGAGCTGGGTTTCTGTTCCTACCTCTGAGCCTACAAGGCATCCCATGAGGCTCAGGCACTCCTGCTTGACTGAGCCCCGCGTTAGCACTAGAGGGTCCTCGGGCAGTGGGTGCACCATTTCCTCTGACTAGCACCTGCCTCCTCTGAGCTCACCTTAAAATATCAGCTGTCAAGAAAACTCTTAAACAAGCCCACTGCCTGATCACAGTTAGAGAAATCAGAAAGAAATGCCATTGCTGCTGGACTGGAGGTAAACCAGTTGGTCAAAGGTGGAGAGAGGGGTCAAAATATATTCCTTTTACCTTTTCAACCCTTCACTCAGTTCTGAAACCTTTCACGACACTCAGAGTGTGGAATACCTAGACACAGGATCACAGGGCATCAGGCTGGAAGGAATGTCAAGAGGTGTCTACTGCAATGCCATGCTCAAAGCAGGCACAGCTGTATGCTCAGACCAGGATGCTCAGGGCTCTGTCCAGCCAGTCTTGAAAACGTCCAAGAGCAGAGACTACACAGCCTCACTGGGTGACCTGATCCAGTGCTTGATTCTCATCATGAGGAAGTGTCTCCTTGTATTCATCCTGAGCCTCTTGTTTTGACTTCAGCCCCTTGTCTTTTGTCCTGTCTTTTTGCTGACTTCTCCATACATGCTGAGAAGCTGATGTTAGGTCCTTCCAAAGATGCCTCTGCCCCAGGCTAAACCAACCCAGTCCCTCAGCCTTCATCCAATCACTCAGGACCTTCAAATGCACCCAGAAACTTCAGCATGGGCAGGACCTTTCCTTCATGTGGCTGTCCAAGACATCCAATACAGCACCACCACCAGGAACCCAAAGGGGAGGCAAAGCCTTGCAGCCTGGCAGTAGGAACAGTTGATTTTACTCTCAGTGTTTACCAGAAAAAGGAATGATCTGATTTAGCCATACTACTACCCCCCTCACCAACAACCTATCCACCTCAGAGGTCTGTGTTTATTTTTATAACATGCCTACGGCCTGACAGGATTCAACCCACTTGTAACCTGAAGGTTTAATGGTGTTGAGGGGGAAACACCACCCACTACGTATCTTGCATGCTACCAGCAACTGCCTAAAACTTGCTCCCTCTCCTTCCCACACACACCTACCTCCCCCACGCTGCTGCCACCGAAAGGGCTGCAGCAGAGGAGACCTTCCCTCCCCGCAGCCACCCTGCGCTGCGATCATGACCAAATATTATTCACAGGCAGGGAAGGGCTGGTGAAACAAAGTAAGAGCCAAAGGGTGAGGTCTAAGAGGGTGCAGGTTGTGCCTAAAGCCGAGGACACTGAGCGCAGCCTCACCGAACAGGAAGCCAAAGGACGTCAGCAGAGTTGCACGCCTGTAAAAACAATATGCATGAGATCAGCCTCTGACCTCAGCCTCAGCAAGCTGAATGAGCCTGCTGGCACAGCTGGTAACCATCTAAATCACACCTATGTTTGCCAGGTCAAAAATGGGGTAATCAAGAAAAAAACCACTTTCCTCTTTAGAACTGACGTATGTCAGCAGGACTACATGCCCTTAAAGGTAAAACATTTTAAAGTGACTGTTAGAAGCAGAGCTGTGCTGAAAACAGTTGCATTTTGGAAATTGCAGAGCTTTTGTCAAAATGGTAGAAAAGCTAGAAAGTCAGTGTAGAGAAAAAATAAGCAGACCAAAACACTTGCAAAAACTGTTCATTAAAAATTAGTCATCACATGTCCAGCTGGAAACAGTAGACACTTACCACAGGGCTGATGACCTTTCTTAGTGGAAACAATCCATTTCCATCTGTCTGGTGTTGCTGGTCTTACACTAAAAAGTCACCAGGATGGTGTGGTAGAAAACTTTTTCATTTCAGCTATTACAAAGTATCAGCTTTGAACTAAGTTGGTTGTTGTTGTGAAATGAAAAATAACAGTGGCTTTCCCTGGTCATATAGCTAAAAATCACTTTCAGTAAAGTGGCAGTCAGTTCTTATGAAATTACCACATACTTGATACGAATGATTCAAGTGGTTTTCCTTTGTTTTTTTCCTCCATTATGTAATTACAAGGGTTTGGCTAATGCAAAAGTCTTGATAAATTAAGTTTGGACAGGAATTAATATATAAGTGAATATATGATATATGCATATATTTGAAGTTGATAATTGAGGACAGAATTTTGTTGGGTAAGGAGAAGGTAAGACTGCCACCTTTGAAAGAGAAAATTAATAAGGGAATTGCTATGCAAGCAGTGGCTGCTCATTATGACCCACAGCACCAAAAACTGTGGACACGTCTACACTGAACAATGCCAAACCAGCCTGGTGGCATCTTTAGCAGGATGGGACAGTATAGAAAAGTGAGGACCTATAACATGAATTTATATCCAGGCAGATAATAAATTAATTTTCAGTTTGGGATCTGTACCATACACTGGTACTAAAATAACATAGCTGTGCTATTGACTTCAATTGAGCCATTCTGATTGAGGATCCAGCTCTTTGCTTAACTATCTGGTCAATAAAAGTGAAATAAAAGATAACCCTATAGGACAGAAAGGGGTATAGAACCTGATTTGAAGTTCTCTGAAGGCTTCTAAAAGAGACGTTAACCTAATTTGTCTTTGTTTCTGTGGAAAGCCAAACCCTAAAAAGTTTTGCTGGCATCACCATGGCAGAAATGTGACTTTCCAGGTTGCCCACCACTCCCCATCTCGCTGTGCTGCCTCGGCTGTGCCCCAAACCCTGTCTGGCATCAGCACCCCACCATGATCACCCAGCTGACGTGGTGGGGCACGCCGAATGCTGCGTCCAGCCCGGGTGAAACCCCTGATGTTCATTAAGAATTACTCATTTGGTGCATAATCAAAATAAGAAATATGCTAGATTTCTGCAGTGCTTATCAACCAGGGCGTGGCAACAAGATGCTTGGGAACAGGAGGGTAAGGACAAGGTCTCCAAATGGGACTGTTGCCCTCCTGCCACCTGCAGAGTGATTGTCGCCTGTGTATGCTTTAAGCCACTCCATCACGATGGCCTCCAGCTTCACTGCAAATGTATGAGATGCTAAAGTGAAGCTGTGCCGGGGCCCGCAGCCCTGCTGATGGAACCGGCCCCTGCCAGGGCTGGGACCAGCAGCAGCAACATTGCATCGCAGTGATGTGAGGCTTGGTGCTGCCACCGCTTCTAACTGTGGACCAGGGGCACAGGGGCACCTGAGACATCCAGCCTGCAGTGGTGCATTGTCTAGGCTGGCTTTTCACTATAAAGACAGAAAGCAAAGTCTGGAACTAGGCATTGCACTACAAATATCCAATTTCCCCACATTTCTTTAATGGAAAAAAGAATCCTTCACTTCCTTCCTACAAAGCAGAAGTGTTTGGTGCCAGATAATGTTTATACTCATACTGTTTGGCTCCAACTGCAGCATGCACAAGTTAGGGAGCTGAAAGGTAAATGTGAGGAGACACCTGCAGTCAGTAAAGCTAAGGAGACAGTGGGCCAGACTGCCAAGAGCAAGTGTGAAACCCTTATTACTGCAGGTGTTTAAGAACAGGTAATAGGGGCATCTGATCAGCTGAGGTGTGTGGGGTCCTGCCCCACGGCAGGGTTAGGACAGATCGCCTCTGAGTGCCAGGCTTCTTACATTATCTCTCATGACCCAACAAAAACTCATCTCAATGTGCTACTGCAAGAAGTGCTGTAGCCTCTGCTGATGCTAAAAAGTGTCAAAACCTCAGTTTAAAATATCATGAGAAAGATAGTAATTATGCAGCAACACAGTTTCTCTAACATCAGGCAGAGGTGAAGGATCAGCAATGATTCAGAGAAAATAATGCTGCCTCCTGAATCATTGCTTCCACTGCTGCTACGTTATCATCTACAGCACCCAGGAATTTCCTTCACCATCTCCCACCCTCCAGCAGGGCCAAGAGCACTTTATCTGCTGATGTGTTGGCTATATGATGACTTAAGACTGTGGACAGCTAGAGACAGTCAATTTTGGCCAAGGTTATTTCTCAGTTACAAGTGCTGTCCTTATCTGTTAGGGAATAAATTTCTTGGGCGTGCCAAAAAGCACTTTCAGTTCTCTTGAGAATGGTCACTTCTCTCAGACATCAGCCACATGGATAAAAGTGGTTACTGCCTCAAGATGAGCAAAGTAGGGGTATCTAGGCAACTCAGACCATCTCTCTCCTTATCTGACAAGGATTACAGCTGCCACTACATACCCATAGCACAGTAGCACACCACAGCCTGTGGCAGGCCAGCGTTGTGTTCTGCCTTCTCACAATTCCTCTCCCTTGTGCACTGCTTCCATCCACATTGCTCAACAGACTTCACAAAGGAGAGCAGCATCCTTTTACATTCAATGGATGAGGGGATTGAGTCAGAGAGATACCTTAGCAGAAGCAAGAGTACAACCAAGTCATGTACACCAGGAACGGGCTAGTAAGCAGACAGTCACCATGATAAAACACGGTTCCTTCAGTTGGTGAAGGGGTTGAGCCAAGGAAACCGGGCCCAGAGGTCAAGGGACAGACTGCACTTCTTGCCCTGAAGCATTAGTTTATGCAGCAACACCCTCCTGGGGCTTTGTGTCTGCTTTGAGCAGGCAGATACCTCAGCTGCAGGGAACTCAAATGCAAAAGGCATCCTCTGGTGGTACAAGCTGCTGCCTGCTTTTGTGAGAGTAGGGGGGTGGGAGGTGAAGGGAGGGGACATGCCTCTGCTGTCCTAATACTCAGTTGTGGTATCCCCTCCTTAGGACCATTAGATGCTGGCCTGCATAAAAGCAGAGCCATGGGCTGGTCTCTCTGACACCCATTGTGGCAGGCACACAGTGATCTTCAGCTCTGGGATGTGTGTGCCAGGCAGTGCAGTTTTAAGGCAACCTCACACATACATCAACTAAGACACTTGTCCCTCTGCAGACTGTTCCACAAACTCCAATGGAAACCAACACAACCATTGTCTGTGCCTCTCAGCAAGGAACAGGCAAAGGTCCAGGGAAGAGACCTTGGTACTGATGCTTGTGTTTCTAGGAAGACCATTATGGCAGCTGCAGTGTCTTTTAATTCACCTGAACTGCTTCACATCTATAAGGCTCTTTTTTACCATGAGGCTGGAGAAGACAAGCTGTACACAGTGGCCCATCTCTCACTTATCACTCTTTCTGCTTTACCCTCTGATGGTGACTTGCCCCTGACTAAGGCCTCAGTCCCTGCACATGGATTTTATCTTTATGTGATGTGATTAACACCACTGAGGTCACAAAGAAAGTATGCATACAGGTCCCAAGTCCAGGGCAGAACAGTCTGGAGATAAAAATGATCTCCTTGATGTACGTGGGAAGACCAGCCAGAAAACATCCTTGATCTCTGACAGGACTCTGGGATATTTTCTAATAATGGCAAGTGTATATGCAGATGTTTCAAACAGCCACTCAAACACTAGTTTTCTGGCTACAACTGCAGTAAATGCCTTCATCTGAGAAACAGTCATGTTCCTCTAGGGGGACTGAATTACTCTGCCTTTCAATGCTCGGTTTTTGTTTCAAAGATCTTCTAATGCTCTTCTTAGAAAAGATGTTATCCTCAGCCAAAACCAGATCAGATGGAAACTGGAACAACACCCTGGGAGACCTGAAAGCCCCCTCACCTTTAGATTTCTGTCTGGTGCTGCATGCAGTTTTGTGTACTGTGCATTTATGATCACTGAGAGACCACAATTGCCTTTTGGAAGGGACTCAGGGACTCAATTTTCAATTGAATAGGTTTTCCCTGGGACATTCTCCCAAAAGTTTAACTTGTGTGCAACTGAAATTTACATAAGAAAGTTTGAACAGTTTTAAAGGCTTTCCCTCCCCACTTGCTGAGCAGAGAGCTAGTGGCTTCCTGTCAAGGAAACATTTAGTCTGTTCTTGTCTTTGTTAGTCAAGTGTGGCATTCCCCTCTGAAAAAAAAAAAAAAAAAAGAAGAAAGATATTTCTTAAAAGAAATCAGTCAAGCGATGCTAAATTAGCCTATACCTATATAAATCTCAACAGGCGTGGGTGCATCCTCCCACGCACGGTGCAGAGTGGGCTGAAATGACTGACCATACACTTACCACTTCCAGAGGCCATCCATTTCTAAGAATATAGTGGGTTTTTTTCATTCCTACAGGGTTTTTTCATTCCCACATGTGTGTATCTTTAGCACACAGTTTTACTCCAGCCCAGCGCAGCAAGGATGGGCCTTCCCACTGAACACGTAGCAGAAGGCAGAAACACAACATGTTGATGACTTCAATCTGCCACACGTTAAAGCAACTATGCCAGCAAGTGAACCAGATAAATCCCTTTTGGATTGATACTGATCATGTAACTAAGGCGAGGAAAGTGGCTTGGATGTCAACAGCCATCCCAAAGCAACAACTGATCTGTGGTGGTCCCTGACAGGTATGAAAAGAGCTGATAAGGTTAAGAGAGATTTAAGGTCTGCCCAGCAGCAGATCTGTTATATGCAGAGAAAGTTATAAATGGTTTTTCATGCCAATATGCTGTGGAAACAGAGATAATGGGAAAGGATGAAAGTGGTTTGACCTTCTTTCTTAGATCAGCATCTCATACTTAACTCTTTTAACACTGTAAACATGCATCTGCTAGGAGAAAAGCACTGTTGCTTAGAGCCGTGATGACAGCAACTTTGCAACCTAGCATGTATTGCCATGATGCAGCATCACCGACCTGAGTTACTGTGCAACTTTTGAAGCCACTTCAGCAGCATGTCATAGCAGCAGACTCTCCCCCACTGATAAAATAATGGCAGGAGGATCGTGCATGGCCTTCCTCCAGCCATTGTACTGCTGGTCAGAGGCAACCCTCACAAGGTGAGACTACCCTCTGTCATGGCTGCAAGGAAGGGAAATGCCAAAGGCTTGCAGGAGCATTAAACCCTTGTGTTTGAAAACCACAGGGCTCAGTGCTTCAACGAGGCAGGAGTAATGCTTGCCAATGCACACCCAGAAGCACACTCCTGTTTTCGTCGGGAAAACCATTCAAAAGTGACTGGTCACCTCACTTGCCTTTGGTGGTGTCTTTCTGTGAGGTACTTAAACATACCAGATTTTCCTACAGTGCTGCATGGGTGCACTTCCTTGAGTTTCTTTTGGGTGCCCAGTAGACTGAAAACAAGACCCCTCAAAGTAAACAGTAGTCCTTGAATATCTGAGCAGCAATGGATGCTATTTAAAAAATAATTACTAGTTACATTATATTAAAAAAGATGCTTCTAACTAACTTTCTAAGGAGAATATTGCTATTCTTGTGTATTCAGTTAAAACATAGCTGCACAAAGACATTTATTACCCGATTTGGCCATTTTTGGTTTTTTTGAATGTGAGCACAGCTTTATGACCAATAACTGCTTTGTGGATACAGTCCCTACATGGAAGAGCTACATGTCCTCCTTTTTTGAATGGATTAATAGGAAGATGTTTCACTTTACATGCGTTCATAAGACTGTGTATGTTGATAAAGAGACTTTCTATCCAACATCTACACACAGGTCTATTCCATCTTAGCTAATCCAATTTCAGGATGTGTTTGAAATATCCACACTTCCACAGCCCACTCACTTGACAGAGTCAGCATCCAAACTTAAAAAAAAAAAAAAACACAAAACAAAACAGAGGAGGCATAAAGAGTCACTTTGCTCCTCAGACAAGCTCAGATTTTTTGGTAAGTAACTTTGTAAATGAAGGGTGCAACTTTTTTTACCAGAATTGTACAATTCTTTCTTCAGACACAGTCTATAAAGAAAGAGCTAACTTCCATCAATACGACTTTTGTCTTTTCCTGCAGTACAGAAGCATAGAACACCTTCACAGTGGTGGAAGCAGATGGCTGCTTGCTCTTAGCTGTACTCTACCTGCATATGAAGATGGAATGGTTCAAAAATACCTATATGATTTTGGACCTTATGCCAGATTTTCACATAATTATTTTGGACTTCAGTATACATGTTTCATTTTTTTAAAAAACAGCATAAACATGCTGATAAGAGAGATTTCTGCCAGTGTAGTTGTGCTGATAACAGTTCTGATACATAACTGTAGCAAATACTATTTTTTAATTGCCAGATGTTGAATTGGAGTAAGTTACACTGGTATGAAACAATATTTTATATATATTTATTTATAAATATTTTTGTCTATTTGTGTGTTAATACAAACATGCTGCCCAACGAATACCAATAGTATTCTACTATGAGACTATGTACTTATTTGACAGTGCCTGCATCCAGCAAGACCAGTATGGAGAGTGATTTTTGTGTGTGATTATTATAAACCAAGGCTCATCCAGACAAAGAAACCTGTCAGACCGTAATCTATTGGCTGAATTTGCCCCTTTACCATGTTCACAGAGTCCCAGTCACTGAGGTGGGAAGGCGACTCTGGAGATCATCTAGTGGAGGTCACCCAGTTCAGAGGAAGGTCAACTTGAGCAAGGTACTCAGCACTGTGTCCAGTTGGGTTTTGAGTATCTCCAAGGGTGGAGACTCCACAGCCTTTCTGAGCAACATATTTCAATGTCTGACCACTCTCACAGTAAAAAGTTTTTTTTTATGTTCATGTGGAATTTCCTGTGCTTCAGTTTGTACCCATTGCTGCTCATCCTGTCACTGGGCACCACTGAGCAGAGCCTGGCTCCCTCTCCCTTACTTGTCCCCATCCAGGTATTTGTACACATTGATGAGATCCCTCTGAGCCTTCTCTTCTCCAGGCTGAGCAGTCCCAACTCTCCCAGCCTCTCCTCATATGACAGATGCTCCAGTCCCTGCTCATCTTTGTGGCTTTTCACTGGTCTCGCCCTAGCAAGTCCATGTCTTACTTGTACTGAGGAGCCCAGAGCCGGACCCACCACTCCAGGTGTCTCTCCAGTACTGAGCAGAGGGGAAGGATCACTTCCCTCTGCCTACTGGTGACAGTCCTCCTGATGCCGCCCAGGATGCTGCTGGCTGGCTTTGCCGTGAAGACGTTGCCAACCCATATTACCAATAACCCAGACTTGCAGTGCAGGTGAGACAAAGGACACTTCTGAAGTTGGAACCTGGACTTCCAAATCATTTAACAATTTCTGAGAACATCTTCCAGCCTTTTTTCCCCAAAGAAAATGGTATGTGGTTGGGTTTGTGACCCGTTTATCTAAGCAGTGGGAGGTTTATGTGTTCTTCAACAAAGTGGTCGCCTACAGCCTCAGAAAGTCATAGACTGAGAGGGGCAACCAGATTGTTTGCCGATCCCAGTGTTACACATCTCCTAGTCACCCCTGCACTGAGCAGTTAGTTGTATTCAGTGGTGTTTGGCTGATGCTTATCATCCAGAGA